>NC_139633.1:27057095-27087095 GCF_964638095.1 Poromitra crassiceps
CGTGCGTGCGTGTGTGTGTGTGTGAGAGAGAGAGCAAGAGAAGGGAAGAGAAGAGAAAGGCTTCCACAAATTGATGCTTAAATGCTGTATATTTCGAATGATGACAATATTTGTGTTGCAATGTTCTCTCAAACAAAAGGATCAGAGCAAACAACGACAAGCAACACTAAAGGGAAGACACAAACATATTAACCAAGCTTAACGAGAGCAATAACCAAGCGATCAGTTAAATGCAACTTTATAAAAATGGACGACATGATGAAGTAACAGTCAACACACATTCTGCTCTGCACATAGACGCGAGAGTGGTGTTTCACAGCAATCTTTCTCCAGTACATAATGCCATCAATGCAGCAGTGCTCCAGCTTGGTGGTATTGGATATGTCAGCAGCAGCAGATGCTGTGCTAATAGCCACTGGATGCTGCACTGGAATCTAGCAGCTGGTAACCATGACACTAACTACCACCAGGGAGAACCGCCATGCCATCCACAACCCTGTTCCAGTCCGGGCACCAGTACGCAACACTTCATCACCCGTTTATCCAGGACGTTATCGAGCAACGACATATATCGCCTCAGTAAAATTGGCTTTTCCAGGTTTAGATTTGTATAGATTAGTATAGTATAGATTTGGTAGTGAGGAGTGACATATGGATTTGGTAGTGAAAACAGTTTGTATCTATCTGGCGGCAACAAACTATATACAGTATATACTGTAGATGTCTTCTGACTGAGGTAGGCCAAAAACTCTCTTTGAAGCTGGATGTGAAAATGCACAATTTAAACAAAGGGATTAAAGGAAAATACACAAAACAAACAAATGGTAAATGCCGCATCTGAATTTAAGTGCAGATTTAAAAAGAAATATACCAACAGTCACACTTTATTTGGATAATTTAATCAGAATAAAGTGTCACTCCCTTTCAAGTGACTACTACAGTATGTGTTAGTTCCGGGTGATACAACAGTGTGACACATAATATATTAGATATTCAATGTCTGGGTTAGGGTTCCTTTTAGGATTACGGTTAAAACTTGGGTAGTTGCGTAGCCTGTACAGGTGCAACACACTTTCAAAAGCATTTTTGATATCAAATTTGTGCCACCCCGATAGTAGAGTATCAACAATGAACAATGCAAATGTATAATAATCAAATCGGCATGCCAATCCACCTGACTCTATGCATCTCTATTAATTAACAATCAATTAATTAAAGGCATAGCACTCGAAAATTGTTGACTCTCTCTCTCTCTCCTCAGTGAGAGTCCTCCCCCACTCCTCCTTTCTCCCCTCATGCAGGAAATGCCCCACCGCCACGTCTCCCCACTGTCGCTTTCTGACGCCCCACCAAGAGCCGTCACTCACCCCTTTTCCATCTGTTATCATCCCTCCTGCTCCATGAGTGCTGGGGGGTCGGGGGAGGGGAGGGGAGGGGGGGCACTGGTCATCCCGTTAGTGGCCTATTACCAATCCGCAGGCTCTCTGCTGGGGCCTACTGGAGAGAGATGCATGTCAATACCTGTCTGTTCTGCCCCCTACCGCTAGACACAGCCGGCCTGCCTGCCTGGCACGGAGACAGAGAGAGTGGGACACGGAGAGAGAGAGAGACAGAGAGAGAGACACAGAGAGAGAGAGAGAGAGAGAGAGAGAGAGAGACAGAGAGAGAGAGGGGGGCGGCATGGTGCTGGGGTGCGGGCCTCCTGTCGCCCTCCTGTTGTACTGATGGACCCGAGGAGACAATACAGAGTTTGTAAAGGCACACTTCCTCGTCCTGTCGGCATCTTTAATAGCATCAGTCGTCCCTTCGCATCACATCTGGCCTGCAGACTTTACAGCATGGCGCTTCCTCCAGCAAGCTGAGATGGAGGAGACTACAAGACAAAGCCATGCATGGAACACACTTTGATCCTCCTGATGACGGGCCTGTAAGGTTTTCAACTACCGCTATGCTGTGATTCACATTCACATGATGCCCCGTGGAAATGACGTCTGTTGCAAGATGCTACATGTTGCAACATGCTACAATGTTACAAAGTCTTTTACCATTCACCGCCAATTTCCAAGGTATAATATCAACTTTTTAGGCCCCTTCAAATTTAAACAAACTTTTCGTTTTCCATTTTAAAGTTGTTGTTTGTTTGTTTTTAGCTGTGACAGACCTCCTGTTAGAAGGAATATCAGTTTGTAAGAGTTAAAAATGAGTTTGAAAGTAGAAAGCCAAAAACGGTTTGTTAACATTTGTATTATTTGTAAAAAGAAAATGGAGCAAAACAGGCTTGTGTTTTGAGTTATGGTGCAATAACAACCAAAAGGGCACATTGTCCATCTAGAAGTTCAAGAATAATGACTTTAAGATGTTAAAAAAAAAGGCTAGGGTTAGGGTTACTCGCCTATTTTCAGATATAGGCTATAGTTGGAGAGTTTACCCACCTCTGAATTTAGCACTACACCCACCCTGGTACTATTAGAGGAACTACATGTAGCAATTTAAAACTTAAATGAAAGAAAAATACATTCACTCACAATGTGCATCTAAAAGTGGGAGAATTTGTTGTTCTTTTATCTTTCTATTTTACTTGATTTGATTCTTTTCATGCAATACCTTTTGCTTTTCTTTCATGTGAATTTTATCTTTTGATCTGTCTTTTATCTGACTTCTATTGATGTAAAGCACTTTGAGCTGCATGTTGTGTATGAACGTTTCTATACAAATAAAGGTTATTATCCTAAAGGTTATAATTAAACCGCAACATAGCGTCAAATTAATTGTGATACCTTGGAATGCTAAACAAATAACGCCATGTTAGCCTCATCCTCACACCAGTGGTATTGTTTATTGTGACCACATTCTCCATAAACCCTCAGGTTATTTGTCTCCCCTCCCCACCCATGGCATCTGGCTCTGCATGCGTTCATTTCCCCTTTCACTTTACTGAAGAGGATAAACATTTTCAAAGTCATTTCTCCATCGTTTCAAACCATCTGCCATTGTGGTAAACTTTGACAAATATTTGCTTGTGTTGTGTCATAAAGCAATCCAGCAGATTTCACATGAAACCTGGTGTAGATTACAGTAGAGGATACCAATTTCGCGTCTTGGTCTTATTTGTTTACAGTAAAATGCACTAATTTCTCAAAATAAATGTGGTGGATAATGATTTTGACATACATCCACCAATCACTTGCCTCCAACCCAAGCCATACAGACCAATCGGAGCCATTCTTCCTTCTCATCCGTCATACAAGTAGGAAGTGCAAAACAAACATGCCGCACGCGTCCATCTGTCTTGATGTTAGCAGAGAATAGAGGTCTGTTTCCTCATTAGCAGCTTATTAACAGTCACAACCCAGCAGAGAGCACTCTCCCCAGAGGACAGCGGCACGCGGGGGGGGGGGCTTTCGCTTTGTCTCTGGGCCTGGCCTCCTAGACCGGCCCCCTGTCCGGCCTGCCCAGGGGACACTGTGTTATGCATGTACAGGAGAGGGAGAGCCAGAGGAGAGGGATGGAGAGAGGAGGAGGAAGGAGAAGGAGGGGAGGAGAAGATGGAGAGAGGGGAGAGTTGACTTGAGGTCATCCGTCAAAACCTGCTGTCAATGTTCCCACCTCCTGGGGAGACGACTGACAGTCTTCTTAACACACACACATGGAGAGAGAGAGAGAGAGAGAGAGAGAGAGAGAGAGCGCAAACGTAAGTGAGCTCAAATACTGCCCATATAAAATCAAGCGGTTATAGATATGTCCTCTGTTGTATATTGACCACATAATGGTTCTACAGTTCAAATGTGAAGTGGTGTTTCTTGGACCTCTGTGGAACAAGGTCTCGTTCTGTGTTGTATAGCGCACATGTGCAGTGATCTGTATTAAACAAGATGGCCGAGTAAACAAATCAACGCTAAACCTGCATGCGTATAGTTTTTCTATTTGAGGAAACTAGTAGATATGATAGGCTACATCTAACATCTGGAACACCACTCTTGAAAAGTGGTTAACGCCCGCCCCCCAAGACAACAAAAATAGGTAGATCTATGAATTGACCAACCACGGATGGCATGCCGGAGTTCCGTAACAGCCCAGCCAATCAGATTTCGCGCGCACGATTACTGTCGGCGGAGCCCGGAAATTCGAGGTGATTCAGACCCTCCGTCGCTGGAAGCGTGCGGACGTAAGACGTTGGGTCTGACCACGTGAGATGTACGTTCAGATATCAGCCTTACTTGACCGTTTCTTCTTGTAGTCTCTACGTTGTTTATGTTTCTGCAGTGTTTATAACTTCGCCGATAAAAAAAGAAATAGCTCCAAATATCCCCAACTGTTCTTGTCTCGACTTGTTTCAGTGAGAGAAGTTTCTAATCGTGCCACTACCTTTAATCAAGCTAGCAAGCAAAACACTTTGTATACGTACTTCACAAATAAAAGCATCCCGTTAGTTTGACAGCAGAAAACTTTTAATTTGAAGGAGCTGTGCAGGAAATTGACACCGTCAAGCCACTCCGGGATGCAGCCACCAAAAATACGTAAGGGCTTTCGGGGGTGGTGTAGCCAGACTGACATTCTCCCTGTTAGAACTCACTATACCATCAAAATGATTAAAAAGCTGTTATATTAATTACGGTTTAAAAACAAGTTACATAATGGAGCTTTAACAACCTCAAAAGTGACGATGCCGCTTACTATGTATTCCAACTATATTGCCATTTTAACCCAAATCTGAACAACACATATGTTCTGTGGGTTTGTGCCAATACAGCCATGTGTTGACCTCAGCCCACGGTGGGACCCTCAAGGGTCTCACGGTATTTGCTTGGGCTTGTACTGGCGATGGGGACGTGGGTTCAAGTCCCTGTTGCTCACACCCATGTAGTGCCCATCTGTCCAGTGTGCTATACATTATGTAAGAACATGTATAGGCTACAAAAAACACCCTACTGTTGGATACAGACACACACACACACACACACACACACACACAAAACACACACACACACACACACACCAAACACACGGAAACTATAGGATACACACATATTATGGCTCACTTCCCAAGACACGTTTTAACAAGCCAAACGCCATGTTCCACTGGTTAACCGCCTCATTATAAAGTCATCCTCATATTTACAGTATTGCAGAACAGACAGACACACAGACGACTCAAGCTGGCAGTTCCTCACAATACTTTACAAGGCTCTGCAAGGCAGCTGGTTAGCAGAGGGAGTCAGTAGCAGGAGGGAACTGGCAGCAGCTGTTGGGACGAATGTCAGTAGTTAAACAGAAAGTCCTCCAGAGAGGCCTGGGTCTGCATGTGAGGCTTGGAGCGATCATCCAACATGTTCTCATGTTTTCCTTCTTTTTTTTTTTGCAGGGGTTCCTATCTGGAGGAAAACCCCAGGGGAACACGGGGAGCACATGCAAACTCCATACAGAAAGGCCCTTTTGATGACCCCACCTGGGCCGTAGGGGTACTGAGGACATGGGGAACGGGGACACGCCCTCAGCGCCCCCACAGCGCGCATCCCAGGCGGGATTCGAACCCAGGAACGTTCTCGCTATGAGGCGACAGCGATACCACTACGCCACCACCGTGCTCTTACTCTTACCTCAAGATTCAAGTAAGTCATTCGATTACAAACGAGGAGCGCGGCAGTCACATAGTAGAAGACAAAGCAATGCAGGAAACACTCTCAAATTATAGCGCGCAAAGAAAAAAGTTCTAAAGTGACATATAACGTGCGGGGGAGCGTAGGATAGTGTCCGTGGGATAATGTCCATGGGGGGACTTCAGTCCGTTACTGAGCCAGTTGTGCTCAGGAGGGCATCAGGGGAAGGGGGAAGGAGTGATAAAGTCCTGATTTGTGGGCGCTTTCAGGTCTCGTTGAAGCGGCGGATGGCAGTTGGGAAGGAACTCATCAACATACTGACATGTTGTCACTCTTTAACGCCACCGTAGACCGTAGCCAAACCTTCCTCCGCCACAAATTGAATGACTTCCCAAAGGTTAATGGTTAAATTTAGGCAATTGAAACCACTTTGGTAAAAAATGTAGACTGCAAGTAAAAAAAGGTTTGGTTCAGGTTAGGTAATGTTAATGTTATGGTAGTAAAAATGTGGTAAAGTTGGTATATATGGCAAATACAACTCGTGTTACAGTTCCGTTAGGCAACTAAAACAGCTTGGTTAAGGTTCGAGAAAAGGGTTTGGGCGTGGTTAAATAAGAAAAACGTTGAACATTTGAATGTGGCTTACGGTCTGAATGTACTTTGAAAACGCTGTTGTTGGCGTCCAAGGCAAAACGTACTGTATACACACCCATCAGCCACCACAATGCTCTTACTGGCCACTATAAAGGTCTATGAGGAGTGAGAGCAGGTTGGCATGTGAGGCCTGGAGCCGTCATGCCAGGATTGACATGACTGTATGGCCAAGAAAATGAGATGAAAATGAGAGCCATATTCAAATGGTTCTGGCACCAAGTGGTCCATAAAAAGGTTTTGGAGGAGGAGATGTAAGTTTAAACTGTTTCTAATAAATGATGTATCGGGTGATCCTAACTTTCTGTATCCCTCCCATTCTTCTCTCCAATCTTTATTTTATAACTCTCTCTTTCTCTCTCTCTTCATCCCTCTCTCTCTATCCCTCTTCTGCCCCCCCCCCCCCCCTCCCCCCTTCCCCCTCTTCTCCGGGCCTTCCTTCCCAGCCTGCCTTGCGGTCCCGGAGGCGCCAGCCGCACCCTGTCCCGCGCAGACTCCCGCCGTCCCGCTGAAGACCGTGAAATCGGCATGATTAATAATTATAATTATTGGCAAACGTGCCAGCTGCTCTGTGGCAATGGGCACCTCTGATTTATGGTTCTGTAAACGCAAACAGTCATTGTCCATATTCAGAGAAGAAAGGAAGGGGAGGTGGAGGCAGAGGGTGGGGGGGGGACGGGGGGTTTGGACGCCTGCCCTCAAAATATGATTTTATCTTCTGAAGTCAGCGGCCGCTGTCCTGGAGTCTTTGTCCTCTCCTTCCCTCCCTCCTTCCTTCCTCTCCTTACCTAGTCTGTGGTCCGTGGAGCGCTGCTTTTTGATCTCAGTGTGCATCAAAGGCGTGTGGGGCCACTGGGCTGCAGGCATTGTGCTTGCAGCAGACTGCTTGCTTTTGAAGACAGACTATCGCTGTAGCATTGTGTCGTGTTGAGGAGGTGCATGTCCACACAGTGCTGTGCTGTGCTGTGCACAGGATTGCACAGGAGCTGATGTAGTAGGACAACAATGACTGTACGAAGCTTTAGAGTGAAAGTCAAACTTGGCATTTTTCGAAGATAATTCACCAACTATCTGGGTACACTTTGATTATAGCTCCCATAAAGAAAATGGAATGCGACCAGAAGTCTGTCATAAAGTAGATGGCACTGACGTGGGAATTGGCTTATTTGTCTTGCTTGTGTGTGTGTGTGTGTGTGTGTGTGTGTGTGTGTGTGTGTGTGTGTGCGCGCGCGCGCACGCACGTGCGTGTTCAGGCTGATGGAGATGCACAGTCTGTTCATCAGGCCCTGGGGGTCTGTTGATGTGTCTATCATTGACAGAACGAGACTATGGATTACCTCGGTCATTAATCACCATCAACGAGGCACTAGTGTGCGCACAAGGCACACACACGCGCACGCGCACACACACACACACATTTGCATCACATGGACAAATGCAAAGTCACACACTGCACAAAAGCACACACGCACACACACGTACACACACAGAGTAGTTGTGACAGCTACTGGCCACCAACCTGTCCGCACTCTAATCTCATTAGGGTGCTTCTGGCATCTGGGCCGGTTCTGCTGAGAGATGGCCCGTGATGGAGTGGAGAAGACAAGGCGTTCAAGCGTATAATAGACGTCTAAATCATCTGGACCCAGCCAGCGGGTCCTCCTCGTGCACTTTCACTGTGGAGACCCGGAGGTATGAGAGGGGAGACGCACAGGGAAGGCTGTGAAGGATACTGAATGGAGTCTCTCTTGTGTCAGAGGGGGTATAGGGGTCAACATTTCAGGAGTCACATCAAAAACAGAGAGAGATGAGGGGAAAGAGAGAGGAAACGACACACCTGTCTGCCACTCTGCCTGTCCAGTCCCGTGCCGTGCTGTCCTGTCTGCTCCTGGAGTGCGGTGTTGTACCTGTCAGTGACGGGCAGATGGGCTCCAGCTCCCCCAGGTACCCGGGCTAAATACCCGTCATTAATCACCACATAAAGCCTCCCCAGCGGGAGACGCCCCAGGTTCGACCGCATCAAGAAATAAATTGGCTGAAAAATGGCTCTGGACGGAGTCACCCTCCCTAGAGAGGAGATGGAGAGGAGAGGAGATGGAGAGGAGAGGAGAGGAGAGGAGAGGGGAGGGGAGGAGAGGGGAGGAGAGGAGAGGAGAGGAGAGGAGAGGAGAAGAGAGGAGAGGAGAGGAGAGGAGAGGAGAGGAGAGGAGAGGAGAGGAGAGGAGAGGAGAGGAGAGGAGAGGAGAGGAGAGGAGAGGAGAGGAGAGGAGAGGGGAGGAGGAGAGAGGAGAGGAGGAGAGAGGAGAGGAGAGGAGAGGAGAGGAGAGGAGAGGAGAGGAGAGGAGAGGAGAGGAGAGGAGAGGAGAGGAGAGGAGAGGAGAGGGACAAGAGGTAAGGGAAAACCGAGTGCAGCCTTCCTCAGACCACAGAGTGATCTGTCAGCAGCTAACCGACACCATCATTCATTTGGCCCCTGCTATCGCGTTCCCGCGGTGCCGACAATCTCGGCTGTTTGCTTTCGGATTTGTACACATTCATCTTCTCTATTTGCCAAAGTGGTTCTGCTTAGAGGTGATGCTGAGCTTCAACACTTCTGCGTGTCCGTGAGGCTTTGAATAAACACTAGTGGAAAAAAGGCTGATACCAGGAGGAGTGGATGTATACAGAAGGATGGGGAGCGCCGAAACAGAGAGACAGGACAGGAAGACAGGACAGCAAGTTCCTGTCATTCAGCAGAAGGAAATATGATTAAATAAATCCTATTTTTATCCCAGAAGATCACTAGTCAATATTCGGTGCCTTGCTAATTCAACATAGCTCAACTTTTCTGTGACATGGGCGTCTTTTGACAACATCACATAGCCAGTAGTTCCGGCTAAAATAATCCATATTAATCTTCCTATGACCCACATTGAGGTCTTGACCCAATCTTCTTGGGACAACATTGCTTCAGGGCCCTCGCTGACTTAGGGGCCAATAACAACTCAAAACCTAAATTGGGGACACTGCCCTTTGCTACAACGGGTCAGATCGGCAGACGGAAGACCTGTCTGCTTTATCAATTAATCAATCAATCAATCAAAATGTATTCATACAACACTTTCCATCCATATAATACAGTGCACTCTGCAATGCAACAATTTAAAAACAAGTGAGACGACAAGAAAAACTCACAAAGCAACGTGAGAAAGAAAAAGTGGTTAAAAGCACAGATAAGGTCAAGGACACATTGCCGTCCACTGGCTCGGACCTGTCCACCTTACGAGAGCTTGTCTGCGGCTGTCCAGTGTGATGATTAACGAGCAGAGGGATTCCCCTGGTCAGCCACTGGACCTCTGCTCTATCGACACGCGGGCCCTCGCTTCACTATACTGATGTGCTGCAGCACCTCAGGGCCTCACGGACCCAGCTGAGATGTTTGACTGGACATCTCAACCCGCAGACATCCCAATGAATGAGATATGTGATGGTGTGTGAAGTATTATTGAGCTAAACTCATTCCTTTTCCTTGTTGATTTAGGTAATTATTAGAATGATAGCTATACGATGGCACAGCCTGTTTTGTTATGTGCTCACAAGTTTATCTTGAGCGGGTGCATTAGAATATATAATTACATTGAATTCAAAAATTTAATTTTCAGGTGTCCAAATGATGTCCATATGATTTATCATATCGCACTGCTCTTTTTGCATATCCACAATAATCCCTGGCTTCACAAAACCTAGTTATGGTAATGACTTGTGACCATAGTTTACCAGCCCAAGGCAAATGACGGCAGGATGAAACAGTGTGTCCTCACCACATGCTCTGTTTACATATCAACAAGCTCTCATACAACATTAATATAATACGTTCCAAACACACGTATGCGCACTTGATATGAACTTTCTAAAATGACCGCAATTCAAGAATAATGTCCAGTGGCTAAAATCATGCGAGAAAATGTTTTCCTCGAAAAATGACCCCAATTAAAGAATAGTGATTTGTTTATTAGATGATTATATATATATATATATATATATATATATATATATATATATATATAATTTAAATAGCTAACGAAAGCAACTAGCTAGATAAACAAAACCATACACAATTTGATTTCAACCAGCATTATAGGGCAGCCAAACACCTCCACTTTATTCTAAGTCTACAGTAAAAAAAAAAAAAAAAAAGAAAAGAAAAGCATACTGACATAGGCTATGATCAGCTGAATCCTGTCAGTCAAGTTGTACATTTTACAAATGTTTATAATGTAAAACAACTTCATCAGTGGCATTTGGGTACATTCTAGTGTACATTTGAATGTGTGTTGCGTGTACATTTAAGCCTGTTACCTTGGTTTGTCTATATTGTTTGTGGAGATTGGTGGATTAGATTGGTGGAGATTTACAGTGTAATGGAATATATTGAGCACAGATGTTGCATTTCTGCACATGTAGTGACAAATGACTTACAATAATTACAACATTGTTGCAAACTGCTGGGCTGGCCTGGCGCACCCCTATTTTTGTTCACATGTCCATTTGCACTTGGATTTCGTTTTAATTTGTATTTTGGTGTTTGGGTCGTTTTTTTATGAGCTCCATTGTTTCTTCATTTCAGTTCATATTTGTTTTTGTACCTATGTTGCATCATTGACACACATTTCTTTATGCTATTACAGATACAGGCTTCATGAATAACATTCAGAGAGCCTAGCATTGATCTGCAGCTACTCATAAATATACGTGAGGCTGATTTAAGTATGATGGATAGAAGTCCTTGAGTGTTAGGCTCTCGTGCTGAGGAGTTTGTTCAGTCTCTTTCTTGAAGGCATGAACACTGCTTGATGTGGTGTCTCTAACAACCGCGGGGGGAAGGCTGTTCCATGTTGCTATGGCAGAGTGGAGAAAGCTCCTGTCCAGGCATTTGGTGTTTGCCCTGGGCAGTGACAGGGCATGGTTGGGTGGGAGCCTCTGGGTGGATCGACCTGGGACATGAGCAGGGGGGGTAGCAGCGCTTTCAGGTCTGCTGGGCAGTTGGTAGTGTGCATTTTGAAAAGAACAGTTGTTGCAGCAACTGTTGTGCGATGGCTCAACTTGGTGATGGCATAATCCTTATGGGCAGAGTCCTCCTCATCCACACCTATGATCTTAATTGCCTTTTTCTGGATGTTATCCAGCTGCCTCAGAGCTGTTTGTGAGGCATTCATCCAGGCAAGGCAGGAGTACTCCATGATGCTCCTGACCTGGGTTTTGTAGATCTGTTTTCTGTAGATCAATTTTGTAGATTTGTAGAGCTCTGCCTCTATTCACCTTATGTTCATACGCGGGGGTGGGCCAAATGCTTCCGGGTTGTGTTAACACTTCCGCTGGTGACGGCGCGAAATACAAAAGTCAGAAGAAGAAAATTGTTTTTGTAGCGGACAGTGCAGGGGGTAAAACAAAGAACGTAACCTACTACTCTGAGCTCGGTACACAGCAAGCAAGCAAGCGGAGTATCCACCGTTAGCCAGGTCGGATAACGTTATCGTCGACAATGACGAGCACTTTCTCGTAGAACATACCTGGACTCCAACAAAGAAAGCTTCAGATGGTTTTCTCTCCTCCGAGCGCAGCGCAAGCCACTTACGTCTATAAGCAGATGTTAACATAATTCCCTGGAATGCGAGAATTAACAAGCCAGTTACATGGCGTTGCATTCTTAGACATTGCCGTTTGCTTTGATTTGGTATGTTACATACAATTGGCTAAATTATTAGTTAATTCAGAGTTAGATGATATTGGAGCAGCCGGCTTTTTTCTTTTTTTAGCCGGAAGTCGTGACACGACCACACAACCGGGTCAAATGGGCGTGGCTACACAAGGTGAATAGGATCAAGCTTATTGGCCAACTTCCGCATTGCTCCGAGACGTTGTCCAGCACGTTGCAAATACATTCAGCACAAACCTAATCAATAATCATAGTGTTGTGGAACAGCAAAAATCAATGTAGGAAAAAAAGAGCGTTATGAATACATCGTCCCAAAGGAATTGCTCAGATTACTTAACGTGTTACAAACGCTGTCGAGATCAGCTCACACAAACAACAGTGAAACTCCCTGTTGCCATAACGCTATAGGCTCCTTTGAGCTGGAACATACCTCAACATCTCTGCATATCAGACCCTTAAAAGGCATAGCAGAGGACCAGGGGCCATTATGGATTTTAAAAGGAGGGGCATGGTGAGTGGCCAGGTTATGATCCTCTATTCTTCTCATTCTTCCTTCAGCAGAGCGGTCGGTGTCACTAGGAGATGCCGGCACAATGGAGGTGATCGCTCTGATCTCAGTGGTTCTATTGTGACCCGGGCGTATTATTAATGTTCATCTGTGAGAAAAGCCATGGCCTCTGCCTCTCCGCTTCTATATCGATCCGTCATCTTCTCTCTGCTGGACTCTCTCTCTCTCTCTCCATCGCTCGCTATCTCTCTCTATCTACTTCATCTGTTCTCCCTATCTCCGTGACATATTTCCTCTGTACAAAACACAAAATATAGGAGAGAATTTTGCATTACTTTGTTTTGGAAACCAGGAGCCCCCGCATTGTTCCAACTTTCGTAGCCTACCAGTGTGAGTTTTGTATTTATAAAAAAAAATATCCCCTTTCTTCAGCGTATTCATCAAACCTCATCAGAGCAACTAAAGCAATCGACCAACACTTTACAACTCCAGCATTTTCAATTTAAACCTGTACAGTCTTAATGAGTGTGATGTGTCATGTGTGCAGCTGTAGCAAATAAACAGGACTGATCGACCATCTTCTATGGGACAGCAGAGACATTGTTTTTTTAGCTATGGTTTTTAAAAGCTGTGACGCTGCAGAAGCAGTTGAAGACGTACACATCTTAAGGTCTCCTCCAACTCTCTGCTCCGACACAAACCCATCACCGTCACATCATGGCTGCAAATATTCACCCATATTCCACATTCCCACCGTCTTTTGTGTTCTTATTATGGGATTTAAAAAAGAGGAAGACTTTGAAGGTGTGCGCTGCCCACTCTCCTTTCAACAAACTCACAAACGAGAGGAGCCATGGTGCCGGTGTTCATTTATCAGCGGTGCCGTGGGCTGCCCGTGCCTTGCTGTGCCGTGCTTTGGGGTCAGGGTTTCTTCCCTGTGGACCCTGGGTAATTATTAACCCACTGGGATTGTCCGGCAGCCCCTCTGGTCATCTGGGACCGCTGGGTGTCAATCTCCAAAGGTCATCACAAGGCAACACATGTGGACAAGAAGGATACACAGAGGGAGAGAGAGAGAGAGAGAGAGAGAGAGAGAGGGAGCGGGGGGCATGAATTGGAGGGAAAAAATAAAAATGATGTATCAAGAGGCAGTGTTGTTGTTGTTTTATGGATGACAACCGTAAAGCCATTTTCCTGGTTCAAATTTACTCAACGATACAAACTACTGTATAAAATGAATAGACTATGTGAATTAATCACTAGTTATATATATAAACAAGCTAATTAATTTCCAATTAACTTTTCACTCCCTGAAAACAATAATAATTGTGAACCTTTGAGTTTTAGCAACACACTCAGATTCGGCGTCCGAAGGCGTCATCAAGGCAGCTCGCAGACCTGTAACAAACTTGATTTCTGGGCCTATTGGACATGATTCATTTTTGCTAAACAGTTCATTTCTAGCCCTCGGTAGATCTTCAGGTTTACTTCAACAAAAGACTTGACCCAAAGATAAGTTCATGTCACCTTTAAAGGGACACTCTCACACTTTAGTTTTTGCACATAATCTCACACATATCCGAAAAGTGTAAACAGTTTTGCAGGCATTCATTTAGTTTGACAGTTATTGAGAGTTGATTTGAGTTACGGTGTGTGGACCAGTGTCGTCATTCATGCACAAATGACATCACCGGTCCACACCGTAACTCAAATCAACTCTCAATAACTGTCAAAACTAAATTAATGTTTGCAAAACCGTTTTCACTTTTCGCATTATGTGTGAGATTATGTGCAAAAATAAATCAGCGTTGAAAATCGGCGGAGTGTCCCTTTAACTTCTTGTTTACCAAATTTAAATCTGATCAAAAATCAAAGCTGTGTTCCCCTTTCCCCTCTCCCACCGGACCCCCGTGTGTGATATAACCTGGGACCCAGCGGGCTTTAGCATGGGAAGGCAAGGGTGTGGATGTTCTCTACATAAAAACCCACCACCTCAAACCTAAGGCAATTTATACTGTGGCATTGTTGCCTCTGGAGCCTTTGTGGGGCAGCGCGTAACACATCTTCTAAAGCCGTTTGGGTTTTGGGGGGGGGGGGGGTGTAAATCGTGCGGCTGCGTCTGCGGCCCGCCTCTATATCATATTCGGCGGGCTTGTCGGTGCCAGCGGTGGTGGTGAATGGGCCGCCAGAGGCCCGGCCACTAGCGGGTGGTCTGACACAGCAGGGTTAAATATGGTTCAGCCGCGGACGCGCTCAAAGAACCTGGCTGTTCAAAAAATAAGTGATGTGGGCTGTACGTCTTCAGGCAGTCAGGAAATTGACAATACTGGCGCAGTGAGGCACAAGGCTGTCCCAGGACTGAACTTCATGCTTGACCGTCCAATTGGAAAAAACACACAGGAAGAGTCACAACATCGCTTGTTTCCGCTGGATTTATTGACGAGTCATCAAAGCGCTGGCTAGACGAGAGGTGTAAAAATCAGCACAATGAAGCATGCGTATATCAATATAATGGTTATATTCATCCAGACCCTTTTGTATCCAGGACTGCTGGTATGAACTTGAACTTCTCGGCGACGGGAGAAAACATGGAGGTAAACAGAAAATACAGTAGTTACAGAAAAATATCAACAATACAGCTCACAGCTTAACTTAATATGTGCATTAAGTCTCTTAAATTGATTGGTCTGGTTTTTTTTCTTCTGCATGGCATTAACTTATCATAAGGCATGGACTAAATAGACAGGGATCAGTAGAGACACAGTAGAGTCACAGAATCTGTAGATACTTCCGGTATCGTTGTGTCAGTAGGACGAATGGTGGACGGTGGGGGAAAACCCCCCATATATCTCAATGGGCTGACTCACCAGTGGAAGGTGCTGCGGCTCTACACTACAGGATTGGGGATTCAAGAGCAGGTACATAGGCGTCTGTTCAGATGTGCATTTACTGTGGGGGTTGAATCCCCGATCCTGTCTGCCTGGGCTGGGTTAGCAGCTAAATGCTAACTATGCACGGGTGGATATACCTCTGGTAATGCCATACCACACAGTGATACAGTACCTCTGGCAAGGGCGAATACCGGGTTTCACAAGTGGGGGGGACTTCTGGGGGGTCCGGGAGCATGCCCCCCCAGAAGATTTTTTTTTACATTTTAAAGTAAAATGCATCAATTTGGTGCACTCTGAGGGGAAGATTAAGATGCTAGATCTATGAAGAACGACACACATCACTAAATACATGCCTTTTAGACACCACCTCCTCCAACTCATCAGAGCTCTGATATGAAAGCAGGTGACATGAACAAGGCATAGAACAATACTGATGTGAAAGCCAGAGCCATATTGAAATCAAGTTGGTTGTATTATTATTATCATTATTATTATTATTATTATTAGTGTGCTTTATTTTAAATTCAGCCATGTTCACTGCTTACCATGTTCACTTCCTCTCTTCACCTAACCCTTTATACAGCAGTAGGGACGTGCAGAGAATGTTAGAGGGGCAGGGGCTGGCAAAAAAGTTTTAACGTTTTTAGCCAGATTTAGAGGAATATCTCTTTTTAAATTCACATTTGGATGATACTTGTCACAGAAAAATAACTCTACAAACTGAATAATATTAGTACAAAAGTTAAATTTGCTGTTACAATACTGTGAGTGCTGCCTTCAGGGACGGCTTGGAAAGGGGAATTTCCATACAGAGCGCCATTAGAAATGCATTCAGGGTCTGGAGAGAGCACTTTTTACAGACGAGGAAATCCATGGCAATCTTTTGGAGTAGCCTATAGCTTATAATTAGCAACTCAATTAACATTCTCAGCCATAATATGATGGCTGGTCAAACAGTAGCGTATTAAGCATGATTTTTTCAGTTTACCCACGATTTTTTCAGTTTAAAAAGTGGGGGGGACAGAATCAAGATTTTGAAAAGTGGGGGGAGACATGTCCCCCCTGTCCCCAGTGGAAAATTCGCCCCTGACCTCTGGTAACACCATGCCACACAGTGATACCTCTGGTAACACCGTACCACACAGTGATACATCTGGTAACACCATACCACACAGTGATACCTCTGGTAACAGCATACCCACACAGTGATACCTCTGGTAACACCATACCACACAGTGATACCTCTGGTAACACCATACCACACAGTGATCCCTCTGGTAACACCATACCACACAGTGATCCCTCTGGTAACACCATACCACACAGTGATACCTCTGGTAACACCATACCACACAGTGATACCTCTGGTAACAACATACCACACAGTAATACCTCTGGTAACACCATGCCACAGTGATACCTCTGGTAACACCACACTAATGGCCCATTTCCACCGCAGGTAGTAGCGCGGTCCCGCTCCGCTCGACTCGATAAATGGTCTCATTCCACCGGTAAAAACTGTCCCAGCCCGGGTTGTATTGTGAGTTGAGTCGTGCTACTTTTCGTACCTGCCTCGTCGGGGTTCTATTCTGTGAACCCGGTACCATACGGTGACGTGAAAACATTGTTGACGACTGATTGGTCAGGCAGAATCGTGTTTACTCTGTCTATCTACTGACTGTCAATGCAATGCTGCATACCAGTTTAGTGGGCTTACCTTCTCTTCTGTTATGTATATTTCCATCAGTCTTTTGTGTTGCTGCCTTCGCCTCTGGTGAAATAAAATCGTGGCGGTGGTTTCAATTGTCTGAGAGAGAAAAAAGTCTGCTGCTCAGGAAGCTCCTGTGCAGCGCTCCGCTAGGCCGCAGGCGGGTCTTTGGTGAAGCCGCAGTCTTGCCTGGTGAGAGGCCGCCGGGGTACAGGCTTCACTCTGTTGCGCCTCTCCCGTCCGCGCGCAGCGCATGCCTGCAAGTTTGACTAACTACAAAGTGATATCCATTCTCCTGGCCGATTGTCACATTTGCCCATGTACACTGTAGGTCATTTAGAGGCACCAGTATTTCATAAACAGTTTAAAAGTTCTGTGGATGGATTTAATTGTAACGTTATGTTATAGCCTACTTCGGCTTTTAGGCGGAGGACAGATATGCGGTCGCTATGACGACCAGCTGTGGGCGGGGGCAGATGATCGGCGGTCGAAGCAGAACATCCATCGGGAAACGAGTAGAGCCGACTGGTGACGAGCTGTGCAGGGCAGTAAAATGTGGTGGAAATGAGCCATAAGGGACTACAAGTCAGATCAGAAGTGTTCAGGATGGTATGGCATCTTGTCTCAAAATATGTCTCAAATATTAGGTTTCACATTTTAATTGCACAGACTTTTATCTGACATCACGTCTGCCCTGTTGACACATTGTAGAATTAGAATTACACACACACACACACAACTTAACCCAGTGGTTCTCAAATGGGGGTCCGTGGCACTTTGCCAGGGGGTCCGCGAAAAGTTTTCAGGTTAAAAAATAAATAAAATAAATAAAAAATGCTACATGTTACTTATTCCTTCTCAAACTACTTCCTACATGGTGCTAGTCTATCAAAATATCTTGGCTGTCATTGATTGTGTTGCATAGTGGTTTTCTGTACTGTTGACAAATTGTGATGTTGTAAGTCGCTTTGGACAAAGCAAAAGCGTCTGCTAAATGACGTAATGTAAATGTAATGTAATAAAAAAAAAATATATATATATTTTTTTTTGCAAAATCTTTATAGTTCAACGAAAATAGTTTATGCTTTAAATCTAAAATGGTTCATGGATTACATTCTAATAACAAACCTATCAAATTAAAAGTCAAGCACGTTACCGTGGAAACAATTAAGCTTAGCCCAAAATCACAAATCAGAATGAGGGGGTCCCCGGTATATTTTCTATCTTGTAAGGGGCCCTTGGCTGAAAAAACATTTGAGAACCTCTGCCTTAACCTATATAACCCGGTTGCCCTGCACACATCTCCCCATCCCCAGGTACGTTTCCATGGAGACCCTGGGTTGGACTTGGAACAGAAGGGGGTGCAGTTGGGCCGGGGGTTCTGCTTAACCACGATAACAACAGTTGTGTGGAGTGTGTGGAGGGCTGCGTTTGCCTCTGACTGACACGGCCAAGTGAAAGGCAGTGTGTTTTGTGATTTCCACGGTCCATCCTCCAATGGGGGGGTGGGGGGGTGGGAGTGAGAGTGAGAGGGGGGGGGGAGGGGCTTCAAAGACCGGGGAGGGGCGTGTCCGCGGCCCCTGGCCCCCCACTGCAGCCTTGTTCACATGAGAATCAATCTGGTGCCAGTGTTTGATGTGAACCGCGGATAAAAGAAATGAAACAAAGAATGACAAGGGGGAGATATGGAAAGATGGGGCACAGACAGACAGACAGACAGACAGAGAAATGGAAGTATAGCGAGCTGTGAGAGGGAATGGAGTCAGAGACAATAGGAAAAACACACAAGACATACAAACAAACAGGTGGAGTTACACTGAGAAAGAGACTATAAGGCTGACAAACCGTGTCTCAGTCAGTCAGACTGACAGAAACATGTAGGTAGGTGGACATTGAGCAAGACGGGACTAAAAGACAGACACCCATTCAGACACGATCCGTCAGTCAGTCAGACAGACAGACAGACAGTCAGTCAGACAGAAGGGCAAAAGGAGGTTCAAAGCCAGCGTGGTGGACACCAGTGTAGCGTCTCTCACAGTCTCCCCATGACGCCAGGAACTCATATTAGCATCACAATGCAAACTGCATTATCATCATCGCATCACCATTATGATGAAAAATGAAAATCATATTGAGTCGAGACCAAAGCCTTCAGCCGGCTGGCTTTAGATCATATTGAGCTGAGACCAAAGCTTTTGATCAGGGATTCACCCCTCAGGAATGCTGAGGTTACATCTCTCCGTGTCACCAAAAGTTTTATTTTTCAATGCATATCATGGGGGTCAAAAGTTTGGACATGCATTTTTCTGTGTTTTTATTCTTTTCCACATTTGAGAATAGTAACAACATCAAAATGATGAAATGACACAAATGGAATTATGTAGTCAGAAAAAAAGTGTAAACAAATTCAAACTATTAAATTCTCTGTCAAAAGATTCTTTGAAGTTGCCGCCCTTTTGCCCTGATGGAAATGCAAAGTTTTTGGAAAGAAATTCATACATCGGCATCAACTTCACAATTTATTTGTCTAACAAACTAATTCCAAGCACTTCAGCATTAGGCTTTAAGCATTCAAATCAGGTATGTCAACTTGTGACTGGAGGTGTACACATGCACAACAATCATAAAATACATAACATACATACAATGAAAAGCAGACACTGTAAATGCCTAGTTTACACTACAAGACTTCTTTCCCCCCAATTTTACACAGGATTTCCAGTTGGGCTCAGTCTGTCTTTGTTGACTCTAGTCTGCAGTTGTTGTGCCAGTCGGCAGCAAAATCTGTTAGTGTTAAACTGGGTACAGATTTCTAATCTGTTAGTGTAAACTGCCTCCAGATTTCTAGTCATCAAGTGTAAACTGCCTCCTGACGCCAGTCGGAGCCAAAAAGATTATATATCAAACATGTTTGAATTTCAAAGTGAAAAGTCTTGTAGTGTATACTGCCTCGTCTGAGTCAGTTGTGTCGTGTATTTCAGTCCGTTTTTTCAGTCGTGATAAAAAAAAGCTTAATGAACCAGTCTTGTAGTGTAAAGTAAACTCCCCAGTCTTTTCATCATCTGTTCAGATTTTCAAAGTCTTCTAGTGTATCACAGGCATAATTAGAGGAAAAGCTGGAGACAAAACAGAAAAGGCCTGTATGAACTGAGCTGACGACTGCCCTCTGACTGTCCATCAGCCAGTCGTCATGCTCTTCATGTCGGAATGTTGTTTTATTTGTACTAAGTTGAAGAGAGAAATCAGAAGTCTGTCATGGCGGACCGCACAGGCACAATGAGAGGCGGGGAGAGCAGCTTTTTGGGCCTTTTCTGTTTTGATTTCAGCCAAAACAGGCCTGGGACATTGTCGTTTCTTTCTGCTAATTAAGCTGTTAGAGAGAGGGGCTGGTCTGACAGGGCCCCGCTTGGCGGGGAGGCAAAGAGGCAATGGGCCGGAGCTGAACAGGAGACATTTATGGGCTGCCTTAAGCCATTGTTTCCCCCCAGCGAGGATCTTTTCAGGTCGGTCGCCTCTGTCTCGGTGACCTGTACAATGAGAAGAATGCCAGGCGGAGAACCCGGCGCTGGCCACAAAGAGCAGGCCCGCAGAATGAGGATTTCACGGCACTGAGCGCAAACCCATCTCTGCCAAGATTCCACGGATAGTTCTCACCTCTCCTGCTGCAGATCGTCAGGGAGCCCATGTGCCAGTGTGTGTGTGTGTGTGTGTGTGTGTGTGTGTGTGTGTGTGTGCGTGTGCGCGTGTGCGTGTGTGTGCGTGTGTGTGTGTGTGTGTGTGCGTGTGCGTGTGCGTGTGTGTGTGTGTTCTTTCTCCCGGCGGTGCCCCCCCCCCCAACCTTAGTGAGAAGTATTTTTGGATTTACTTGTTTGGGGTATTTCCTGACAAATGCTGCAATGCATAATAATAAAATAGGCACAGAAAGTGCATCAATACAATCCAGAATAATGAGATTGAAGAATTTGTTTCCCCCCCCCTCCAGAGCAGACATGCCGTGTCTCTTGATAACAAGTATAGGACATGAAAAGCCAAATCTGTTTTGATGGTGCCAAAGAATATGATTACATATTTTAAATAAACCACGCCAACATGGCAACTCGCAAGCATGGAAAGTTTCTTCTTTATCAAACTATTTCCCTTCAAGAATATACAAGTGTATACCCGCAATTAATATGCTCAAAAAATCTGACTGGGACTTTCATCAACTGTCCAAATGTTTCCCAGTCTTCTCTCCAAGTGGCTCCAGCAGCAGTTAGTCCAGCAGCAGTTGTTGGAGCCACCTGTTCCTGCTAGAAGCTGTCGCCCAGCCTCGCAGATTAAACAGGTGAGATTAAGGGGAAGCTCTGGGCAGCTACTGGCTACAAACTCCCCGTCTGTCCGTGTGTGTGTGTGTGTGTGTGTGTGTGTGTGTGTGTGTGTGTGTAGGTGTGTGTGTGTGTGTGTGTGTGTGTGTGTGTGTGTGTGTGTGTGTGTGTGTGTGTGTGTGTGTGTGTGTGTGTAGGTGTGTGTGTGTGTAGGTGTGTGTGTGTGTGCGTGTGCACCAGCGTGCATGCGAGCACGTGTGTGAGTGTGGGTTGCATGTGTGTGTGTGTGTGTGTGTTTGTGTCTGTGTGAGTGAGAGAGAGAGAGACCCTCCTACATTTGTGCTTCTGTGGCCATGCAGAGGTGTGTGTGTGTGTGTGTGTGTGTGTGTGTGTGTGTGTGTGTGTGTGTGTGTGTGTGTGTGTGTGTGTGCACCAGCGTGCATGGGTGCACGTGTGTGAGTGTGGGTGTGTGTGTGTGTGTGTGTGTGTGTGCACGAGTGTGTGCGTGTGTGTATGTGTGTGCGTGCGTGCATGCGTGTGTGTGTGTGTGTGTGTGTGTGCGTGCGTGCATGCTCTGCTCCATTTGATGGTCATCCAAGCGTCTCCGTGTGTTTACTTGGACGGTGCGTCGGGGTGGCGAGGCAGATCCTTCCTCTGTCGCTCGCTGGCCCGCGGACCCAACGTGTGATCTGCTTTAGTTGCCACTGAAAACTTTTCTTTTTTTTTTTCCTCAAATGCCTCCATTTTTTTTCTAACCGACTTAAAACGAGCCATTTGCGAGTCAACACCACCTGCTTACGTCTCATCGGCGTGCCAGCTTCTGCTCTCTTTCGCCGCCCGCCGCCATGTGTTGTCATAATGCGACTCCGTTTCCCCCCACAAAGTGTCGAGCGGCACTTTCGGAGCAGCCAGCGCCTCGCACAACAAAGCGCCCCCAATTATAGAGCCATTTATGTGTTTGTCAGGGGCTTCAAACGGGCACTGCTTTCTCGGGGCGGCCATATTGGCGAGGTCAGACGGAGCATCTGAGGAAGGGAGCGTTATTAACGGAACGACCCATCCCTCTCTTAGTTGATCGCCCAAGAAGAAGAAAAAAAAATAAAAAAAAAAACACACAAGAAAGGGGGTGGTGGTGGTGATGGTGGTGGTGGTGGTGGTGGGGGGGGTGACAACTTTGTTGCTTGGAACAGTGTTGGCTGTGCCTGCGTGTCTGGCTGCTCTGCGGAGCGCAGCAGCATGTGTTTCAGGGCTGGTCCTGGAAGGGGGAGTGCAGAAGCAGCAGGGAGCAGAAGACAAACAGGCAATTCGTGACTCATTAAACGCGGCGACGGTGGCCAGCGCAGTGGAGGGGTGTGAGGACCCGCGTTCCAACCGGGCGATAAACCCCCCCCCCCTCCTCCTCCCCGCTCCCCCCCTCCCCTCCCCGTACCAGCTGGGGCGGGCATCTGTCAGCCGCACGCCGCACCACACCACGCCACGCCGCCGATTACCGGCAACAAGCCCTATCTTAACGCCCGACACTTACATAACAGCCCTGATTGGCTCACACTGGACCCCGTGGACCAATGACACGGCTTAATGCTGTAAAGTTAGAAAGGCGTTGAGGAGCAGCCGTGCAGGCCGTGTAATAGGGAGGCGATGCAAGTCCCATCTCTCTCTCTCTCTCTCTCTCTCCATCTCCCTCTCTCTATCTCCCTCTCCCTCTCTCTCTCTCTCTCTCCCTCTCTCTATCTCCCTCTCTCTATCTCCCTCTCTCTCTCTCTCAGAGGTTAAGCCATGTCATTCTGTCATTTTGTAATGGGCAGCAGGTTGGCTATTAGGTTAAGAAAAAGGACGCTGAGGTTCAGTGAACATAGGCCTACACTGTAGGCCTATGTTTTATTTTTTTGGAAGCATGTTGGAAGCAGGTTGTATACTGTAGGCCCTACAGTAGGCTATAGACGGTTTTAACTTGACAACAAAAACATTCTAAATTGAATCCCCGCTCACTTCCTGTTGCAGTGTTTGCTATGGACATAAAAGAAAAAAAAACATTCAAGTGCAGGACTGACCATTCCGTGAAAACCGTCTATACAGCTGAGCAGCGAAAACAAAAGTTAACGATGTCGAGTGAATATTTCTGCAGTTTGCCAAATGCTGAGAAAAAGGAAGTGCTGTGGGGTTGCGCTCTGGTGAAAACCGTCTATACAACCTGCTTCCAAGACAATTAAAAACAAAGTAATTTTAGCTAAAAATGTACGACACATACTGCAACGGAGAGTTACTCGCAATATGCCCTTGTGTTTATATCTGTCATTGTAAAAAATTTAAATAAAGCCATATCCATATCACAGTGGGTGCATGTTTAGACCCAGCTCTTGATGTGCTGGGAGGCTGTTGGTGTAAAATGGCTGTAAAAGCGGCCGTAAAATTGGTGGGTTACTATCAGGAGAAGTATATTGTTGAACTTGTATATCAGTGCAAAATAGAGACACACCAATGTCTAGTTCTGTAAAATAACTGCTGAATAGAGTACCACAGGGATGACCCAGGAGGACCAAGGAGTCCCTGCACTTCCTGGTTCTTACGTGTAAGAGTCAGTGGGGTTTTTGTATGGAAATTTCCGTTAAATGCATGAAATAACTAAGGTCTGTGGTTGACAAAAGTGTGTGAAACAGAAGATTGTGTTCGGCAAGATAATCTGCACAAAATGTGAGGACCACTTTTATGACTTTTGAAACTTTTTCTGGAAATCGCGTTAAAAAACGCATTCACGCTTCGAAAAGCATAAAAGTGGTCCTCATTTTGAAGATTATCTTGCTGACCAAACTTCGCTGTTTCATAAACTTTTGTTAACCACAGACCTTATTTCATACATTTACCTGAAATCCCCACAAAAATCCCACTGACTTTTACACGTATTTGGTGCTAACATCCAGGTCTTCCGCACTCATTCCTGTGGTAGCAGTGTTGAACTGGTACTTGGAGCTGTAGCCACTGATACCAAGTGTGAATACTTAAAGAATGCTTTAACGGTA
The DNA here is from genome assembly GCF_964638095.1 of Poromitra crassiceps. Lineage (NCBI taxonomy): Eukaryota > Metazoa > Chordata > Actinopteri > Beryciformes > Melamphaidae > Poromitra > Poromitra crassiceps. The sequence goes on from NC_139633.1 coordinate 27,081,467, forward strand.
ATCAACCCACTTTGTATCATTAATAATCTGGGTAATATAAGCACATGGGCAGTGTTTACCTTCTCTCTGTGTTTTCCTCACGGAGATCTCCCATTTCCTCCTCTGGCAAAGCGCTCTGGTGTGGCGCGTTTTACGTCAAAACGGAGCTGAGGAAGTTCTACTGGAGAGGCAGAATCTGCTCCGAGGGCGGCTGTTATTGTTTACTTTTATTTTTTAAGTATGCGCACATCCACGGAGAATAGCATGGAGAGCCTTAAATGGTGGAGGCGGAGTTTCTGCAGGCAGCAGCAGGAGCATTTTTCTCTGTGAGGTAAACAGAGAGAGAAGGTAAAACACTGCCCATGTGCTTTATATTACAGAGATTATATATGATACAAAGTGGGTTGATTACCAGTAAAGCCATATATTTACAGTAGCCTACTGTAATACTTTACAAAACAATACAAAATGTGGGCACAAACCTGAACATATTTACACAGGAATGAGTATTAAACATTGACGAAGACAGAAAACAAGTGGAATAGTTGGTACTTTTTCTTTCATTACCAGTTACCACCTATCTTCTCTGTCTCAATAATACGATTTTTGTTATAGAAGAGGACGTTCTCAGTGAAAAATACTAAGACGCAGAAATAACATAACTACAATAACTTTATGACACCGAATGCAAGCTAATCAAATCCCTCGACCGCCTGGGAAAAAAACACCATCAGCAACTTTTCGCAACGAGGTAAAAGTTTGCTCTCACTGGAAATTTAACGAGCCGCTAACTGCCTAATTAAACGAGCCGAGCAGATAAAAGCATGAAATATAGATAAGCTGGAGCCGCTGCCTCTGCTGGCCGGGCAGAGGAAGACGGCGATGTCTCCTAAAAAGCCACAATCAGTGCCTCGTCCTCTGAACATGCTGCCGAGCTCTGCCTCTCAACCACAAGCCATCAATAAGAGTATAGCCTATCCAGGGGCGGAGCGACCCTATCAGCCCAGAGGGGGCGAAGCTCTTAGGGGGGCCCCATCAAAAAAAAAAAAATTTTTTTTTTTTTTTTTGAAGGCCAGGCCAGGCCGCAGGGCCGGTTCCAGAACAAGATGACTAGGGGTGCATCCTAGATAGGAAGGGGTGCAGATGCCCGGCCGAAGGCCGGGACCACTCGGGTGGCCGGCCAAAGGCCGGCCGGCCGAAAAATTTGACATGTTATTTTACTAAAAATAATGCATTTGACCATCATTTCAAGTAGAATGATACCACCCAAGCAAGAATATTTCAAGTGTTTCAAGTGCTTTACTGAAATATTTGGACCATATAATGATAATACAATTATCTCAACCTTAAAAGGTTACATATAGGTGCCAAAAAGCCATAAAATCACATCAAAGAACAAAGAAAAACAACAACTATAATTCAAGTTTAAACAGTAAGTGTGCAGCTGTAGCATTTATACATTTTTTTACTTTTCAACTGAGCATGCAGACAAATAAGGGTGCAATGCATGCTTTTGCACCCCCGTAGAACTGGGCCTGCCAGGCCGCGAAGAAAAATGTGCCTTTTTTGCATGTTTGAATCGGTTTTAGCCATATTTAGTGGAATATCTCATTTTAAACACACCAATGTTATTGTCTATTGATTGAATTCCTCTCAGACTCACACCACTGACTTTATTAAATAAAGTCATTTTAAGTCACAACTGTAAAATAGCTGATAGCCCCTATATCCGAAAACACAATTTGTCACTCACTGAGCCAAGTAATATTATGTCCAAGAAAGACTACAGTGAAGCCACTTTACAGACAAGCTTGTTCTGAAGAAGAAAAATAAAAACACAGGTTGCCAGCCAGGTGGCCTGGCCTGCAAAAAAAAAAAAAAAAAAAAAAAAAAAAAAAAAAAAAAAAAAATTTTTGATGGGCCCCCCTGACGAGTGGGCCCGTGGCGGCCGCACCCTCTGCCCCGGCGTACGCTCCGCTACTGAGCCTATCGCCTGCCAATGGAGCGATGTATGTATAAAATTAAAATGAAGCCTTGGTGGAAACGCCGTTGTTAATGTGGTACTTCAGAAGCCCATGGCACTTCCCAGGACTCGGGGACCGGTGCTTTAACAGCGCTCACGGTGTGACAGAAGGGGCTCTCTCGCTCTCCTCGCCAGTGGTAGCCAGGGTTGTAATTCCGACTGTAAGCCGTCTTTACGACTCCCCCTCCTCATTTCTCTGGAATATGAAAACATCAGCATATGGCCGCCGACAGCGCCGAGGCTAAGGAGTCAATTTCCCCGAAGCAACATTGGGACAGGGGTGACATTCACTTCCGTACTGCCCCCTGTGGCTCAAAGAAAAAGGACAGGGGAGAGAGACGTCGAGACTGAGAGAGAGAGAGAGGGGGGGGGGAGGAGACAGACGGCGAGAGACACAAAAACGGACAGAAAGGGGAAAATTCAGAGGCGGAGATGGAGAGAAAGAAAGAGCGCGACAAAGAGGTCTTCATTGCCTCTGTGTCTGGGTGTGTTCAATGTGCAGTTGACTGTGCTTCATGCGGCTACCAGGAGCAGAAAATCTGTCTGTCAGCTGCCAAAGGTTCCAGCTCCGCTCCGCTCCTCTGAGCACTCTTAAAAACCCGCTGTTTCACTCCCATGAATTACGCTATTTATGACCCTGGTTAAAATGGGCAGTTTCTGGGCACACTGCATGAGTGTGCCTCTGTTTCTGTGTGTGTGCGTGTGCATGTGTGTGTGTGTGTTGTGTGTGTGTGTGTGTGTGTGTGTGTGTGTGTGTGTGTGAGCGTGCGTGCGTGTGCGTGTGCGTGCACGTACCATGTGGCAGATGGGAAGCAATATGGCATACCTCTGCCCGGACAGATGTGGCACAGCACATCACGCCGAGTCGCGAGAGGGGTCGGAAACCTCAGGAACATCTGGACCTGGGGCAACCTTCACCCTCAGCCGACAAGCTAACTTTACCTAGCGGCGGCTACGCGCCCGGAACGAGAGGAGAGGAGATCGTCACTTTTGTCAACTCTATTCAAAAAGCATTGAAAGAAGTAACGTTATCAAATTAATTAACCCCTCCGCCCTCGTGACCCCTATAGACTCACATCTCCTTTTATGACCCGTACGAAGCTGTCTTCATCTCTGGTGGCACTTTTGATTGGCAGGTGAGGAATCCCGCCTCCCTCAGTGAGGGCTGTCAATCAACTGCTCTGTGGAGTGGAGCGCTGAGTCCCGAGCCCAACATGGGCCTGTCACGGCCGGGTGCACAGGAGGTCGTTCCCACCGCACAGGGGCCAGCCTGGCTGGGGCTTTGGATGGGCTGGTGAGAACTAGGATGCTGCTGGAGGGAGACGGATGGGGAAGGGAGAAAGCAGGAAAAGGAGTGTCATGTCAACCTGTTTAAAGGAGAATTTTCAACCTGGACCTTATTTTCATTACTATTTACTGTACAGTATGTCTAAATAACTAATCCGATTTTTTTTTATTTTATTGCGCCAGTATTGAGCGAGATCGCGGCAGGCCGGGCAGCACCATGCATGCATGTAGGTCCTAGGGGTGGGGGGAAAAATTGATACACCATAGTATCGCGATATTTTGCCTGACGATATTGTATCGATATTTGGGCGCCAAGTATCGATATTGCAAAAAAAAAATTTTTTTGCATGCCATGCCAGGCCAGGCCACCGGGCATCTGCCCAAAGTGCACGATGGTGCAGTCCGCGCCTGCAGTGGCGTATTGAGTCCAGAGAAGCTTAATAATGTAGCCTACGTGTGGGGCAAAAACAAAACAAAACAACACTGCATGTTTTACTTCTGGTGAGGTCAAGAAAAAGGTAGGAAAACGAGTTAGGAGTGACAATATATCGAAATATCGCAACCTTATGTTCAGACGCGGGGGTGGGCCAAATTCTTCCGGGTCGTGTTAACACTTCCGGCGGTCACGGCGCGAAATATAAAAACGTCAGAAGAAGAGAGTTGTTTTTGTAGCGGACAGTGCAGGGGGTAAAACAAAGAACATAGCCTACTACTTTGAGCTCGGTACACAGCAAGCAAGCAAGTATCCACTGTTAGCCAGGTCAGATAACGTTATCGTCGACAATGACGAGCACTTTCTTGTAAAACATACCTGGACTCCAACAAAGAAAGCTTTAGATGGTTTTCTCTCCTCCGAGCGCACTCGAGCCACTTACATCTATAAGACGCATACGGTAATTCCGTAATTCCCTGGAATGCGAGAATTAACATTCTTAGACATTGCCGTTTGCTTTTATTTGGTATGTTACATACAATTGGCTAAATTATTAGTTAATTCAGAGTTAGATGATATTGGAGCAGCCAGCCATTTTTTTTCTTTTTTTTGCCGGAAGTCGTCACACGACCACACAACCGGGTGAGAGGCAAAGTGAACGTCACTTCCAGTACCAGAGATTTTCTTCCGCAATTTATTTCCCCATAGACATTTCGTAAAATGCTTATAAAAATAGTTTTACTTGGTCAAACCAAACGGTTCAGCTATATTTAGAATCAGGAGAGACAATAGAACATTTCACTCGGACCAAAACTAAAAACAACAGCGAAAAAATATTTTCTTTAAACCCACTATCTTTTTTTTTTTTTTTTTTTTTTACCTTTTGGTGAAATGTGAAATGTTATGCGATCTCTCCTGTTTCTAAATATATCTGAACCGTTTGGTTTGAACAAGTAACACTATTTTATATAAGCATTTTACGAAATGTCTATGGAAAAATGGAGGATGAAAATCTCTGGTAGGCTACTACTAGTCTGGGCACCTTCCACCCCGCTTTTTGTCATGGGGGCGTAAACCCCGGACCCAGAATTAACACCGGATGGCAATGCGCCTAACAACGTCTTTGTTGCCGTTAGCTTGACGCGGTGATGTTACCTAAACTAGAGTCTGATCAAAACAAAGCTAGCGTTACATAAAACAAAACGTTTATGCAATATGGCATCTCCGCCACCACCGCCTGACACACCGGTCAAAACGGTGAAAGAGGATTCTGATACTTGGGTCAAATTGTCAAGTTAACGTGAAAGTTGACGAGCTAGAAATGCTGCCATCCGGTCTAGGGCGGGCTCTAGGCCGGAACCAGTAGGGTGACAAAATCAATTGTGGGCGGGAGCCAGGCTCTTTCTCGCCGAGAAGAGCCTGGTGACGCGAGGTTAGGCTACTACAGTGCTGCTTCTCTCTCTCCATGGCCGCTCTTCAATCCGTATAGCTCCGGCTCAAATAAATACGTGTGGCCATCGAATTCAAAAGCCTCGTCCATATTCTTGAAATCAGCTAAATATCCACCAATTGCTCACGAAATCTTTCAGATAACATTCATAACAAGAAGCTACGGCTACGCTAGCTTTCTGTCCTCCAAAACAAACTCCTCCTTCTCACATCACGTTTCTACTTCCTGCAACAACGCAACTCTCACGAGACTTGAGGGAGACTTGGATCAAGCCGAAGGTAAATACATCTCTCGTTCTCTCTCTCTCCCTCCCTCTCTCTCTCTCTCTCTCTCTCTCTCTCTCTCTCTCTCTCTTTCTCTCTCTCCCTCCCTCCCTCTCTCTCTCTCTCTTTCTCTCTCTCCCTCCCTCTCTCTCCCTCTCTTTCTCTCAATTTCGCTCGCAATGTTATTTTCAGTG
>NC_139633.1:27092095-27117095 GCF_964638095.1 Poromitra crassiceps
TGGAAAAACAGTGGAAAAACAGTGGAAACAGTGGAAAAACATTTTTTTTTTTCCTTCCTCAATGCCATGCGATCTACCACACTACCTTCGCGATCGACCGGTCAATCGCGATCGACGTATTGGGCACCCCTGGTCTAGATGCTCCTCTCTCTGCTCCATAACTACCTGATCACACGCTGTTCTAGAGTTCAGCCTACTCACCTGGGCCTCTTGGTGAGGAGTCTGTTGTAGGCATGAACCTGGTTCAGTTCTTGAAGCTCGCATTGTCGCAGGTACACTGGGTGTTGATCAGCGCCTTCCTAAGTTGTCTTCCTTAATCCTGAATATCGAAGCCATAGGCTAGCCATACATCCCGTTGTGATGTCATCGGAGATGGTGACATCCTCATTGTGATAGCATCGGTGAGGACGTCATACTCGACTATGACATCATCGGCAAGGGCACCACATCTGTCATGATGTCACAGGGCAGCATCGTGAGGTCATCGACGCAGTGATGATGTCATCGCCAAAGTGTGCATCCAGAAGCGGCTTCAGGGACCTAGCCGGACCCAGAGGGCCAGAGTCTGCACCGTGGGGGGCCGGCGGGCCGGCCTGGTGTTGATGCGAAGCCTTTTAAACACGCACACTTCCATCCATATTTCCTCTCCTTCTTGTCTCTCCATCCTCTCCTCTTTCATCCCGTCCTCCTCTCCGCTCTCTGCCGACGGTCTCTCCCTCAGTCTGTCACTCTCTGTAGTCTCTAAATTGATGCCCACCCCTCCTTTATCGCCCTGATAAAGCACAACAATTAACGCCCGTGTCTCTTTGCTTTAGGCCTTTGATGGCTCACAAAGCTGCACCACTCAGAGCCAGAGAGAGAGAGAGAGCGGTGGAGCCACACACACGCTATCTCTCTCTCTCTCTCTCTCTCTCTCTCTCTCTCTATCTCTCATGCACACACATGCTGTTATCTTGCACACATACACAGATGCAGGCTCAGTTAAATGCAGGATACATACACGTAGACATAGGGTACATGCAGTGTTGAGTCAAGTCACTATATCTCGAGTCCGAGTTGACTTTCGAGTCCCCAGTGTCCGAGTGTCCCCGTTACCCGAGTCGAGTCTGAGTCAGAGTCCGGAGTTACCGAACACGAGTGTGAATCCAGATCTAGGTGGCACACATGTGCCTACCTACCCTTGCACAAAATGGGATAATGTCACGGTATATAGCTATCATATATCTTTATGCAGCCTCTCCTCTCTCTCCCCCCAGAGGGTTTTCATGTCTACTCCCCTGGCTGATTCCAACTCCACTCAGGTGTGCTCCTCCACTCAGGTCTCCTTCGTCAGTAGCTAACGAATGGAGCTCTCCATGGTGCTGAACCTGTGTTGACCCATTTTGGCCACTAATTAACCGTTTTTGCTCATTTAGTCGGCCATAATTAGCTAAAAAATACGGCTCCGCTAGGTCACCCGCAGGGGGTGCTCTTTACACTTCCTGAATGATTCAGCGCGATCGCACGTGAAATTCATTAAATGGCATAGCTGTGGCCGAACACAATTTCTGCTCACTCACTCACTCACAGACTTGTTATACAGTAGGATGCGGCTTCTCGGTGTGTAGGCCGGACACACCATTCGGTTCAATAGGTCCTCAGTGTGTGATGTGTTCAAATACCAAACATACACTCTCACACACACACATACGCACACACACACGCACACACACACACACACATGCACACACACACACACACACACACTCTCACACACACGCACGCACACATGCACACACACACACACACACACACACACACACACACACACGCGCACACACACACACGCACACACACGCACACATACGCACACATACGCACACGCGCACACACACACACGCACACACACACACACGCACACATACGCACACACGCACACACATACGCACACGCGCACACACACACACGCGCGCACACACACACACACACATACGCACACACACACACACACATACGCACACACACACGCACACACACACACAGGAGAAAAAACTAATTATGTCACGGCAATGATTATGTGAGCCCATAGTAACTAGTACAGTGTACAGTAACTAGTACAGTATACAGTAACTAGTACAGTGTACAGTAACTAGTACAGTATACAGTAACTAGTACAGTGTACAGTAACTAGTACAGTATACAGTAACTAGTACAGTGTACAGTAACTAGTACAGTATACAGTAACTAGTACAGTGTACAGTAACTAGTACAGTATACAGTAACTAGTACAGTATACAGTAACTAGTACAGTATACAGTAACTAGTACATTATACAGTAACTAGTACAGTATACAGTAACTAGTACAGTGTACAGTAACTAGTACAGTAGGCCTACACAGTATACAGTAACTAGTACAGTAGGCCTACACAGTGTATTAACTAGTAATCTTACAATTGCCTTGAGCAGAGCTGTGGATGTCGGTAAATGAACAACTTTAAAGTTGTACTTTAATGGGTAAGCAAAAGTGAAAGTCTTCGAAGACAATATCATTTTGTTTGTTCGGAAATGTTTGAGAACAATCTGGCAACGGCCAAACGTGGCAAACAATCATATTTGCTCGGTGTATTGTTGCAAATTTGCTTGATGAGAGTGAAGGCACACAGATAATTACCAGGTAAAAACTAAAACAACATTTAAAAGCACAGCGTGATACCTGCAGGAATGTTCCACGTGTCCCCCCTCTTTGTTTATTGAATTGTGTTTCCTATATGCCAGGACACCAGGGGGTAAGCTTCTCTCAACATGTCCATTTGAATTGCCACTGGAAGTGAATGCACGAAGGAAAGCAGAAGACAGAAAGTCATTAAAATCCATATTTGTTCTCTGAGGGACTGAACTGCGCAGTGTTGTGATCGAATCCGCACCCTGTTATTATGCAGCGTCTTTTCACCTGAACGGGAGACGAGAAGAATTGAACAGAACTTTTATACTCGCGCTAATGATGCTGGACAAAATTATATTTCTCAAAATGATTCAGACAAAAATAAGAATAACTGATCCCCCCCCCATCCCCCTCCTAATCTGATGCTGCTCCCACCTTCACAGGCTATTCTCTCATTATGGCTGACGGAGATCTCCACATTAAAGCCGCAACTTCAATTAATTAATTAATTGATACAAATGCATTTTTGTCCCAGTCAGTGACTGCATCTTCAACGTCGATTTTGAACGCTGTTTTCATTAGACATTTACCTATAATGTCTCTGTCATTTTGGATTTACATTTCTAGAATACACCCTATTCACCAAAACATCTGAACTTGGAAACTACTACTGTATTGCAAACGGCTGAAGGCAGTTGTGTTCTTTCTTTGTTTTCACGATGCAATTGTATTTACAGTACAGTAACATTGCATGGAATATCACTTAAGGCTGGTTTCACACCGGCGACCCAAGCCTTGCCTATGCCTTGCCTTTACCCACGCTTTTAAATAGGCGTCCGTTTTAGTCAATGAGGCTGTGTACACCGGGCGCCTGAGCGTGAACCCTGCGTGTACCCACGCCTTGCCTGTGCCTTGCCGATTTTATCGAATAGGCGAGAGTTCTATTTTCACGCCGACAAGGCGCGTGCAGGCAGGCTTTTCTGTCAAGCCATGAAAGAAAAACGCGACGATATCCGTGGGAACTGGCAAAGTCAACTGAATTTCAAAATAAAATGGAGTTTCTACAACAGTGTTGAGCAGAGAGAGAGAGAGCGAGAGAGATTGACGGGTGGCTATCACGTGGGGCTTTCTCCCTGTCGGCAAACAAATCTTCATGAGAGAGAATAGCGACCGAAGAAGCAAGATGGACACATATTCTTGCAAGATCACCTCTCTAAAATGTCCGACTTTAGTCAGACCTGGTTATACATATCCAGCATCAATAGAACATTAAATATATCCGATTTATTTTACCTAGAGTAGAGGCTACCCATGACAATTCTGGACAACACGTGTAAAAATACAGTCGGGAGAGAGGAGAGGCGCTTGTGACTCGGCTCCAGGTTCGGCGTGCAAAAGGCGTGCGGTGTGATGGCAAAAGCGTGTAACAGGTTCACGCCCAGCTCGGCGTAGGCGTGGGTTGAGGCAAGGCAAGGCGTGGGTCGTCGGTGTGAAACCAGCCTAAACCCAGCGAGCACAAAACGTTTTTTCAACGTTGATTTTTAGTTTAAATCTGGGTGATATTGGGTTTGAACGTCTAAGACCTAATTTCACCCTCTTTTCAACCGGCTAAAATGCGGTTACAACGTCAACGTGTAAAAAAACACAATTTGGTTCATGATATTGTTAAAACATTTGTTGTAGTTTGGAATAGAGACAATATTGATAGTGTGTGAATTGGCATTTGTCCATTTTATTGTGTAACTGAGAGTTGAAATCTCGTCTACACGAAAACTACATTTCAACGCATTTTATGTCACATGGAATATCATAAATATGGGACTATATAGGCTATGTGGTGCCAGCAAAAAGCTTCCAGGACACAACTATGGTTAATAGTTTAGCGCAATACTATAAAATAATGAATTCAGTTCCTGCAGCAACGCGCATGCGCAAGTACCGTGCTAGCTATACCGTGACTGACTAGACCAAAGCAAGTCTGCACCGGTCTGCACCAAGTGCGGAACGAGGTGCTCTGGGCAGCTATGTTATTGTATACGAGGCTCTGTGTACCCCCTGTCTCTCGTGTTAAATGAAGTTAACCTCTGAAGCCGTACAGCCTACAGACTACAGATGCACACACACACAACATAATTTTAGTCTGTTACATAATATGATAGTCTCGTACGCATCACATAAATAACTTGCCCTCCCGATCGTTGACAATTGTGTGTAGTCTAAGTTGTGTGCGAGATAGAGTATATATATGCCCGGCTCTCTGTGTAGTATAAGAAAATCTATAGCTCACGACGCAGAGCGCAGTGGCTTGGACGTGGGAGATCGGGGTTCGATTCCCGTGTGCGCTCCTGAATTTTTAATTTAAGATGCTGGTGAAATATGGTCTAAATCTGAACGTTCAATAAACGTCTGCAAATAGTGGGTGAAAAAACTTTCACTTTCAAACCTTCCTTGCACGTTTTTTCAACGTTGACCCTAAACGTTTTTTAAACGTCTTTTCAACCGAAAAATGCTCGCTGGGAAGAGATAAATCGTGGGACTCGTGAACTCTCAATAACTCCTCAAACAAGTGAGTTTGTGCCAAACTTGCAGTTCCACGTTTGGGATCTATAGCCTCCTGAGGCTTAATAAATTAGGTCTCTTTTGTTTCCGGTGAACTGTACCTTTAAACTGTCACTTCTAAACTGGCCAACATAAAGGGAACAGATAAAGGGATGAGGATAAGAGCAAGGTACCCTTATTATTCTGCTGTGAACAAAGATGATATAGTCAACAGGCGCTCTCTCACTCTCCCTCTCTCTCTCTGAACACCGACTCAGCGTATAGTTACCTAGGGAGGCAGGGCCTTGTAAGTGAGTAATGTTGTTGGGACAAAAGGCCTGACAGCAGAAGTGTGGAGAGAGTGATGAGCCCCCCTGCCTGCCTGCGAGCTAGCCTGGCCTCGGAGTCTCCTCTTGGGCTTTCCCTTTCAGCCTCTCGCCCCCGAGGGCTCCGAGCCCCAGCGGCTCCAGGGTCCCAGGCCTGGGTCTTTCACTCTCTCTCTATCTCTCTCTCCCTCTCTCTATCTCTCTCTCTCTCTCTCTCTTTTTTTTTAACAATGCTAATCTCTTGCACAAATATTGCACTTGTGATTATTTTATTATTATTATTTTTTTGTCCAAAGATCAGTCTGGTATTTTTCTTGTTTTTAAAGTCAGACAAAAATCGCTGCCTATCGAAGTAAAGGAATTAAGAATATTATTTTCCCTATTAAATTTGGTCAAATCATCTTAGGATGTAATAATAAATAAATAAAAATCAATCAATCAATCAATAAATATGTAATACTTTTCCATAAAGTAGAACCCTGAAAAATCAGCCAAGTCTGAAGGACTTCCACGTAAACTAAACTGAAAACCAATGAAGTTACGTAGTACTCTAGTAGCATTTCTCACTGCTGAAAACACAGAAACTGAACTAAACTAAACTGATAGTGAGAGAGAACAATGTGTGTGTGTGTGTGTGTGTGTGTGTGTGTGTGTGTGTGTGTGTGTGTGTGTGTGTGTGTGTGTGTGTGTGTGTGTGTGTGTGTGTGTGTGTGTGTGTGTGTGTTACAAGTAAACACGTACCTGACCTGCCCAGGTAAATGAAGATTGAGTAGCCTACCATTTATATGGCAGCATGGTTCAGAATAGGGCTGGGCGATATGGACCAAAAAAAGTCATATCTCTATTGTTCAGGCTGAATGGTGATACACTATAATATATATCTCAGTGTTCTAAAACGTTCAGTTGTAAAAGTCAAAGCCACATGGGGCTGGGCGATATGGACAAAATAAAACATCACAATATTTTTCACCAAATTCCTCAATATCATTATTGCACAAATATTATTGTATAGGGATGACTGGTGCTTTCACAAAAATATTTACACAATGAAAGTTTTTGATAAATAATAATCAGTAATGTGGATATAGAGTGGGTAAAGGCAAATAATACAGTAGAACAGTCTGGCAAAGTTCAGAAAATGACATCACTTCACTGTAATCCAGCCTTTAAACCAGGAAAAGACAACACTTATGCCATATCACGATATTATGATATCCAAAATCAAAGACGATATCTAGTCTCATATCTGATATCGATATATTGCCCAGCCCTATATAGTTCAGATAGATAAATGTGTGCTTCAATACATTGCTACAAACACTGAATGATGTGTCCTGTAACCTGGTTGTGTTTGCAGTCAGTCGAGCGCAGTGCGCCCAGGCCAGGAGCCCCTTCAGGTACATTTTTATGGAAAAACTTGTCCAGTGAGTAATCCTCAGCACTGAGAAAATTGAATCATAAAGAACTTTTAAATGATACTTAACCTATCTACAGATGAAATATTGGTGGAAATGGCTCATCTTCCACGCATAGTTCCCATCACTTGGGCCCTTTGCTGGCACCCTGGATTGGAGGAGTGCAACTTTGGCCTGGCTAGTGTTGGGTGGTTTGGTTTCACTTGGGAGACCTGTGGTTAAATCCTGTTTCTGTTCGCTGGTTGGCTGTACGAGGACTAGGATGTGAGGTGACACACAACCAACTTCTCCTGACTCCCCCCCTCCTCCTCTGGTTGCCAGGGTAAAATGTCATGGCGACCATGGGATCGGTTGCATGGCTCAGAGGGACGTCTGGCTGTGATGGGGCGCGTGACATGATACACAACAATCAGACACCATGACAACGCAGCAACAATGCTGTTGATGCAGCCCCTGGACCAAACTGTATGCAGAGTTTGTAGAGAGGGGGACAATAAACCCTATTGGGGAGTGGAGGAAACGCATGAATAGGGAGGTGTTGGGATCAAAGGCTTTCTGTGTCCTGTTATGGACGAAGCTGTATTTTAATATCTGAGCGAATAAGGGGCGAAGTTTATTAGTCCACAGGATTGTTGCTATAGTCTTTCTCGCTGTCTCATTGTCTGTTTTTGTCTCCTCAATCTCCATCTCGTTATCTCTCATGCATACACATTAGGTAGGTTGACTTTTAAAAGCAAAGCATATTTAATTTTCTAAATGTGTTCAGGACATTTAAATGCATGATTATATTGGCATAATATTCATGTCAGGTTCAACAGATTATAGCCTAATTATTTTGAGTTTTCTCTCTGCAGTGCCTACAGGAATCCTTCAAACACACGAGTATGACATAAAAACACAACGTATATACCGTAATTCAATTCCTCATTACTCTGGATTTATCAACACAATGTGATGTGCTGCCTGTTGTACAATTAGTCATTACAGTTAATTACAGGACTAGGGTGTGACGTGACGAGTCACGTATTATTTCTTCTTTACATGCTCTCTCAAAACAAAACAAAATATATCAACGAGATAAATTAGGCTTGATGAAGACAAAACGTAAAAAGAGAGAGTGCACAGAAACAGCAATGTAAATATGTCGCTTTTGTCAAATGTTTGGATACTGAAAAATTTACGGAATTGAAATATTTTCACCCATCAGTAGCCTACAGAGCAGTGAGTAACTCATCTGCTCGACTGCCCCTCATTTCAGATTGACTGGCTGTGCAAAACTCAACCTGGCCTTTGCTGCCACCATGTGGTTTGCACCGGAAAGGCGGTACAAACCCTAACCAAATTTGTTTATCATCTATCATTTGGTTTCATAGGTTAGGTCATCATTGTTTTAGTAAGTCTATAAAGAAAAATACCTGCTTAAAACCACAATACTGTAATACTGTAAAGGGAATAACATAACACATTTCGAGTTTAATGTCTATTTTGTTTTATATCAAATCCTTGCATCAACATGGCAATAGCACAAAAGATTTAAAAAAAAGAACACTATGCAACAAACAAAACAAAAAACAACTAAAAACCAGTGTAGTAAAGTGCACATCGATACTCATAAGATATATATAATATATATATATCTGTTTAGTGCTTTTCATATCCTTTTTGGTCAGGTCAGAAACAGTGTAAATCCTCTGGTTGTCTGTGATTCTACCTGGCTAAATAAAATTCAAATAATCAATATACTTTTGTCTTCTTTATACACATACACAACTGTGTGAAAATCCTCCAAAAATGTATTCATATTTATACCAGTCTATACCTGTCTACAATATTGAAAGTTTTGAAAATGCTTGATTTTAGACATGTTTCCACGTTTAGGAATATGAATGTGGTCATTCAAATGTAACTTTAGAAATAATCACAGACTAAAGAAGGATAGAATAGATAGATAAAGTTGATCTGTTAGTCTGGAAATTTGCAAGCATCAAATAATCATGATCAAAGCATACAATAAAAGCTCATATGAACAGCTGCTAACATAAATGGTGACATCGAAGGCCGCAGTGCTGCACAAATGTGACTGTGCGGATAGCCATTTCCTTCAATCACAGCATATCACATCCACACCTAACCGCTTTCAACTTGATGCAATGCAAGGATGCTAATCCATCTCTAAGATCTAAATCACAATGAAGGGAGGGAGTGAGCATTCTAGATGTGTTATTGTTGAAATCATGTGCCTGACGGCCAATGTCTGGTTCTCTGCATAAACAGCCATCAGGGTATTGTGATTATAAAGAGGGTAATTAACCGCCATGTACAGGGCAATTTTCATCTACTTGTCCTGGACGTCTGTGTCTCAGTGTAGCTGATGGCCCATAATAGGTTCTCTGCAAAAACAGCCATCAAGGTATTGTGATTCTAAAGAGGGCAAAGAGGGCAATTTTCATCTTTTTTTGTCCTGGACGTCTGTGTCTCAATGTCGTTGACGGCCAATGACTGGTTCTCTGCGAAAACAGCCATCGGGGTATTGTGATTATAAAGAGGATAATTAACCACCATGTACAGGGCAATTCTAATCTTTTTGTCCTGGACATCTGTGTCTCAATGGCTGATCACCGATACGTTGTGCACAAAAACAGCCACCACCAGGGTATTGTGACACAAAGAGGATAATTAACACGAAACATCACAATACACCTGCTCTGCATTCTCTATCAGTGAGAAAACTTTCTACCGCTTAAATCAGGTGTGATAAACTCATTTTTGTCCATGGACCACATAACACACCCAAAATATTATCTAATCATATCAAATCTGTCTGTACATGTATGTGCACTACAATTTACAGCAGTTATGTCATTGTCTTTGGTGTGTGATTATTTTCAAAGTCACATTTGAAAGACCAGATTCAAATCACACATTTTCAAAGCTTTCAATATTATGTGAAATTAAATGTGAAATGTTTCTCTATCAAGGGAAATGGCAATAACAGCTAGTAATGAAAACAGAAAATAAATAGCTGCTTAATATTGTGACTTGCTCCAAGTCCTGAGCTTGGCTTTCACATTTCCACAGATTGGACTCTGGTTTGGTTTCATAGGTTAGGTCATCATTGTTTTAGGCGGTAAGTCTAAAGAAATATACCTGCCTAAACCACAATACTCTTAACACTGTAAAGGGAATAACATAACACATTTCGAGTTTAATGTCTATTTTTTTAATACCAAATCCTTGCATCAACATGGCAATAGCACAAAAGATAAAAAAGAACACTATGCAACAAAGAAAACAACTAAAAACCAGTGTAGTAAAGTGCACATCGATACTGTATGCAGCACAGGTTAAAAAAAGAAAAGATTGTGCACTATAGACAAAAAAAGAGGTCAAACTTGGAACAAGCATTGCACATCGATGTATATGCAGCAGAGTTTTAAAAAACACACGCACTATGTACATCTGCATCGCAGGTAGACCCTGCAAAACCGTTGAATAAAAGGTGCAATTAAACAACAAGCAGCACAGGGGGAAAATGTATATATATATAGAGAGAGTGTGCCCCAACACTGAGGTCGGTTGAGGTAGTGTGCATTAGATATTGTCCATTAGCCCTGTGGCTGCAGGGCACGGCGTGAGGGCTGCCATGCAGGCATCTGCTGGGCACCTACGGGCATCTGCTGGTGCTGCATCTGCTGTTGAACTGCAGGCTGCTCGCGTGGGATCTGATGGGCAACCGCAGGCTGCTGGGGCTCCCTGAGCTGCTGGAACATCTCAAGAAGAAAGGCCCGGTCCTCTGCACGGTGCCGTTGATAGATCTGCTCTTGCAGTGCCCTCTGCTGCTCAAACTCTCGCGCCCTCTGCTGCAGCTCGCGTGGCATCTGGTGGGCAACTGCAGGCTGCTCGCGTGGCATCTGATGGGCAACCGCAGGCTGCTCGCGTGGCATCTGATGGGCAACCGCAGGCTGCTGGGGCTCCCTGAGCTGCCGGAACATCTCAAGAAGGAAGGCCTGGTCCTCGCGGTCCTCTGCGCGGTGCCGTTGATGGATCTGCTGTTGCAGTGCCCTCTGCTGCAGCTCAAACTCTCGCTGCTGCTTGCACCGTTGCTGTTGATGACAAGATTTGTTTTGACAGAATGTTAAAATACATAATGATGAAGCCCATGTGCCAGTAAGGCCACAACCAAGCATTTCACACAGACAGACACCACAACAGACACACAATCATTCTCTTAATTGTCCTATTTTGGGATGGAAAATGTTGACCCAAGGTCACTGGTTTCCATCATGATAAACAACATCAACACGTTTACCATAAATATACAAAGAAACACACTACCTCTGTTTGCTCGCACCAGTCCTTCTCCATCTTCTGGAAGACATCTACCAGCTCTCCCAAGATCTTTTCTGAGCGTGTGGGCTCCTTTCTCCGCCTCTTGGGTGCCGGTGTGCTACACGCCGACTCTCTCAGCTCTAACAACAACAACAACAACAAGCTAGCATTGTTAGCCAGCTAGCTTCTTAGCAGTTTACCCATTTGTGGTAATGTTAGGCCACACGAATAGACGTTCTATCTTACCTGCAAGGCCACACAACAGCGATGTTTCGTTCACCGCCACGGCCGCGCTGGTTGAGGTTCCAAATTGCTCCTCAGTTTCGCCGCCTGGGACTATTTCAGCCTCGGCTCTTAGCAGTTCCCGGATCTCGTTGTCTCTCCAGTTCGCTACAGCCATTGTATCCGCGTGTATCGTCGTGCGTGAGGGAAAGTAAAAAAAAAAACGAGTTGATCTGTTCTTGCAAAAAGCTCAAATGAGTACCAAATGCATCTCGATTTGTTTTTCCTGGTTCACACCGCGGTCGCATTGTAGTACGTCATCAACATGGCACGCCTACTCACTCAGGGGATTGGCTACTCGCCAGACTCTAGAGGGGAGGGGCAAGAGTTCCGACATCTCCATTCACTCCAATGGACCAGTTTTTTTTTCCAGGAAGTAGAAAGTGGAACTCTTGAGTAAAAAAAAAAGCAGCACTGTCGAGTTGCAGCAAAATAGACAGTTTGTGTTGTACTTTGAAAGGGTGTTTCATCCCTTGAATCAAATTGTACCTTATCAGTTTATTTTAGCATGCAAAAGTAGCGCGAGACCCATTCCTGGCTGTTCATTGGCTAATGAGTCTCGCATTTTGGTCCTCCGCTGACGCCAATCTCTACTAGGGAGGGGGACCACTCCGCCCCTGTGTGTACCTCGCACCCTTTTAGCTCCGGATAGGAGGAGGGTCGCGGGAGCGCGCATAGCTCACCAAAACGTGTCCATATCATGGATGTATTAAAATAACATATACCATCGATACACCGCCATCCGGATGCCCTCTAGATAACTCCTGAATTCCAAGGCATGTCTGATAAGAACCGAAGAACAATTGGGAGCATGAGATTTCTTGGCAACACTCGCCCTATGCGGCCTCTGATTGGCTGTCATGGTTCTGTGCCGTTGTCCCATTGGCGCAAGGAGGCGTTTTCAGGCCAAAATGGCAGCAGCGCTGTTGCAACAAAAAAAAAAGCACCAAGCATAAGTCATCCTTCGTTTCTTGCCTTCAACGCTCTTTGCATGGAGTCTTGGCTTCATGTAGCCTTGGCAACCATACATACACTCGAGAATAACGTTACGCTTCCTGTCTGCAGTCCCTTTATTAATTGTATTATTTTGTTTGTCGGCAAACTTGACGGGCTACATCGGACAGTCACATCAACAAACCAGGTTTGTCGTCTTCTGTTCTCTGACCTTGCTTTACCATAAACGAATTATTGTTGTATTGTTTGTGTTCTGTTACTGACCTCACCCCCCCCCCCCCCCCACACACACACACACACACACACACATTCAGCGAGGTGTGCTCTGACAGAGGACTGCAGCAGACATGGCAATAATTCTCCAGTCCTGCTTCAGCTTCGGTCTGCGGACAGGTGTGACAAACAATCTGTGTTTCTGCGACGACCAGACTGTCGTCTTCCCCTGTGGAAACAACTGCGTCCGATATAACATCGACCAGGGATGTCAGAAGTTCATTCCAGGTAACATAGGCTACAGATAGGCTACAGGCTGAATTCAATTTCGTATTCCTTGTTTGTAATCTGATTACTGAGTCTCAATGCATTTGAAATTATTCTTGAATCATTGTTCACTTGTATGCCTGTTATAGTTGGCGGCTAGCTGTAGACTAGCTAGCTAGACAACAGATTTTTGGATGGAATGTGTGTACACGTGTTTTCTTTTCTTCACACAGACAACACAAATACACATCAATGTTGGGCTGGGCAAGTTACTAAGGAAGTGTGATTAGTTACTTATTACTGATTGAAAAGTAATACAATTACTTTACTTATTACTTCATATCAAAAGTATTTAGTTACATTACTCGAATTTACTTTACTATATTACTTTAGCCCCCCTCCCCCCTCCGTAAAAGTGATGTAGCCTACAACCTGTTTAGCCATCTCCTTTTAGAACTGAATCCACTTTATGCGAACAATAATTAACCATACAGGAGTCAACAATCAGCCAAACTGCATACTTTCTATTTATTTGCCTACATGACAAAAACAAAAACAAAACTTCAAGTTAGTAACTGTAATATAATTACTTTTTGGAAATTATAATCCCTTACATAGTTACTGGGGAAAACTAAGTTACTGTAACTAAGTTACTGCCCAACATGGCACACCACATACACAAGCATGCGCAGGCACGCAACACACACACACACACACACACACACACACACACACACACACACACACACACACACACACACACACATATACACCACACATGTCCACTCAAACACACCATACACAAGCCCGCACACACACACACACACTGCTCCAATGCCACAAATGCGATCACATGGAATGAAACTGAAGACAACCACCCCAGTGTGCTGCAGGCCTTATGTCTCTGAGGTTCCTTTTGTTTTGAAACACGTTGGCTCTTAACCTCTGTTTTGTGATGTTGTCCCACCAGGCACAGAGAGAAGCCAGGGCATGCATGCTCTGGCCATCAGTGCCAACCGGCGCTACCTGGCGGTGTCAGAGGGTGGCGAGAAGGCCACCATCACCGTGTACGACCTGCAGCACGAGCAGGGCAGAAAGAGAAAGGTTCTGAGCGTAGCAGACGGTCACATACAGGAGTTTGTGTGCATGGCTTTTTCCCCTGATTCCAAGTACCTGGTGGGCCAAGCGGGTGGCCCAGAGTGGACGCTGGTCTTCTGGCTTTGGGAGAAACAAAGAGTCATGGCAACGGTCAAGACTAGCACCTCAAACAATCGTGTAACCCAGGTAAGAGACACTTGCGTCTCATCAATGCAGACACAGGCCCTGCACACACACACACACACACACACACACATGTATGCACACGCACACACACACACACACACACACACACACACACACACGCATCCCTCCTCCTCTTAAGACACACAACATTGTCCCCAAAAAAAATCAACATGACTATTTTGTCAATACACATAACTTTCCATGAGAATGCCATTTACTGAAAAATAGAATATAACATCGATCTCAATACTGCACAATACTGAATCAATCTATCTGTGACTGTTTATTATTTTGCACGTGAAATGCACTGTGAACACTATTATAGCATTTTCCTGCTGTCATATCAGGTGAGCTTCAACCCTCACAACAACACTCAGGTGTGTGTGAGCGGCAGCGGCGTGTTCAAGCTGTTCAGATACTCAGAGGGCACGCTGAAGCAGAGCAGCTCCGCCAAGGTGGAGTCCGTCAACCTCATGTGCCACGCCTGGATGAGCGAGGAGCGGGCCATCGCCGGGACGGACACGGGCAGGCTACTGCTGTTTGAGTCTGGGGGACTTTGTGTTCAGCAAGACAATCTTTAGAAATGAGAAACACTTTTATGATTTTTGAAGCATTTTTTGAAAATCACGTAAAAAACGCATTTACGCTTCGAAAAGTCCTTCTCATTTGTGAAGATTATCCTGCTGAACACAGACTTCGCTGTTTCATAAACTTTTGTTTATTTTATTTTTATTTAAAGAATTTAACCAAAATCCCCATACAAAAATCCCATTGACTTTTACACATAAGAGCCAGAAGGGCTAACATCCAGGTCTTCCGGACTCATTCCGGCGGGCCTCTATTGGCAAGGACCTCACGATACATAATATCACGATACTGTACATGGGTCACGATACGATTGTATCACGATACATTGCGATATGATACATATTGCGATATATTGCAATACTCCACATAATTTACAGAACATTTAAAAATACAGCTGAAAATACAACTTGCTGTGTAACATCCAGGTAGTGTAATAATAAGTACATTACTATACATCACACAAGGTTAGCTCACTGGTTACTACAAGAGTTGTCAGCAACCAATACAGCTAACCTTGTGTCGTGGGAACGATCAATAGGGTTGTAAGGCATCTCTGACATCTCCTTTTTGTACAGACATATAGAGAGGAGGAAGAGAGAGGAGGCCGACGTGGAGGAGGGTCCCATCACACCTCGCGTCACAGCCATCCTCTCCTACTCCAGGGGCTTCATCTGCTCCAACGGCCCCAGCTGCATCTGTCTGTATGAGAAGACTGAGGACCACAGCTACAGAAAGACCAGGGAGATACGTGTGAGTGTTTCTTCTTAATGGGGACAAACTGAAA
Organism: Poromitra crassiceps; assembly: GCF_964638095.1. Lineage (NCBI taxonomy): Eukaryota > Metazoa > Chordata > Actinopteri > Beryciformes > Melamphaidae > Poromitra > Poromitra crassiceps. The sequence goes on from NC_139633.1 coordinate 27,107,718, forward strand.
CAGCGCCATTGTCAGTGTTGGGAAAGTTACTTTCAAAATTTAATATACTACATATTACTAGTTACTTTTGAAAGTAATACGTTACTTTACAATATTACTGTCTGTGTAGAGTAACTCGTTAGTTATTACACTACTTTTGCATTACTTTCACCAAAATAACAGCAGTAGCAGAATGACATCGCCGCCCCGGAATCTGTCAGAGTAAATACTCTGGCAAACCATCCCGAAAAATAATTTCAACCGTCTTGAAGTCAGTGTAAACAATCCAAAATTCCAAATGTTATCCTTTTCCTTTGTTATTGTCATCTGTAGTGGTTATTTGCATAAAAACACGCAGTTTGATTAGGACATGATTCTATCTTTATTTAAATATTTGCTTTGATTTAAAAAAAAAAAAACTAAATTTGTAACTTGAGTTACTTGACAATGTAACTGGTATAATATTACTGAAATCTTATAAGTAATAGGTTATATTACTGAGTTACTGCTAAAAGTAATATATTACATGTACTATGTTACTTTTGTAATGAGTTACCCCCAACACTGGCCATTGTACTGTGAGCTCTGTGTGTGTGTGTGTGTGTGTGTGTGTGTGTGTGTGTGTGTGTGTGTGTGTGTGTGTGTGTGTGTGTGTGTGTGTGTGTGTGTCTGTGTGTTCATTTACGCATGTGTGCATTTTAGGGTTGGATGGACAATTGCTTATCCCACCATACGATTCAATACGAGATATGGGCTTCACAATTTCGATAAGAACACGATACGATGTAATCAATATTCACATAACATTTGACTGCTGAATTACATTTATTTCTTAGCCATAAATATTTCCAGCCATGGTGGCTTGCTAGTGCCATGCAATGTAAGTCATTAGTGCAAATAACAGAACTTTGATGGAGAGCGTGCGAAATTGTGATGGTCTCATTAGTGATTACTACAGCAGAATAAAATGCATCTCCGATCACAATTTATTTTTCTGCACCACGATATGAATTGTCACATTTCCCATCTCTAATGAATGGGTTTGTGTCAGATCCCCGCAGACCCACGCAACAACGAGCTGCTCCAGGCTGAACAGCAGGAGATTGCCACCATGTGCATCAGTCCATCAGAGGAGACCCTGGCCGTCAGCACAGACCGAGGACAGCTCTACAGCCTCATGCTGGCCTCCACTGAGATGAACAAGGTAGCATCCTAGCAGCCTTCTGTCCTCTCATCTGCCATCAGTCAACTTGAGCCTGACATTTGACTTTAGTTGAGACTCCTCGGTTGTTACTCAGATGTGCACTATGTAATACTGTCCGCTAGGGGGAGCAAGCACAGTTTGAGTTCCTGTCCCACTCCTTCCACTCCAAGGCCATCACTGGCTTGTCCGTCTGCATTCGCAAGCCCCTGGTGGCCACCTGCTCTCTGGATCATTCTGTCCGCATCTGGAACTATAAAACAAAGTAAGAGCCAAAATCCAGTTTGCTATTCCGTGTATGTGGTGTGTGGTGTGATATATCTTCTTCATTTTCTCTCCCAAATCCTAGGCATTATCACACCCCCCCCCCCCTCACTTCCATCCTGACTGACTTACAGTCATACAGATGCAATCAAATACAGTGCAATGGAGTAGATTGTGGCTCAGAGCATCAGGTTACAGAACTGGGCTGAGGTGCAACAACATGCCAAAGTGTCTGTGTTCAATATTATGCACACAAAAACCAAAGTATGCCACTGTTCTGGACATGCCACTGTTCTGGACATGCCACTGTTCTGGACATGCCACTGTTCTGGACATGCCACTGTTCTGGACATGCCACTGTTCTGGACATGCTACTGTTCTGGACATGCTACTGTGTATGTTCTTTTTTTTTACAACTTTGTTTATTAGTTTTTCTTAAAAAAATAAAGACATCACAAAAAAATACAATACAGAACACACAGTATAATACAAATAATACAAATAATAAAAAATAAAATAAAAAACAAAATGGTGGTGATACACAAGAAAGGTTACATACATGATATCGGATGCAAGTTATATGGAGATGACGGAAGACACAGTCTCATACATTGTATTTGCCCAACAGATTGACAATGGGTTGCCAGATTTTCTGAAATACCCCTTCTCGGTTTGAGATAGTAAATCGGATTTTCTCTAAATGCAACACATTTCCTATTTCCTTAAGCCACATATCAAATGTAGGACAAAACTCAGATTTCCAGGACTGTAGCAGCAGTTTTCTGGCTAGCAGAGTGGATAGAGAGATGGCCTGGGCCTCATATCTATCTCTCACCCTGCCCGGCTCAACTACACCAAACAGTGCAGTTAAAGGATCGGGAGGAAACTCCTTATCAAAAGCTTTAGAGAGAAAATCAAATAAATTGCCCCAAAAAGTTTGTAACTTATGGCATTGTATAAATAAATGAGATAGAGTTCCCTCATCTTTCAAGCATTTCACACAGAGGGGTGAGGAATCTTTGAAAATCCTATGCAGCCTAGAGGGAGAAAAGTGCAATCTGTGCACTACTTTGAATTGTATCAAAGCGTGCCTAACATTTATAGAACTACTGTGGATATTGTCAATACAGGCTTCCCACATCTCATCCGTCATTTCAGTGCCCAATTCTCTCTGCCAGCCCTCCTTAAACCAATTTGATGATGGACTGTTTACATTCTGAAAGCTGCCATAGAAACGAGACACTGCGCCTTTAATAAAAGGTTTAATGGACAAAAAACTATCCAAAGCAGCATGGTTAGGTTTCTGTTGATATTGGGGGACATGAGCCCTTAAGAAGTGACGCAATTGTAAAAAACGGAACATATGTGATGATGGGAGTTGAAAAGCCTGCTGCAATTGTTGAAAAGAAACTAAATAATTATCAATGTATAAGTCTCTCAGAGAGACAATGCCTTTCTCCCTCCAGGCTGTAAAGACCGGATCCTCCAGACCTGGTTTAAATACATGGTTAGAGCATATAGGGGTGTCCAAGTACATTTTAGGGGCCTTCAGCGTCACTAACACCTGAGACCAAACCTTCAAGGAGTTATGTATGATGGGATTTTTCCCGTACACGGCACCTTTAATCCTCATTGGACTATTAAGAAGTGCTGGGAGACATGAGCCCTTACAAGAGAGATGTTCAATCTGTAGCCAGCCAGGCATCTTTCTTAGGTTACAACCAGGAAGGCAACTACGCCAAAAAGAAAACATATTTAAATGAGCAGCCAAATAATAAAATCTAAATTGTGGAAGACCAAAACCGCCCTCACTCCTATCCTTACACAAATGCTTTTTGGAGATTCTGGGCGTCTTACCAAACCAAATAAAAGATGAAACAACAGAGTCTAGCTTCTTAAAGCATGATTGAGGGATGCTCACTGGAAGTGTCTGGAAGATGTATAAGAACCTAGGCAACGTTACCATTTTTATAGCATTAATACGGCCCACCATTGAAATAGGCAAGGTCTTCCAGAACTCTATGTTTCTCTCCAGTTGTTTCATTTTCTCATCCCAATTATGCTTCAATAGCTGGCTCAGTTTTCTTGTTACTATAACACCCAAACTAGTGAATTTATCTAAGACAATCCTGAAGGGGGTAGTCTTCAGGAATGCCTTATCTACCAATTGTGACAAAGGCATTAGGTCACTCTTTGTCCAATTTATCCTATAGCCCGAGAATGAGCCAAATATGTTTATTAGCTCCAGCAAGGGGGCAATAGAAGCTTTGGGGTCAGAAATGAATAAAATAACATCGTCGGCGTAGGCCGAGACCTTATGAGAGGTACCCTGACATGTTATTGGGTGTATTTCAGGACTTAACCGTATACGTGAGGCCAGGGGTTCTAGCGCTAAAGCAAAAATAAACGGCGAAATCGGATCCCCTTGGCGTGTCCCTCTATATAGCCGAAAGGAATTAGAGATGTTTTGATTGGTAATCACGGAGGCTGTGGGCTCTTTGTAGATTATCTTTATCCACTTACAAAAAGAGTCCCCGAAACCAAATTTAGCTAGAACGGACATCATATAGGGCCATTCCATTTGATCAAAAGCCTTTTCGGCATCAAGAGAGATCACAACGGAATCTTCTGTACTACGGGCGGGACTATACATAATATTGAAAAGTCTTCTCATGTTAAAGTATATATGTCGATTGGGAATAAACCCAGTCTGATCTGAGTGTATAATTTTAGCAATGTGACCTTTGAGACGATTTGAAAGTATTTTACTCAATAGTTTTGTTTCAACTGGAAGGAGAGAGATAGGTCTATATGAGGAGACTAATGTAGGATCGCGATCCTTTTTAAGTATTACAGAAATTTTGCCATGGTAAAGTGAACTTGGTAAAGTGCCCACATCTCTAGAGTGATTTAACATACGAAGAATAAGGGGACCCAATAACGTACTATATGTTTTATAGAATTCCGCCCCGAAGCCATCAGGGCCAGGGGCCTTATTGTTTGGAAACTGCTGTATCGCCATCTTAACCTCTTCCAATGTAAAATCTGCTTCCAACTCTTCTATTGCCCCCTCATCTAATTTGGTCAGTTCACTTTCTTCTAAGAACTGGTCTATTGTAGTCTGACTGGCAGAGCTTTTGGAGCTGTAAAGTTCAGCATAGAAGTCTTCAAAACATTTATTTATTTCCCGAGGGTCGGTAACCAACTCTCCACCTTTATTCTTAACTGTAAGTATGGCTTGTGAGGCCTGTGATTGTCTCAATAGTCTGGCTAATAGTTTATGTGGTTTATCACCTACTTCAAATACCTTTTGTTTACAGTTGACCAATTGAAAGCATACTTGTTTTGTTAATAAAGAATTATAGTCATATTTTAATTTTGTAATTTTACCCAGTAGTTCCATGGTGGGAGAGGATTGGTATGTTTGTTCAAGCCGATTTAAGTTAGCTACTATATCCTTGAGGGCCTTTGTCTCTAATTTGCGCTTAGCAGCCGTGTAGGATATTATATGCCCTCTCATAACTGCCTTCATACTTTCCCACAGAATTGAATCGTCCACGTCACCTCTATCATTAGATGTCAGGAAGAACAATATATGTTCCTCCATCTGCTTATAAAAAGCCTCATCTTTCAGCAGCGCTGGATCAAAGCGCCAGTTCTTTTGTCCTCTATTATGTAAGTTAGCAAATTTCAAGTCTAAAGAAACTGGACAATGGTCTGAAATTAAGATAGGATGATAGGTAGCGCCAGTCGCTGCTGAGATGAGTTTAGAGTCAAGAAGGAAATAGTCGATACGAGAGTATGACATATGTACCGGAGAAAAAAAAGAATACTCTCTACCCTCGGGAGATAGTAGTCTCCAAATATCCACAATGTTCTGATTTTTCAATATAGTATTTAAGAACTGCCCGGATTTTGACTGTTGTAATATGACTGAAGAGGTCCTATCCGAGATAGTATCAAGAACACAGTTCATGTCACCAGCAATTATGACATTTGTATGGTCCAAATCCGGGATGAAGTTAAATACTTTTTGAAAGAACTCTGGGCAGTCAAAATTAGGACCATAAATGTTCACCAGAGTAACAGGTGTAGAGCTAAGATGACCTGCCACAATTAAAAATCTGCCATCAGGGTCTACTATTGTTGTCTCTTGAATAAAAGAGATATTTCTCCTGAATAGTATTGCTACTCCCCTAGCTTTAGTTCCAAAATTAGCCTGGTATGCCTGACCCAACCAAGTAGCACGGAGCACTGACTGAACATTACGTTTAGCATGTGTCTCTTGAAGCAGAATGATGTCCGGCTGTAATGACTTAAGATGTGCAAGGACTTTTGCCTTTTTCACAGGGTTTCCCAGGCCCTTTACATTCCAACTAACCAGTCTTAAAGTGCCATTCGGTAAATTACCTCTGGCCTTATGTGTCATAGAATAAGCTGTTTGATGTTAACTTATCCGCATAACCTATAACTATATGTGCACCACCCACATAAAACATAAATACATTAAATAAAAACTCCCACCCACCCACCCCCAACAAAAACGAGAGGCCTCCCCAATTGAGACCTTTCTCTAACATTCCCAAAAACATCAGGGACGCGGACATCGTTCCCACTCCTCCCTGGCTCCACTCCAACATAAATGTATTATATATATTTATATTTACCCCCCCCCCCTCCTCCAAAAATAATAAGTAGGGAAGATATATAAAGAGAATTTAGCCTCCAGGTAACGGAAAAATATCAAATATAGCTTTAGTATCTAATTTTAATATATATAAAAGTAAAAAAAAACCGAATCCTTCTTTATGGCCCTATGATAGTGCCAACAGGCTCACACAAGCTAGGCAAAACAATATACAGAGGACTTGTAACTCACAGAGATACTATAAAGATGGTCCTCAGTTCCTCAGTCTCTGAAATATACTCATTATAGAAACAGTATAAGGCAAAAACCTTGCTTTAATATAATGCTTAATTTTCCCACCTTCTGGAGACACCGTGAACGCAGCAAACAACGCCAAGGACAGAGAAGCACAGAGAGACAAACAGAGAGACAAACAAACAAAAAACAAAAGCAAAGAAATCCATCTTCAATCCAATGTGCTGAGAGTTCCCACATAATGAAGACACATTGCACGCAGCAAGCAGCGCCGGAGGGGGAAAAAACAAAACAAAGCAGAACAGAACAAAACAAAAAAGTCCTTCAGACTAATATTGAAAGTTCCCACATTCTAGGAACACCCAAACGCACCACCGGTTGCAGTCTGGTGATAGAAGATGTCAGAGGGGATTACTCTGGCGTCTGGCCTGAGGACTCGGTGTGATGCTTGATGAAACGATCCGCCTCGTCCGGCTTATCGAAGATCCGTGTCTCTCCATCCACTGTAACCCGAAAGCGCGCTGGGTGTAGAAATCCATAACGAAGGTTGGCCGCTCTGCATCTCTTCCGGACCCCGGCTACTGTGTATGTTCATTGGTGTTCCCTGTGACGTGTCACTAGAGCGTTGGAGCTTTCCAAGCAGTTGGAGGAGGTGGCGTACAGTGTGGCGCTGCACCCCACCGGCCTCTTCATCCTGGTGGGCTTTTCCGACAAGCTCAGGCTGCTCAACCTGCTTATCGACGACATCTGCCCTGTCAAGGAGTTCACTGTGCGCTCCTGCAGAGAGGTGGGTGTGTGTGTGTGCTTGTGCGTGTGTGTGTGTGTGTGCGTGTGTGCGTGCGTGCGTGCATGCATGTGTGTGTGTGGGTAAGTGGGTGGGTGGGTTGTGTGTGTGTGTGTGTGTGTTGTAGTGCTGCAATGATTAATCGATCGACAGAAATTCAACAACTATTTTGATCATCGATTCATCTTTTTTTTAAGGTCAAAATTCTCTGGTCTCAGCTTGTTAAATATGAATATTCTTCTGTTTCGGTCCTCCTCTATGATCGTGAACTGAATATCTTTGGCTTGTGGACAAAACAAGACATTTGACAATGTCATCGTGGGCTTTGGGAAAACCATTTTCACCATTTTCGGACATTTTATAGAAGGGATCGATTAATCGAGAGAATAATCGTCAGATTAATCGATATAGAAAATAATCGTCAGTTGCAGCCCTGGTGTGTTGGTGGTTTTGTTCCTTACTCCTTCATTCTAGCCTGATATCAACCTGAATTCCAGAGAGAGTACTTCATAATAAAGTTCAGCCCAATGATGCACTTTAGCACTCTCTCTCTCTCTCTCTCTCTCTCTCTCTCTCTCTCTCCCTCTCTCTCTCTCTCTCCCTCTCTCTCTCTCTCTCTCCCCCTACAGTGTGCCTTTAGCCATGGTGGCCACATGTTTGCTGCCGTCAATGGAAACGTCATTCACATCTACTCCTTCACCACTTTCGAGAACCTTCTGAATCTGAAGGGCCACAACGGAAAGGTGAGCCAGGTCTGAGGGTGAGTCACACAGTGTGGGGCCAATGGCCAATGGCCTAAATGCTGTTCTCTCTCTCTCTCTCTCTCTCTCTCTCTCTCTCTCTTCTCGTGGCAGGTGCGGGCCATCGAATGGAGCGCGGACGACAGCCGGCTGGTGTCGTGCGGGATGGACGGCGCCGTGTACGAGTGGAACACGCAGAGCAGCAAGCGCGAGTCGGAGAGCGTCCTCAAGTCCTGCAGCTACACGGGCGTGGCCTTCTCTTCTTCAGACTGCAGGAGCATCTTCGCTGTGGGGACAGACCGCAGCCTGAAGGAAATCCAAGACTGCCAGGTCACGAGAGAGGACACACTATTATCTGTCCCTTTCGTTTGCATTTGCATTAAATAAGACTTCACCAAATTAATATGATTGTAATGGCTGTGTGACAATATTCCTGTGACTATATAATGTTCATGTAGGAGGGAAATGTATTTATTTATTTATTTATTTATTTATTTATTTATTTATTTAATTTTTACTGGCATTTGTCAAATCATACGGTATTGCTTCTTTGAAAGAGCTTCTAATAAGTTAATGCTATCAAGCAGTATTTAGTTCCAGCCACTAGGCGGAGTGTAAGATAATGGTGCTTTGGAATGCACTCTAGTTCCAAGCAGTAAACCATATTGAGATGCAACATACGGTAACAGACACAATTGATTGACACCTCAGATGCCATATAACCTTCTTTTTTAATTAATTATGAATCTGTGCATGATTATCAATATCTTTTTTATTTTGTGAATCTTGATTACTAAACTTTTTTTGTGTGTCCCCGCCAAAAAATTTTTTTGAAGGCAAGCCTAAATTCAGCTGAGTTGCTGTCTCTTTGGGTGTGTATTCGATTGACTGTGTGCCCTGGCCATCATGTTCCACAGATCCTGAGGGAGGTTCCTGGTGATGACGATGAGGCCCACACCACTATTGCCACGTCCCGCCACGGCAGGGTCATCTTCACTGGGACCTCCAGTGGCACCATCAGGGCAACAAAATACCCCTTACCCATCCAAAAGGACTGGATGGAGTACCAGGCCCACTGTGGCCCTGTCACCAAGGTGCGTCAGACTCAGAACGTCACAAAAAAAGAAACTGTGATCATCTCTTCTGTTACAGTTTACACTGCAATGGTTCTGAACTGTATTTCAAAGTCACAATGAAACAGCATTTTGAGAGGATCTTGCTCCGTTAATGTGATGTATTTCCTGATGAAACAGGATATTGGGGCAGTACATAACATGGGGATTGATTATTCAAATGCATAAACCAATGGCATATCTGATTAAAATGTCAAATACGTGTATAGTATGATCATTAGAAAGAGCTAAATTCATTGATCCAATCATATCTGATCAATATTTGATCAATGAATTTAGCTCATACATACCCCTATAAGTCCTGTTTGATTTGATCAAGGATACACAAATATCAGATACATTATAACTCTACGTATATCTGTAACTCCTCTTTCACCTCACCCATTAGGTTTCTC
>NC_139633.1:27124595-27162095 GCF_964638095.1 Poromitra crassiceps
GTCACAGATGCACCATTATCAGTGCACGTTGACTGGTAATACTCACGTAAATTATACTACCTCACTTACTTACCGTACTTAAGCAGCCTACAGTATTTGAGTAAATGTACTTGGCGTTAGTTACTTTCCAGCTCTGTCACTACCTACAGAGAACTTGAGAAAAGGTGATGTCTCTCATTGTAGATTAGGCTACATGAGATTAGATCGGATTGAATTAGACTAGTTTTTGTTTGTTTATTGCGACAGTATATATATATTTTTTTATATCACTATATGTCACTTGCATTTTGCTTGCAGAAAAGCAACAGCGAAAACTTGCCTCTGCAGCACGATGCAGACAATAATAAGTGTAGTTTTACATTGATGGCACTAGAGGGAGCCCTCTACCTAAATCTGCACCATTTATCTGTTCTGTCTTGCAACCTTGTGACAGGGCAAGAAGTGGCACAGCCAGGGCAGGCATTCAAGTAATAACGTGAGTGATGATGGGAAGGGAAAATAATGCATTCACGCAAGGCAAGGAAATAGTTTTCTCAGAAGAAGAAAAAACTCCCAGCTTCAACGTGTCCACTTCATTTCAATTCACTTCAGTGCTGTTCCTCTTAGCCGGTTATGGTCATGCAAAGAGAGAGTGTACTGCACACACACACACACACACACACACACACACACACACACACACACGCACACACACGCACACACACACACACACACACACACACACACACACACACACTGAAGTGTAGACTCCTGGATTGGGGGTTCTGTCACAGTTACTGCTGTGGCCCTCTCTAAATGTATCAGTGCCTGACGACGACGCTGTGCCCACGTGTGTCTCTCATATTTCTGCTGGCCGCTGAGCCGGGCTAAGAATAGAGAAGAGCACTGACACAGATTAACACAGAGATACTGTACCAGATATCTCTCTCCCTCTCTCCCTCTCTCTCTCAATCTAAAAAAAACAATTATCTCTCCTGTCACTCTTGTAACCCCATCCTTCTCTCTGTTCCCATTTTCGTAGTGTATTGAGAGAGGGGGTGGGAGGAGGAGTCGAGCTCATGTACAGTATGATACCTGGAGAGCAAACACAGTGAAGGAGTGATCTCGTATGATCATACTCACTTGGCCATTTGCTGGCAGGCAGGTGAATTGTTGTTATAGCTCACATTTCTATATCAGCTTTGCCATGCAGTACCTCTTTATCCCCTTAGAGGGCCTGATCCTATTGCCTCATATTCCAATCCCAGCATGGCCTTTGCTGGTAGGCTATAAGTCATGATGTTTCTGAAAGACTTTCAAAAAATGTTAAATTGCCTCCAAATTACCCAATATGCAGAAATAACAGAAGTCTGTCTCTACTAGCATAAAGTCCAACCAATGTCAAATGGAGGACTTTGATTGGTACTGTACCGATATTAAGCTTTACCTGGAAAACAAAACATATCCCATGCTAAAGAATTAATAATAATAATAATATATAAACAATTACAGAAAGGGAACCCCCTACTCTGGAGTACTTAACTGGGCAGTCCACAGTCCAAACTTTCACTTGGTAGAAGCAAGATATCTTGACCTGAAGCATTGTATGACTCTGAATGGCGAGTGGTATGAAAAAGACTGGACAGTCCTTCAGAGACTTCTAAATGTCACATCTAAGTCCAGGATGGAGCAGGATCCCCTGGATATGTGGGGAAGTCCCGCAGTGTGTGTGTGTGTGTGTGTGTGTGTGTGTGGGTGAGAGAGAGGGTGTCGGTCCAGCGAATCCCAGACACCCAATCACGGTTCGTCAACTCGGTGCAGTAAATCTGATTGGTCCATTATGCTGGGGCATTTAGGGCCAGCTCTGAATCCCTCCTCTGTCTGTTTGTGTTCCCTTACAGCTTACAGGATCTCTCTCCCTCTCCCTCTCTCTGTGTGTGTGTGTGTGTGTGTCCTGTGTGTGTGTGTGTGTCCTGTGTGTGTGTGTGTGTGTGTGTGTGTGTGTGTGTGTGTGTGTGTGTGTGTGTGTGTGTGTGTGTGTGCGCGTGTGTGTGTGTGTGTGTGTGCGTGCGTGCGTGCGTGTGTGTGTGTGCAGGTCAAGTCAGATGATTTTCTCCAAACAGCAGCTCTTTCAGGCAGGCAGCCAACCTTGAATGAACATTAGGATTAGGGCAGAGCACTTTAGAGAGAGAGTGGCGTCAGCGGAGGACCAAAATGCGTGACTCATTAGCCAATGAACAGCCAGGAAGGGGTCTCGCGCTACTTTTGAATGCTAAAATAAAGCTGATATTGTACAATTTGATTAAAATAAATAAATAAAAACTTTCAAAGTACAACACAAACTGTCCATTTTGCTGCAACTCGACAGTGCTGCTTAATCCAGCACCTTACTTCCTGGAACTCTTGAGAGTAAAAAACTGGTCCATTGGAGTGAATGGAGATGTCGCGACTCTTCTATATACACGACTCTGGGAGGTAGCTGCTAAAGCAAACACACTTCACTGCTGCAGCAAAGGCAAACAGGACCGTCAGAGGTGACCAACTAGCATATTTGTTAAAAACATTTTTTTTTTGTTAACTTCTGTCTTCTGACACGTTAAACTGTGAGTTGGGTCAAAAATTTGGCACAGGCCTGTTTCTGGTGAGTCTCCATGTGGCAAGTAACTGTATAAGCCACATAAATATGCTATATTAAGGCTGTAAGAAGGGCAAAACTCTAAGCTCCAGAGTAGCCTATAATCAAAAAGAAAATCAAATTTTTCAAACCTCTTGGCCTAAAAGTGATACCAAAAGAGGTGGTTCACTTTCTGCTGACTCTCGCTCTGCTCTGTTGGCATTTGCCTCTCATCATTTAATTGGAAATAAGATTACACAAGCATATCTTTAAACTAAAACAGGAACACACAGTATATTTAGTAAATATAGTATATTTAGTATAGTATATGTATATAGTATATTTATTTTATTTTATTATGATGTGTATTGCACCACGGTTTAAAGCCCACTTCTCCCCGGCCAAGGGGAATATAACACAGGATCACAAGACTTCAAGAAAAGCTGCCCTCCCATTTGTGTATCTCTGTCTTTCTTTCCACAGTGGCGGTAGGCTACTGGATGCTGGATGAGAGCAGCTGGGTAAACAGCAGAAGTGAGCTGACCCTCAGAGGTGAAGAGCTTTATGACTTTATGTTTAGCTGTGAGGTCCAACGAGAGCAGATAAAAAAAACATAAAGTTAAGAAGAACAGCGTATCTCTGTGAAGAACAGCATATCTCTGTGTTACAGAAGATAGGAGACACGTGATATCTTTACAGCAGAGTGGACTGTTCCTAATTAAAGCGAAAGTTGTTCTCAAAGGAAACCCTTAGATTTTGAACTGTTGTGATTATTAGGGATTATTTATATAATATTAGAGCTACATATTTTAAAGAGATAAATCATAGAAGATTAAGCTTATGTTGCTTATGTCCGCTAAATTCCTTTCTAGATGAATAGAATATACAGTACTGCACTGTATATCTACACTACAGAATAGAACTCCAGTACTCGGAATACAATAGACAAAATACAGCAAAGTGAGTGTACAGACAGTCCAGACATATTGAGGAAATGAATACCAATTTCCTCCGACATTCTTATCTCCCATTCTTGGGAGGATAGCTTATGATGTCTGAGACGATACAGATCATGTTGACGATATAATGATGATGATGCTTTTAGTGGATGGAGTGATGATCACTTTGAAGATAAATATCAAACATATAACATGTGATAATGTGAAGATAAATATAGGCTAATGAGTAACATGTGATAATGTGAAGATAAGCTAATGAATAACATGTGATAATGTGAAGATAAATATAGGCTAATGAATAACATGTGATAATGATAGAAACAGTGGTAGCCTAGTAATAATAATGACAGGAAAAGATAGTGAAAGTCGTGTGCATAGGGCAACACATGTAGGCTATGTGACACCATTAGACCAGTGGTTCTCAAATTCTTTCACATGAAGGACCCCTAAACTGATGAAAATTAGACCACGGACCCCCATTTGATAGGATTTTGTCCCACGGTCCCCCATATGATAATAAGATTGATGCTTTTAGATGTTTTATTACAGAAAGTGTATCAAACCAATGACCAATATAGTCATTGTGTTACTTATGAATGGAATTATAGCGAAAATAAATTACCCCCATTTTGGCTGGGGGCCCCCTGGAACCCCCTCAAGGACCCCTGGGGGTCCCCGGACCCCCATTTGAGAACCACTGCATTAGACTATCCATCATCCTCTTCACCAGTGATGTGTAGGCAAGTGGTAAAATGAAGGTGGGTAAACCGTGACATCCAGTGGTGTAGTCTAGTTTATTGTAGTGGGTATACTGCAAGTTTCAGCTTGGAGTGAGATTTATTTTATTTTATTTATTTATTTATTGGGGGGGGGGGGGTACAGTTATCTGTTGCTCGGCAATTGAGTACAGAATCCTGGATCAGCTCTCACTTAACAAGTGGCCAGGTTAGCCTATCTACATCAATTGGACATGTAGCAGCATAGGTTTCTAACCGGATAACAAGCTGATGGCGAGAAGCGGCTGTACACGGCGGATGTCACATGGTCAAGTGCTGAATCATTCTGGGTGATTGAATCATTCTGGGTGATTTATTCAGCTGAATCAGTGTCTGGGCAGTGGGCACGCTTCCTGTTTTTATCAACTTTTGCTGAGGTCATTGTCTTCAGTTCTCCCTGTGGTTGCTATAGAAGTCTCACTTTTGAAAATAATTTAGTCGAATGTAGAAGAATGACTGTTGTGATTATAGTCTCTCTGTTATCTCTCTAGCTACACTCATGGAACTCTGGACAAATTCAACATCAGAAATGACCTCACTCACTGATGACATCACAATTGCTCGAGTGACCACAAGACATCATCACTGATGACATCACTGATGAAATCATCACTGAACTAATAGCCTCAGCCAGGAAGGATGACATCACTGACTGATGACATCATCACTGATGACATCACATCATTAGGTAATTAGGGCAATTACCTAATTAAAAAATCAGGTCACCCACATGGGTGCTCTTTACACTTCCTGAAAGTTTCAGCCCAATCACACGTAAAAGCATAGCTGTGGCCTCATCCAATGTGTGAGAAAAATTGAAACAGAGACAGCCTACTTCCTTTTTAGATGATGATGGTGGTGGTGGTGGTGTGTGTGTGTGTGTGTGTGTGTGTCTGTGTGTGTCTGTCTGTCTGTCTGTGGGACTATCTGTCTGTCGGTCTGTCTGTCTGTGGGACTGTCTGTCTGTCTGTCTGCGGGACTATCTGTCTGTCTGTCTGTCTGTCTGTCTGTCTGTCTGTGGGACTATCTGTCTGTCTGTCTGTCTGTCTGTCTGTGGGACTGTCTGTCTGTCTGTCTGTGGGACTATCTGTCTGTCTGTCTGTCTGTCTGTCTGTCTGTCTGTCTGTGGGACTATCTGTCTGTCTGTCTGTCTGTCTGTCTGTCTGTCTGTGGGACTATCTGTCTGTGGGACTGTCTGCCTACTTATCTACTATCAATATTTTCCTATCCTCTGTCACTCACTCACTCACTCACACACACACCAAAACACACACACAATCACACACACACACACACACACACACACACACACACACACACACACACACTCACACACACACACACACACACACACACACACACACACACACACACACACACACACACACACACACACACACACACACACAGATGTAGCGGAGAGGGGGGGGGGGGGGGGGGTCACTTGCTTATCAGTTATCTGTGAACGCGCTGTCCAGCAGACAGTTCCCCCAGACCGATGTACAAAGTTGTAAATGTGTGTCCCTATGCTCAAAAGTCTAGATGGCGCTATAGTTTATTTTGCCATGGGAAAAGATAATCTTCTCTGATTTGATTCTGCAATACCTACAGTTATTTCACAAAAATGGTTTGCATTCCAGTGCAGAGTGCGGTGTACTTGCCCCAGCTGCAGCAGGCTCGACTCGCTCGGGCAGAGTGTGTGTGTGTGTGTGTGCGTGTGTGTGTGTGAGTGTGTGCGTGTAGGTGTGTGTGTAGGTGTGTGTGTGTGTGTGTGTGTGTGTGTGTGTGTGTGTGTGTGTGTGTGTGTGTGTGTGTGTGTGTGTGTGTGCGCGTGCGCGCGCAATGCACTTGTCTTGACTGGAAGGCGAGAGGAGAAAAAAAGCTTCTCTGACGTCAGCCACGTTCGATTTTTACTAGACCAAGATGGCGGAGGTGAGCGGGCTGAGGAACAGAAATCACTTCGAACCAAACTGCAAAAGCCGCGTCATTGACGAAGGTAATGATGTTGTTTGTGACAAATGTATTGCAGTGAGACGATATGAGTTGAGGGCAGCGGTAAAAAAAAAGAATTTACGGTGTCGTGTTGTCACCTTTGTTTTGTCAGTGACAAAGCCGCTTTTCCGTTAGCCAGGAACTAATGTTTTTAAATGGACCCTGCGGCACTGCTGCTGGCTGAGTGAAGGCTGTGCTGTGTTGTGATGGCTAGTAGGGCTAGGCTCGTTAGCGGTCAGAAGCTAACCGGCTGTTCAGTCCCACAGCCGTGGCCGTCACTTTCACCTGGCCCGCAGTGTCACGTCCTCCCGGCGTGTCCGTCCCGTCTGCCCCTGCCTGCCTGCGGGGTGGCATAACATAACGAGCGCCTCGCTGCTGAACTTTGGAACAGTCAGCAGCGCAACCAGCTTCCTCTAACGGCTTTTCTTCACATTATGAGCCTCTCTCTCATCAACGTTACTAGTCTGAACTCCTCAACCACGTAACGTTAAAGTATAGCTAACGTTAAACCCTCTCAACCCGCTTATGGCTCGGTTATTTTTAAATACACTATTATTAGTCCGTTCCGTTTGCCAGGAGACCCATTTGAAGCTAATTTCGTCCTCGGGATGCAACCAAACAGTCAGCAAGTGTGTGACCCTTTAATTGTGTATTTATTTCATTGGCAGAAAATGAGACGAGCGAGTTAACGCCATGTCATTACCAAGACCAAATGGAAAGACGTGGACTGTTTGTTTTGTAGCTTGTTGTTACACAAATAAACCCGAGCCCATAGTTCATGTTCATGTGTCTCATTGAGTGATGATGCCTCAAAGACCACATGGCCACCTGATGCTTGTGTTTCTTGCAGTCAGCTGTGCACGTTAACGGGCTGAGCTACATTGCAGTCGTACAATAAAATACATGTAGACAGATAGATAGCACATTGCCAGATGTCATCATGCGGTCCAGCTTGTGCTCCCAATTTACTCACTTTTTGCAACGTTAGTGCATGCATAGCCTACTCCACGGATGCAGTTTGTTGTGCTAACTAGAGTGGCAACTAAGAGGATGAAATCTTATACGTCAGTTGAATATTTTTATTATCCTAAAAGTCCAGAGTAATGTAATCTAGTGGCTAACCTATTACTTTGAAAACTGTTGGGGCAAAGTTTGTAACTCCTGGCAGTGCCGGTCGTAAAGAAATTGTAGCCTCTATCAGGTAATGTGCCTATAATTCACGGGCGTCATCATCACAGATATAATCAAAAATCCCCTATCATCATGATAACCCTTATGTCTACTTTCGTACAGACCAGCTGCCTCTGTGGCAATAGCTCCCGTAAGATACACTCACTAAGCGGCTGTCCTCCTTACTCTGCACTTTGTCCTTGGAGCGCAGACTCGGATCTCTGCTTGCTGCAACTGAACGTTTGCCCTGCTTGACTTGGGTCCAGAGAGGCCGAGTCAAGTTGCCTGCATTTCAATAGGCTACGGCGGATTCCTCATTCTCTTTCAGAAACTGTGTCTCTGCAGTCTTGTCTGACATACCCGCATGGGGTTGAAGTTGCCTCACATATCCCTCGCGTGTGCTCCTGATTAGACATCAGATGGTTTCCCAGTCGTTTAAAATGCGTAGCCTGCATGCCAGGAGGCTGGCAGAGGGTGTTGAAAACCCTGCTTGGCACTGATCATCGGCATTGCAACAGTGGAGAGGGGAGGTGAAGGTTTTGAGCAGAGAGAGAGAGAGAGAGAGGATTTTTGCATGGATTGTTGTGGTTTTTCCTGCTTAGTCAAATCCAAGCAAGGTTACACGGGCATTGAAAATAAATGGATGGCCTTGGAAGTACTTGGTCATTGATTGTGGTTTAATCCTGTGCAAAAACTAGATGGAGATTTGTGTTGATATAGGCGCAGGTTTAAAATGATTTCACCATGATTTTTCTGACCTCACAACAACATGAGCAAAAAAATAGGGCGTCACGTCTAATGTTGACCAAAGTAAGTCATATCTAAAATCACACCAATTCGCAATCGTTGAATTTCACTAAACAAGACCTTGGCAGTAGTTGATAAATCCTTCAATTTCATGGTCAAGTGGGTATGGGAACGCTGCCTAAGGCCGCTATTGTTTTATTTGACACTCCAAATTGAAAATGTGAAATGTCACAACAACCCACAATATGAAAGAGACTGTATAACATGTCAAATCTTACTTGCAGAATATTTGTAATGAAGATCATGTAGTATCTAGCCTATTCTGGCATACAACTTAAATGATCCAAGTAACCTCATCTCTACTCCTATATACTATATATATATATATATATACGGTGTGTGTATATATATACTGTATATATCCTTGACCTTTATACTAAAGATTAGCTACTGTTTGCGCCATACACACACAAACCCAACCCCGTGATGTTGCCAACTAAGCCTTTAGAAAAGCCAAGAAAGATGCCCCTTAAATCTATGCAACCTCCCATATGTAGACAGCTGGATAAGTAAGTGGACTTATCAAGTGCCTTATCAAGGTCTACCTCATATATAGTGCATGGGCCTGGGGAGGGGAGAGCCGTTTTGGGACTGGAGTTTCTTATCCATAAGATAAGAAATAACTTGGCTAATTTTAGTTCTGTCCCCATTTTCTGCAAGCTGAAGAGGACTGGGATTAGTACACACACGCCTCTTTATAACCAAGCAGCATCTAGCATACTAGCCTCCTTGCATGCTTATAGTATCTCTGACGCGCACATGCACACACACTGCTGCAATACGGACTCCTTGCTGTCCCAGCAGAATAGTTCCTTTGTGTTGGATCACTGTGGCTGCAGAGCCACTTCATCATGCTGAGAGCTGCGCTGGCCATGTTGGGAACTCGTTCAGTGTAGGATTTTAGCCAGGGGCAAAAATGCCCCCAAGAAATCTCAGAATGCCCCTAAAAACCACGATCCAGGGCAAAAATTGTCCCCAATATTTTGATAATTTTATTTTTAATTTAATTAATTTAATTTAATTTCCATCTCCAACACATGCTCAGCAAGTTGGTTGACAGAAGATGACGATGAAGAACACACTGACAAACAGCACTGTTGTTCACACTACGCTTTAGCAACTTTATGCACTAATTACTATTTTTTTTAAATGCCCCCAAATTTTTCTAAATGCACCCCCCCCCCCCCCCCCCCCCAGTTTTTAGACAGTGGGGGCAAAAGTTGCCCCCAAAATATTTTGTAAATGTCCTACACTCAACTAATTTGTGTGCAGCCTCGTAGACTCAGAGCAGACTAGTGTACCACTTTCACACATGAACTCAGGATCAGGTGAGGGTTGCTTCCGACTGAGCCTGCCCCGGATGATACGTGAAGTGTACCCTTTCACACATGAGTAGCACCTCCGCAGAGTTTGTAAAGTAGAGAGGGGGCGGGCGGCGGGGGTGGGGGAATTTGGGCATGACCACACAATGGGGAGTTGTGAAAACTAAAAATACATAATGGGCGATGACTGCCTAAAGGCCTAAACATGGTCGTCCGTTAGAGCCTCGCCCCGCCCTCCCCGTGTGACGGCGGGTGGAGCGCCGTCCTACGGGGAGGGGCCGCCGTCGGCTGACGGGGGCTGCTCGAAAATGTGACTTCACGGCGACGATACGTGCGTGACGACAGCTGCAGGAGAGTTGTGATTGGCCGTTGCCCTGGCTCTTCGTCGTAAAGTCGCCTTTCAAAGCATGATGTTAGATTATAACAACTAGTTGTGTGGCTTAGCCTTCCCAAATGTTGAGGGTCGTTTTTTAGAATTTAATACATAGAATTGGGAACGTTACATTCAATTTCATTCAGACTGCCTGGCACACAATCTCCGCCATTTTCACACGGAGCTTCCGCGGGGGGGGGGGGGGGGGGGGGCGGGGCGTAGTGGCGTCCGAGCATGTGGGGCTCGCTGGCGCCGCCAGACGGCGAGACGGCTCCAATTCGAGGCGGACGGACGACCATGTTTAGGCCTTAACGTTCACGGCATATAATCGTTTGCGCATAACGTTAGTAATTAATTAAACAACCCTACAACTGAACTCACGCCCAGATGCATCGATTTCCTCGAGTCGCAAGCACTACAAAGAAAACAGGTCTTTGCTATGTTCAGTCCTAAAATGCATCCAACTTACTAGAATTATACAGAATACAGGAAGCTAGACGTTTTTACCTTCAAAATAAAATAAATGTTGTATTACTTAGTAACAAAAAATCAGAATGGTCGACTCACTACAGGTTAAAATTGACTTTTCGAAGGGAGCAGATATTCTTCCAGTTTATCTCTGTTCTGTGTCTTTCGAAACACACACAAAAAAACATTACACGTGCCTTTACTTTATTTAATTGCCATTATTGCGAAGGTTATACCCCAAAGTTTTCCTTTTATACTGCCTGACTTGACGCTACTTGGAATTTGCGGTTCTGCCCTTGAATCTTCACAAACGCTGTGTAAACGTTAAATCAAAGGCATGAACGCAACCAGATACCCTACCTAGCGATGTCCAATACTGGGAAGTGGGACGACCCTCGCGTCCGAAAATGCTCATTAAATGTGTGTGCTGTGCGAAGCTATGCAGAAAGGAAATCGGATCAGAGGCATGAGCCTTTCAATCCAGCAACATGTTGGCTGACGCACAGTCGCACAGGGGAGCAGGTTTGAAGCGCTTCATTGGAAAAACTGAGACGGCATGATGTTTTTTTGCTCGCTCATTCACATCGACTATTTATATAATAATAATCTGTCACGCTGGCTTTCTGTCTCTGTCCTCATGCACTCACTGACATTAAGCTGCTTTCAGACATGCCTTGGAATTCGGGAGTCATCTAGAGGGCATCCGGATGGCGGTGTATGTATGAACACATTTTGGTGATTGATTGATTGATTGATTGATTGATTGACTGATTGATTGATTGACTTTATTTGGTGAATGTCAACAAAGATACAGGGGAACACAGACAATCACCGAGGATAAAAACACAATAAAGCCTGGCTATAATAAGCACTGGCTTATTTCCATTGCAGTCCTCAACAAACAACAGAGAGACAAAAACATCACACGATTGGGAATCACCTTCTATACTCAAATTAAGACTATTACATTATTACTAGATTGAATAGGAATAATGGCACGCTTCAATATTATACAATACATAAACATTTGTTGTTACATGATGAGCTATTGGTGAGCTATGGTGAGCTATGGTGAGCTATGCGCGCTCCCGCGATCCTCCTACTATCCGGAGGAGACACTAGGGTCGGACCTAGTCACAGGAGCGGATTGTCCCCCCCCCCTTCCCCAGAGCCCCGTGAAGTAGCCAGCTCAGTGAGTGCATGAGGAGAGGGAGAGAGACTACTGTCCCATGCATGCAGTCAGTGGTCTCTCCAAATAATACTAGGACAGCGTTGCTGTTCCACCGTGGCGATTTGCAGCACTGTCTACCAGTTTATCGCACTATTATTCCATTTATTGTTGTCCATTTAAACACTTAATATCTTATGCCATCTTGAAATAAAAGTCTTGGAGAAACCTCCGGTCTGCATTTGGAAGTGCTTTGATCTCTTCCTTTCCTGTTTGCCAGCTCATTGTAAGAATCCTAATTTATGTGCTGAGCAGGCGAGTAGAACTAGTATATAGCCTAGGGTTAGTTTGCAATAAACAAGTTTTATAGGCCATGTGTCTTCCTACCTCCGTTATGAGAATTTCACATAGACTGAGAGTGACGACAGATGAAGGCGTAGCATCACCACTTCAGGGGCATCAGCCCTCAATGGGCCCTTTTCACTGCAGCCATTTTGAGGTCTTAAAGCAGGGCAAAAAGGTGTGTAACCAATTATAACATGAATGATTAGTTCCACTCTATTTGGATGTTGCAGTAACAGGGCCCTCATTAATGTTATTAATTGTTACACCTGCTGTGTTTACACTGCTTTGACATAATGGCTGCTGTGAAGAGGGTCTGAGTAAGGCACACTCTGTGTGGGAGTTTGTTTTGATGTCTTCTATGTTCCCGTTCACCTCCTGTTAGCCCCCTCTCTTATTTAAACACACACAGAGTTTGAGACGGTGGGTTCACTTCAGATGTCTAAACTATTAGATGCACAGCCAGGATATTGCTGTATAAAAAAAACAAGGGAAGACAGTCACACACATAACCTACATTGCCTAGCTTCATTTTCAAGTCATGAACAACATTTGTGTGGCTACTAGGGGTGTCACAATATATCGTCCCACGAAATTTCGCGATAGTAAAACGTCACGATATGTATCGTTGAGATGAAATCTCATATCGTGAAAAAAAAAAAAAAAAAAAAAAAAAAAAAAAATTTAATAGACAAAGAAACGTCTTTGTTTGTTGAAGTTCAATGTGTGGAAAGTAGTTCAGTTGAACAAGTCTCTGAAGAGACACATGAGAAGTTATACAGGAGAGAAACCATTCAATTGAGTTTCTGGCAAAACTGTTTACTTGACAGGAAAAACTGAAGATGCATAAAAAATAGACTAAGAAAAGTCTTGTTGTTTGAGTTTGAAGAAAAACTGAAGATGCATAATGAGAATTTATACTGCTGAGAAACCTTTTAGTTCAAAGTAAATATAAGTGACGGTGTAACTCATTCTATTTCAAGATAAGCCTTATCTCCAATCTCATGTTTTTTCTAGTTGTTATTGTAATAACAATTTCCCACAACAGCATGTTTTGTATTTGTGCATTTCAAATAAAATACGGTACTACTTTTCCAGTCATATATTGTCATTATTCAAGTTTAAAAAAATATTGTTAAAATCGTATCGTATCGTATCGTTATCGTGAACCCAGTATCGTGATACGTATCGTATCGTGAACTGAGTGTATCGTGACACCCCTAGTGGCTACTGGAGTGTAAATAATCCTTTTGAAGCCTCATCCAACCTAGCTTGCCTGCGTCCCATGCTGAGCTATTGCTGGAAGCATGGACATGACAGTTGGTGTTTGTTGTATTCCCTATGTGTTTTTCCTCAAAAGCCGTTGGAACTGGCACAGAGGGAGATGGCATTACAGCAAAATTAGCGGACCCTGTTTTGGCTTTCTTACTGTTGGATTATCTTCACAGAGGTTCCATCGTCTGTGGACCAAAGAATTGACCATGCACAACTCATTAAAATCTCGATAACAGGACTGGCTACTCTTTTTTGTATCTAACCCACAGCTTAAGAAAAACAGATTATATATATATATATGTATATATATTAGGGATGTTCATCAATTATCGAAAATCGATAATTGATCGTTAAGGAATTGAATCGATCATGTGGAATTTTTATCGATTATTGTTATTATTTAAAAAAAATATATATATATATATATTTTTTTTTTGTGGACTAGGTTTGGGTGGAATTCGTTCCTCCTCGCCCCACTCCATTGCACAGCCGACTAACGTGAGGTGGAGCTTCATATAGTCTCTAGTTTTCTGGCTGGGCACGGGCCTTTGTGCCAACAAAACTGTTTTAAACATGGGGAATTCACACCGGCATGCGCCGGGGACAGCAGAGTGTTGGAGAGGAGACACATTGAAATAAAGAGTTCATTGAGGAGAACACGTTGTCTTTCGTATTTTCTGCCATAGGCATTCATTTGGTAAAAAGAAATAAAAAAATATTCTTAATATGATCAATAATCGATAATTGATCGTTAATTTTCCCGATTTTCGATTATGGAAAATTTTCAAAATGAACATCCCTAATATATATATATATATATATATATATATATATATATATATATATATATATTAGTAAGCTCGAGGATTTGAAGTATACCCACTTAAAAATGAGCAGCGATACGTAACAATATAGTTTTGTGACGGAACTTTCACTTCAGTGATTTTGTTTCACAAATACCGAGTAAATAACTGCATGGGGAAGCCATCTCCATTCACAATTCACCCTCTGCGTATGCATGTGTGTGTTCAGACCCAGCACCAATGTTAATGGATCAGCTTGTTCAGACTGGGCACAGCAAGCCGCTCGCAATCTGTAAAGCTCCAGTTTAGCTAGGCGTCTGATCTAGCACATATTTCACAGGAAAACACCCTGCAACTATAGATCAGGGGTGTCAAACTCATTTTAGTGTGTGCACTTTAGGACACAACCTCTTCCTTTTTCTTCAGATGATGAGTCGGTAGGTAGTTTGGCTAATCTTTTGGGGTTTCTGTTCACTAGGGCCCAGTCTTGCTTGCCAGATCTCTCTGTTTCGTACTGTACCACCAGCACAGGAGAGAGTCTGGCTGCTCTTACTCTCACTCTGGTCTAGCGGGAAAAAAGGCTCGGTTATCTTTACAACCATCCACCCAAAGTACCAAGCAGGCCTGCTTTATTGCACAATCCAAATCTTCGTCAAAACTTGCCATTTTCTAGCAAGCGGCTAGCGTTGTTGTTTCACAGCGGCGGAGGGATTTGAGAGCGACACGCAGGGAGCGGAAAGTGATCTCCCTTCGCTCCGACTGAAATGGCCGGAGCCAATGGCAGAGCTTAGACCCGCAGCCAGCTTCCAGTGAGTCAGACTAACTAGGGCCCAACGACAGATACGGGAGTAAAAAAAAAATCCAATATCGATATATCGGCCGATCATGATCCCTCAAATATCAAACACTCGTGACAAATATATGTAATGGAGGCAGGACATTCAACAATAAACTTTATTGTCCAAAATGATGTAGGTGCACTTAAACAGTCGACCTAATTGGGAATTTAATAATCATATTAGTATATTATTTAGAGACTTATAATTAGAAAATTATTCTCTAGGGAATTGGAGCCAGCCCCACCTTGAAAATGGCCGACATGTACATTGTCTGTATTTGTCATATGGCAGGAGCTTAACGTTAACGGGAAGGGATGGGTGCTGCTGTTGAAAGCGTGGTTTGATCTTGGTTGGTATTAGTAACACCCGCTGTGGCACCACAACCTTATATGGTTGAGTGGCTAATAATCACTTCAAGAGTCTGGATGAGCAATGCTTCGTACTTGTTGTCCTACCTGTTCAGTGTTCAGTGGACTCTGTGTGTAAAGTAAACGGCTGAGGGAGAGTTGATAGAACATGAAGGAATGGCATCTTTATCCCTGCGTCAGTGGCTCCATACCTGGAAAGGAGGTCACGTGAAAATGATCTGGAGTGATTCGCCTGACTGGAAAGGAATGAAATAGGGTGGTCAGTCACCACGATACACATGACCCATGATAACATCTGAGGCAAAGCAGCCTTTTTTCCATCTTGTCCATGTCGATAAAACACCATAGAGCAGTGGTTCTCAAATGGGGGTCCGGGGGTTCCAGGGGGTTCCCAGCCAAAAGGGGGGTAATTTATTTTCACTATAATTCCATTCATAAGTAACACAATAACTAGGGGTGCACCGATCACGTTTTTTGCCACCGATCACCGATTGCCGATCACCTATGAGAAATATCTGCCCAACCGATCATCGACCGATCACCGATTACCGATTACCGATCACCGATATATATATATATATATATATATATATATATATATATATATATATATATATATATATATATATTTATTTTGTTTATAGCAGTCTATTATAGAACAGTTTCCATTTTACATATAAAATGCGGCTTATATAACGGTGCGGCTTATCTATGGATTTTTACAGCTAACGGCCACTAGGGGACCTCCTAAATCTATGGATTTTGGTACGAGAGACAGAATGAGAGTAAGACAGACATTACGAGAGCGAGACCCTGATTGGATGATGTTGCAAAAAATGTGCCTCGCGACCTGATTGGAGCACTGTGCCACTACGCTCTATCAGCCACTACTGTAAAACACCCTCCCTCCAACCACCCTCCCTCGCTCCGGGGGAAAAAAGTCAGCGATTGAGCCAGAAACACAGTCTGAATGAAATTGAATGTAACGTTCCCAATTCTATGTATTACATTCTAAAAACTTAACGGCAACATTTTGAAAGGCTAAGCCACACAACTAGCTCGTTGTAATCTAACATCATGCTTCAAAAGATGGAGAACTGGCTGTGTTACGACGATGAGGATGCAAAACATGTAATTTGCATGTTTCGTTCCACCCATGTTTCGTCCGCGCTGCCAAATTCAATGGAATGAAACGAATCTTGTAGCCTATGTTGGACGTAGTGAAGTATTTTTGATTGATTTGTTCATCGGACTCAAAACGGTCTCCGCTGATAAGACACGGAGATCTCTGTTACAGGCAGGAGCTACGCCTCCTCCTGACCAGTTTTAAACATTAAAACACCTGCGGCTTAGTCCAGTGCGGCTTGTAACAATCATTCAATTTAGCTGCTGCGCCTTATACCTTATAGTACGGAAAGTACGGCTGACGAAAGCAAAGCGTGTGCTTTGCAACACAATGATATAAACGTTAGAGCACAATATTAAAGTTAAACGTTGGACATTGAAGACATGAAAATGGGCTGCCTCATGTTTCTCACGCGCAGCATGATCGGCTATGCGATCGGCGACAATAAAGAAATATCTGCAGCAGCAGATCACATATTTGAGGTCACAATCGGCCGATACAGATTGCGTGCCGATCGATCGGTGCACCCCTAACAATAACTATTTTGGTCATTGGTTTTATACACTTTCTGTAATAAAACATCTAAAAGCATTGATCTTATTATCATATGGGGGAGCGTGGGACAAAATCCTATCAAATGAGGGCCCGTGGTCTAATCTTTGTCAGTTTAGGGGTCCTTCATGTGAAAAGAATTGAGAGACACTGCCGTAGAGGACTGAAAACAACTTTGTGGAAAGTTGGAGCAGTCCTGGATAAAAACAGCTGGCAAATGGCACATTCCACTTCACTAAAATATTTACAGGTTTGTTTTTGTCATTATATTCTTGAAAATTGTGATATTCTTCCTTCATATTGCTACCAACAAAAACAGGCCAGTGCCTGTATGGACTTTACCTTTTGGTACGCCACTTGAGTGTTGATATTGGACCACGTTCATTTGCACCAATGATGATACTTGTTAAGTGTTGATCATGCAGCTCTGTTCTTTAGACCTTTGCAGAAATACCAACACGACTGAGGAGACAGATGTGAAACGTTATCCTCTCAACTTCCTCCCCTCCTGTTCTTCCCGCTAACTCTTTGTGTTTTCAGTGCAGGGCTATTTCCGAGCCTGACCTAGATGGGAAGACCGGAGTGGGAAACAAACATGTTAGCCGAGCACAGAATGTTGGAATCATTCCCATCTACAATTTGACCCATATAGGCTATCCTAGATTCACGTTGCTGCACGGTAGCTCCTTTTTCGCCACACTGGGGGCATTTACTCAAGTCGACTCAAGTCAACACATTCACGATAAGGAAAAGGACCCTTGAGAAAAGTGACCCAGATAGCTCTCTTTCTCCTCCTTCCTCTGCTCTTTATGTCCATTGTCAGCACTATAGCATGCAGTGTTTTCTTACCTAACCGGCTGTAATCTTATCTCTCTCTCTTTCTATACTGTCTAAAGGCTTGAGTGGGGTGGAGGATGTCCCCATTTTCCGCCATAAGCAGAGGCCTCCCTTAGCCAGGCCCGAAGACGTGGAGGACGAAGAGGAGGCCAGCCGGACAGCCCTTCCCAGGTCCCGGTCCTCGAATTCGGGCACGGATGACAGCCTCACCCCCTCACCAGATGAAGAACTCCAGGAGGAAGAGGTAATAATGTTGTCATGTGTTGTTGTTGTGTTTCTTGCTGTGTGCTCACAGTATTCACAAGCACGTAACTGAGATCTGATATGTCAGAAACTGAGTGACGATTTCCCTCTCCGTTGTCACCTCTCTGTACACTCACTGCATTCTTACTTTGATGTAAAGGAAGTTAACGCCTCAAGGTTGGCTTAGGGCCAAGACCTCTTAGAAGAATACATAAGGAGGATTTTTTTTAAACTATCCACCTTATTTTTGAATGCCCCGCTGTACAAATAATTAGGGGTACAAGGTCCGGTTTAACGTGACTTATTGTTGCAGCTTGCCATTTCCTAAAATGGTATTCTACTTGATTTGAAAAGATGGCCGCCTATACTCCCTTGTACCCTGGCTGAATCGAACACAACTTGGCCAATAAGTATGTAACATACCAAATAAAACAAACAGTAATGTCTTTGTTTGATGTAGAATGCAGAGGACATGTAACTGTTTCGTTAAACTTGCGTTCCAGGAATATTGTATTTACTGCACTGCTCTAAAATAACGTTAGTGGCGCGCGCCTCAGAGAGCCTGTTCGTCCTGGAAGCCACTCGCTTTGCGCCAGAACACAATCGATTTGGGGGGGGAACACGCCAGGATTGGCCAACGCCAACGCCAGTGCCCAGAACTGTCAAATCAAATCATCGACAGAGAGGCTATGGCCCGCCTCCCAGTATTTTCAGCGTATCAGAGTTAGATAGAGAACGTGACAAATATAGCCACGTTATGCTTATAAACAACAAACTAACGCTGGTGATCCGTATGGAAACAGTGTTACTCGAAATGGTTAAAAGTTATATCTATTTGGTCATTCAGTGGCATTTTACTGCCATGTAACATAGCTAGCTAGCCGCTAACATTAGCCACAGTAGGCGATTACACACATGATGCACTGCGCTCTTAAAGGGATATTTATCAACGTTTTCTGGTCCAAAATAATCCAGGTTGTAAAGTACCTATCCAACACTGCCTGGCATCCAGCACATCGCGCCTCCTCAGCTGTTGTTGCCAACGAACTTGCAAAGAACTGACACCTTCAACACACAGCTAATCCGCCATTTTGGACAGACTTGGCGACACAGTCAATGCCTCCGGCTAATGTTTTTCAGGCCAAAATGGCGGCAGCGCTGCTTCCATAACTACGCTAATACCCAGAGTGCCTTGCGCCAAGAAAGACGAGCAGTCGGGAATCTGGTTGGGGGGGGGGCTATTACGTTTACTAAAGTGAATGTTTTCTAATGCTATGCTAGGTTTCGACCTAGCCTTGTTTTTAACTATTTTATTTGTCACAGACACACTTGTGCACGGTGATTAGTAAACACACATGCTTAATGTAGGAAATTAAGAACATGTTTTGACGGCGACTTTTGCCCCCACTGTCTAAAAATTGGGGGCATTCACAAAATTATAAAAAAAAAAAAAAATTAGTGCATAACGTTGTTAAAGTGTAGTGTGAACAACAGTGCAGGGGGCGGCATTAACTCGGGTGGTAGAGCTGTCGCCTGGGAATCGGAAGGTTCCCGGTTCGAGGCTGGCTCCTCCCCGTAGTGTGTTGAAGTGTCCTTGAGCAAGACACTGAACCCCTAACTGCTCCCGATGAGCAGTTGGCGCCTTGCATGGCTGCAGACGCCATCGGTGTGTGAATACTGATAGGTGTGAATGTGAGGTATTCATGTAAAAGCACTTTGGGGAGTAAAATGCATACAGTGCTGTTTGTCTCTGAGTGTGTTCTTCTTCATCTTCCTCTGGCAACCTGTGTGTGTGTGTGTGTGTGTGTGTGTGTGTGTGTGTGTTATAGAGATGGAAATGGAAATTAATTGAATGAATGAAAAGAACATTATCTCAATTTTGGGGGGATTTTTGCCCCGTGATCATGGTTTTTAGGGGCATTCTGATATTTCTTGGGGCTTTTTTTGCGTTTGCCTCTGGCTAAATTCTGTTATTTTTTGTTTTTGCTCCAAGTGAAATGTTTTATGGTCACTCATGATCCAGTAGGTCACGGGTTGGCTTGGTTCCAGCCTTAAAACTCGTTATATAAGGATTTTTGGAGGGAGGGAGGGGGAGGGGGGGGGGGGCGTGGAAATCACTTCCGGGTTAAGAGATGTCACGTGACCGTTCAGCCTC
This sequence comes from Poromitra crassiceps, assembly GCF_964638095.1. Lineage (NCBI taxonomy): Eukaryota > Metazoa > Chordata > Actinopteri > Beryciformes > Melamphaidae > Poromitra > Poromitra crassiceps. The sequence goes on from NC_139633.1 coordinate 27,144,764, forward strand.
TCAAAGCCAGGGAAAGCCCTGATTGGTTAGAAACTCTTGTTGTCTTCAGGAGGCGGTGGAAGAAGAGGAGCAGGCCAAGCCCGTCCAAATCGTCCTGGCCCACGAGGACGAGCACAGCTTTGAGCTGGACGCAGCGGCGCTGGAGAAGATCCTCCTGCAGGATCACGTGAAGGACCTGAACGTGGTGGTGGTGTCTGTGGCCGGGGCCTTCCGCAAGGGCAAGTCCTTCCTGTTGGACTTCATGCTCCGCTACATGCACAGCCAGGTGAGGCGCTTTAGCTACATGCACAGACAGGTGAGGCGCTTTAGCTACATGCACAGCCAGGTGAGGCGCTTTAGCTACATGCACAGCCAGGTGAGGCGCTTTAGCTACATGCACAGACAGGTGAGGCGCTTTAGCTACATGCACAGCCAGGTGAGAGGCTTCAGTCACGGCAGCCATTTACATACTAGGTTTAAACGCACTCACAGGCTCATCATCTTCCTATGAGGATTGTTGTAGAAAGGAATTTGCATCAATAACATCGTTCTTCATCTCGTCTTAACCAGAGAATTTCAAGCCAATACGAAACGGTGACCAAATCATAAATGAAGCCATGAGGGTTCGGGGAAGTTGTCTCACAGAAGTGTATTAGCCATTACGTATCCCTGTAAACAGAATTAGCAGGGAGACTGCAATCATCTCAGTGTATATACATGAAAACAGAGTGACAGTCAAGATTTAACATTTGTCATTAGGTCTTATTCACCTTATTCAGAAGAGACCGTCTGGAATGAGAGACTAACGGGAAGTGTAAATACAATCGCAAGTTCCGATTGTATTTACACTTGCTGTGACTCATAAACCTAGTCTGACTCATAATGTGAGTCAAACTAACAGGTAAAACAGCCAGCGTTTTGGGATACAATGGGTCAAGTGGGCGGGGCTGCATAAGGTGAATAGGCAGAGAGGGGAGAGTAGAGGGGAGGGGGAATCTGCCTGGAGCACACAACAGGTTTTGTCTAAGAGCTGCAGCAGAGCCTGGAGCTGAGCAAGGTCAGCCACGTGTGACATGACCCTGTTACTGTGGGCAGAGGGTGAAATCTGCTTGAACATATGTGTGTGTGTGTGTGTGTGTGTGTGTTTTATGATTAATAATAACTAATACCAATAACTATTTGTATCTGTTATAGCTTATTGATTATGAAATTAAATCAATGGAACTTAAATTTTCATTTGCTTTGCATACAACAAGATGTTTGGTGGGGAAAGGTAGGGTACAGTATAGTCTCTTAGAACAGACGAGTTGGCTTCCGCAATTTTCAAATGCTTCCGCCATACCGTCTGTACTTCGTGGGGGAGAATCATGCACCAACCGGAATGGGAAGCAGAAAGGCGGGTCTTCCGCTCATTAGTCCAATCAGAATCCAATATGCCGGCAGAAAGGCGGGTCTTCCGCTCATTAGTCCAATCAGAATCCAATATGCCGCATTCGCGTGTCGTGATTGGTCGGATTCCGTAGAACTTCCTTCCAGTCTGAAGGTTTTTTTCCCAACTTCCTTGTGCATGTTCTGGGGGTGTAACGTACAGACTGTATATAGCTGCATTCGCCGGATGTAGATGATACAGTCTGTTTTAAGAGACTAGGTACAGTACACTCTGAAAATTCAATTCACATCCAGAAGAATCGAGACAAAAAAAAGTCAAGTCTGGAAACAAGGATTGCACTGCCACTGATGCTGGCATCGGTATAGGTATAGGTATCTGTGTAGTAGTGTCTGATGATACCAGGCTAAAATTTAAGTACTCCACACCGGTGAAGTGAGTCAATGCCTTGCCTATATAGATCTGATGCTGTTGGTTGCGCATGCTCGTCCACCGGCTGGAGCCTGGGAGCCTGAACTGTCTTAAAATACCAACATGTCACTGTGTGTAATAAATCCATCAAAATGTTTAAAAACAGGTGGCTCGTACAGTGATGCACTTATTGGATATTGTCTTGTTGGAAGAGGTTGCACGGTTTGTGGTGTATAATGAAGAGTTCTCTTATCGGTGCTTGGTATCGGCAAGTACTCCAAATAAATGACTCGGACTTGTACTTGGAAATAATATCAGTGGACTTTGGTGTGTTGTTTATTAGTACTAAAACATACAGCAGGGTGTCCTTCATGCAGGGCTTAATATTGTGTAACATGTACAAGCAGTTGAGAGTGCCGTAATCCTAACAAGAAGGTTAGATGAATAAGTACAGTAGGTGAGACGATGACAACCAGTAATGATTTGTGTACTTTAGGCAAGTGCCTCCTGTTGGATCTCATCCTGGTATACTTGTACCAACAACAGGTGACTAAACGATGACAAAAATGAGTACAGAAAAGTACAGCTCGGTACATAAGGATGCTTTCACATTGGTGCCCAGGTAGCGTTCCCGAGCACACTTGTCCCCAAATTGACCCCAGTTTCGGAACGTTTGACGAGTGTGAACGTTGCGTTCCGTTCTGTGCCCGGGCGTGCAACGGGGAACCGTGACACAGGATCCACTTGAAAAGGTGGTCTGGGGAGCGCTTTGGCGTGCCCGGGCACGGAACACTTGCGAGTGTGAAAGCCAACCGTTCCGAACCACATAGATAACACACGTGCGAGGATACACTGCAGGCATAGTTGATGACGCAAGTGCACTCCGTTTCATTTCCGAGCGCGGAAGAAATGTTGTAATGTGAAAGCTGACCAGAGGGGGAGAGGGGGGGGGGGGGGTGCAATCGTTCCCGGGTGCGGAACGGAACGAAAGCAATCGTTCCCAGTGAGAAAGCAGCTTAAGACCGGATTGGACTTAGTTGCTGCCTTTGGAGATCAGGGCTGTTATGTATCAAGTGTTTCAGGATAGGAGATCCTATCTGATGCTGATCTTGAAACAGTGTTGATTTCCATTTGTTTTCGTTCATATAATGAATGGATGGACTTTGCAAATACAGGGCTAGTCATTTTGTTCTTCTAAACTAACGCATCTGATTTGCCTGTGCTGTTGTCAGTCTTTGAAATTAAATAATTAATTATGGTTTAGCCTCAGTGCAAACGGTGCGTTACATACCCACACAGTTCTGAAACACGCACCCATCCAGCAGCTGTGTGACCACAGTAGCTCACCCACACAAGTACAAGTATCACAACAAGTAGTCCTTCACTCCTTCTAGCAGCAGCTGGACAGAGAAGCAGCCAGGATCACCTTACGGTCATACACACTCATTCTGTCTCTCTCTCTCTGTCTCTCTCTCTCTCTCTCTCTCTCTCACACACACTCACTGTGTGTCTCTCACACACACACACACACACACACACACTCTGTCTCTCTCTCTCTCACACACACACACTTGGGCAGAAAAGGCGGAGGAGTGTCTGTGACCCGTGTCTCACAGCTGTTTGCGAGCATGAATATGGGCATTCATTGAAGTCTGAGAAGACCTGTTCATGTTGTCCACATTCCTCCCAAACTCATAGAGGCCATTTACACCTGGCGTTAACATGTGGTTTCTGCCATCAGATTGCAATCTGATTGTATTTGATCACTTCAGCCTGATTCCATTTACACCTGGCGTTAACATGTGGTTTCTGCAATCTGATCACAGAAAATGCATGTTAACTCATGTTAACGGTGTAAATGGCCTCATACTTTGGTTTCTTGTTTTCTTGCTGTTTACTGGGCTGTGAATATTGGTTATTAAACAAGATATACATTTGTCACCGACCCCAGCCCCCTGACCTCTGACCTCATATCAAAATGTGACAGCGCTATATCTTGATTTATCATCACTTCAAGTCGAAAATGAAGGGTGATTGTGCAGCCGAAATGCACACTGGCCCTGTCTCAGTCTCCAGGAATCAGTTTCGACTCATGCATAATTTGCCTTGCAAATCATTCAACGATTTGCTTTTGAGGCTTGTTTAAGCGTTTCCAAACTGCGGTCAGTGGACGAGCTCGCTCATCAGTGAGTGACACTGTCCTGTTTTCATCTGCACCCTTTAGTGTCCTCAACTGAAGTGAACAGATTGCTTAGGAGCGAGGGAATGACTGCTTAAAACTTAAAAGAGAGCATTAATGAAGGATAGATATTAAGTTAGATCTGTTCATGTTTTTTGGGGCCTTTTGATGGCAAATTGAAACCTGGGGCTGCAGTTACCACTTAGTGGCCTTGTTACATTGGCAGCCACATTTCAGCCATTGTCTTCCTGGATGATCTGTCTGCACCTGTTGGTGTATATTAATGAAACGGTACAATAGGATAGCTGGTACTGAGTGTTATCATACAGTGCCCTCTTGTGGACTAAATTGGGAAATGCATTCCATATTCAAATACCGGTATACTAAAAACAAATTGTTTCACCACAAATCCCCGACAAAGCTTTTGGTGAAATCACGTGAAAATGGGTCAATTGCTCAAGTCATAACTTTATTCCAGCTCTGCTCTTTAATCACTCACTTGACCCATTCCTTGGTTTCACTCTGAGCCTTGTTCACACAGGACGCCGAACATAAGTAGAGCTGAAGCTTGAGGCAGGCAGGCACAAGCTGAGCTGACGCTTAACCGTTCACACAAGAAGCCTTCTCTTTTCCTCTCAGCGCCTCCTCGGCACGCCTTGAACCCGCCCACAACTCCCATTGACTTCATGCCTGGCAGCTTCAAGCTTCACGCGTCACGCTTGGAAAATAGGACTGAATCCTGAACGATCGCGTGAGCGTGCGTGCCTTCAGCGTGGCACGCGCGCGCGCGCGTGGTGTGAACGGCCTCGCCTGTTTAACAAGGACGCCTAAATGAAACTTGTGGGTTCAGCGTAGGTTGAGCTTAGGTTAAGCATTGCTTCGGTGTATGGTGTGAACGGGGGACTTACTCTCACCCCACCTTTTCTCCACCTCCTCTGCATAATCTCCTCCCCTTCTAATCTACCCTTTACTATACCTCTCACCCCACCCCTATCTCTCCCCCTTTCTGTCCTTCCTTACCACCTCTCTGCCTCTCTCTCCCTCCCTGCCGCTGTAACAGGGTGAGTCATGGATGGGAGGAGACGATGAGCCACTGACAGGCTTCACCTGGAGAGGAGGCTGTGAGAGGGAGACCACGGGCATCCAGGTCTGGAACGAAGTCTTTGTGGTCGACAAGCCTGATGGCACCAAGGTAGGTGGTAGGTGCCACCAGTGGACTTTAATCCGTTGTGTAAATAATTATGTTTCAATTCATGTTCATGTTTCAATAATCACAGTTGAATTTGGTTGCATTTTGTGTTCATTGAGTCTTTCCCCACCAGGTTGCAGTACTGCTAGTTGACACCCAGGGGGCGTTTGACAGCCAATCCACCATAAAGGACTGTGCCACTGTGTTCGCCCTCAGCACAATGACGAGCTCTGTACAGGTGACTAAATGCATGTGCTTTCTGGCTGGAAATTCTTCCTCTGCTTTTTTATTAAAACACGTAAAAAAACATATTTTTGTCTGATGTTTATTTTATGCGCGTGTTTTTCAGGTGTACAATCTCTCCCAGAACATACAGGAGGATGACCTCCAGCATCTGCAGGTCAGCATTACTTCCTCTCATCTGGGGAAACTACGAAAAATGTGTTTGCAATCACAATGTCTCTGTTTGCATTTTGTGATTTTGTCTCCTGTGTGTAGCTCTTCACAGAATATGGTCGGCTGGCTATGGAAGAGATCTACCTGAAGCCTTTCCAGGTACTGCTTCTAGTGTCTGTGTGTCCGTTAACATGCCTGCATATATGGGCACATGTCTGTAGGACATACTCATGGTGTCCTTCCATTGGCATCTTAAAAATCCAAATGATTTGATATAGGGCTGCTGTACAGTTAATTGTGTAAAATCGGATGTCACATTTTTTTATTTGCATAATATCTGGAGAATATCGCCATACAAGTCAAATTTGAAAAACACCATTTTAATTTAAGGATTTCCACTGCAGTTGAAACCAAGATGTTGATGATTGGAGGCAAAAAGTAAAAAGGAATGAATGAATATTGTTCCTCAGATGATGAATGTGTGTGGTTAATAATTGTGATCCCTATCTGGCAAATCAGGATTATTATGTTGGCTACGGTAATCATAATTGTACCGCCCTAATCAAATATTTGCCATGTGTCCGTGCTGCTGGTTATGTTTTCCAGTCCCTGATGTTCCTGATTCGCGACTGGAGTTTTCCTTATGAATACAACTACGGCCTGGAAGGAGGCCACAACTTCCTGGAGAAGAGACTGCAGGTAAGGGCCATTGTGAAATAAGGTGGAAACTGCACGTTTGTCTTGTTTTGGTGCGGGCTGCTGGAAATGTCTGTCCCAGTGATTATTATTATTATTTTTAACTTTAATAAAGTCTGACTAAGGGCCTGTGTCCACCTAGCGTCTTTTTCCGACGTTAAACGCTGGGAGTGCGCTGGGGAACGCTGATCCCAGCGCACAATATACAAGGAAGCAGTCTGCAAGTAACGTTAGTTCAGCTTGATAGCTGACAGCTAGCAAGCTAACAACACAGGTAGGCTACGCTATTAAAAGCAGTAAGCACAACACTCACCAGAAATATTAAGTGTCTAGCCGATCTGCTCCCACAATTGAGCCATTCTGTCTCTGTTGCGATAGTTTTTCCATATGATTAGTTACCAGAAAAGGAGCAGCCGACACCAGCGTCTTTCTGAAAAGTTAAAATATTTTCAGCTGGAAGCGCTGGGAGTTGGGCGCACAAAAACGCCGAAAATAGACGCTGGGCGCTGCGCACTTTCTCTACACGTCCGTGTGCGCTCGCATACGCTCTCCCCCCATTGGAAACAACTGAAAAAAGACGCTGGACCTGAGGAAAAGACGCTAGGTGGACACAGGCCCTTAATGTATTTCTGCACATTGACATTATTTGCTGCAAACACACTACACCTGGGTGTAGAATAACAGACACACACACATTGATTAGACAAATATATTTTCAGGTGTGGACAAATTTGCTCAGGCACCTGACATATGTGTCGTACATATTCACACATCAATCAGTCATACTATCTTTTTCGGCCCAAACAGAATTGACATAAGGAGCTTAGACACGCGTGCTTTTTAACTGTAATATGATTGTGTTCTGATACCAGGTGAAACAGAACCAACACGAGGAGCTGCAGAATGTGAGGAAACACATCCACTCCTGCTTCTCCAACATCGGCTGCTTCCTCCTGCCTCACCCCGGCCTCAAGGTGGCCACCAACCCATACTTTGATGGCAGGCTCAAAGGTGAGAAAGACACACACACACACACACACACACACACACTTAGGAAAAAATACTACAGTCAGTTTATTGGTGATGTTTCTTGTAAACTCTTGAAAATGAGAGCTTGCTCTCAAGAGATTTCCCTGTATAAAAAAATTAAACAAATAGATGTGGTTGTTTTTGTCTTCTTCTAAGGTTGCTCATGGACAAAGTCCAGGATCAATACTAGTTGGTGTTGCAGTTTAAGAAAGATTCTTACTTGGATATATTGGAGGGATGGCTTGAGCAATTACGGCAGAAAATAACCTCCGTATTCACATTTTTCTAGCTGCAGGGACAAATTTCTAGCTGTGCGCAGCACAAAAGTCAAATGATTATCAAGTCAAATTGATTATGTGCGTGTGTTTGTTTGTTTGTTGCAGACATCGACGATCATTTCAAGCGAGAGCTGGCAGAGCTGGTGCCTCTCCTCCTGGCTCCGGAGAGACTGGTGGAGAAGGAGATTGGAGGCAACAAAGTCACCTGCAGAGATCTTGTGGAATACTTCAAGGTCCTACAGCCTTTTTCCCAAAAGTCAACTGGGTTTCATTGTTTGGGTTGGGACTCAATCAAACTCAATGAAAAAAGGAGCTTCTTGGAAATTCCGGAGCACAATTTAATCACAAAGTATTGTACATGTTTACAAACAATGTACATCATCTTCAATCAAATAACAGTGGCACAAAACGCAACGCGTTTCAACCTCGTTGGTCTTCATCAGGCTGTACTCAAAATTTTGGTCCCAGGAAGATTCAAATTAATTCCTAAATTATTCTGGAGAAATTGGCATTAAGGTATTTGCTGTGTTATGTTGACACCCTGTATCAACCAGGTGGGGAGAAAAACCGCAGTGATGATTATAATTGAGATTAGAATATAACTGATGATGTTGCTTTGCATTAGAGATCTAATCTGTGTTATTCTACTGTCCCACAGGCGTACATAAAGATCTACCAAGGGGAGGAGCTGCCTCACCCGAAGTCCATGCTGCAGGTTCGTTGCTGTCTTGGAAAGGATTTTGATAAGTCTTGATCATAGTTACTTTTTAGGGTTTGATTTCCATCTTCATCAGTTGCTCTGCTGGTCATAAACATAAACAGTTATCTTGTATCTCATGGTCCCTTCCCGTTTGCCAGGCAACAGCAGAGGCCAACAATCTGACTGCTGTGGCTGGAGCCAAAGACATGTACAGCAAGAGCATGGAGACGGTAAGGAAATGCTTCTGCCTTGCCTAGCTCAATCTGCCATAGAGACACTGCGGAGCGCGTCATCATTCAGAAACCACGCCCAAAACGGGGGGAACCAATCCCCCCCCCCCCCCCCCCCCAATCCTGGCATTCTCCTTTGTTGTTGTCTGCCCAGCCCACCGCACAACAGCTTGTAGCTATGTTTAATTCAAGGAAAATGACGCTGGTGTATGGAAGTGAATGGAGAGCTTTCCCCCATGATGGGCGTGGCCTATCTCATGCAGTGTCTCTATGGTTTCATTTCAGTATGATGTCATTTATTACAAATTAGCAGGCAGCAGACTGACAGAATGTTTAAGGATGCCTTTGCTTGATCATCTGTCTCCACTTGTCTTTCTACTAACAGTAGGCCTACAGACAGACATGAAGTTCAGCTCTAGATTATATCTAACAAAGTCTTCTCAGAATAGAATCTAATGGAAATGTCCTTGATATTAAATAGTTAAGAATCCCCTTCATTAGGGGGTGCTTAGGACGGCACGGTGCCTCAGTGGTTAACACTGTTGCCTCACAGCAAGAAGGTCCCGGGTTCGAACCCCGGTCCGTCCCAGGTCCTTTCTGTGTGGAGTTTGCATGTTCTCCCCGTGTCCGTGTGGGTTTTCTCCGGGTGCTCCGGTTTCCTCCCACCATCAAGAAAGACATGTACTGTATGTTAGGTTTAAGACTCCCGTCAGTGCCCCTGACCAAGGCACTGGCAAAAGAACTGGAGTTGGTCCCCGGGCGCTGCACAGTGGCTGCCCACTGCTCCTATAGTTCTAGGAAGGTTCCTAGTAGAGGATGGGTCAAATGCAGAGGATGAATTTCCCCATGGGGATAAATAAAGGATAACAAACAAACAAAAACAATGTGTTTTTTTTTTTAACAAAAACAAACATTAACCTTTTGTCTTCACCTAACGCTCACACTGATCCCCGTTTCCCTTTCAGATCTGCGGCGGGGACAAGCCGTACATCGCCCCGGCCGACCTGGAGCGCTGCCACGGGGAGTTCCGCGACTGCTCGGTGCGCCACTTCCGCTCGGTGAAGAAGATGGGCGGCGAGGAGTTCTGCCAGCGCTACCAGAACCAGCTGGAGGCCCAGCTGGACGAGGCCTACGGCAACTTCTCCAAGCACAACGACGGCAAAAACATCTTCTACGCGGCGCGCACGCCCGCCACGCTCTTCGCCGTCATGTTTGTCACCTACGTGGTGTCCGGCGTGACGGGCTTCATCGGGCTGAGCACGTTTGCGGCGCTGGCTAACATGGTGATGGGCCTGTCGCTGCTGTCGCTCTGCGTCTGGGCGTACGTGAAGTACTCTGGAGAGTTCCGTGAAGTGGGAGCACTGATAGACCTGGTGGCTGAAACTCTTTGGGAACAGGTGGGTAATTGGCGTGTGTGTGTGTGTGCAACAGTTGGGGTTATTGCAGGAGTTAACCCATTGATACCTGATGCAGCTTTGCGTGTATATCCCTCATTTGTGTGTATCCCTTTAAGACCGCGGTCTTAAAGGAACACTCTGCCCATTTTCAACCAGCTTTGTATCATTAGAACATCAGTAGTATATCAGAAAACTGTAAACGGTTTTGAAGTCTGTCATTTAATTTGACAGTTATTGAGTGTTAAAGTGTGGACCAGTGACATCACTGGTCCACACTAACTCAAATTAATAACTCATTAACTCAAATCAACTCTCAATAACTGTCAAACTATTCATCATTCATCTAGTTTGACAGTTATTGAGAGTTGATTTGAGTTAATGAGTTATTAATTTGAGTTAGTGTGGACCAGTGATGTCACTGGTCCACACTTTAACACTCAATAACTGTCAAATTAAATGACAGACTTCAAAACCGTTTACAGTTTTCTGATATACTACTGATGTTCTAATGATACAAAGCTGGTTGAAAATGGGCAGAGTGTTCCTTTAAAGGGATACACACGCAAATGCTGCCACAGGTATCAATGGGTTCAGTTAATGTTGGATTTTATTATTGAGATTTGAGTTGGTTATCGCCACTATCGAATGAAAACCTTGTACGCATATCTCCTAATTGTCAATTTTGTAGGAACTAAGAGGAGCAGCTGTGGTGTTGACTGACTTGATGAATGTATCAATGGGTTTTTAAAGGGTTTCATAAGAGGTCAGAGAATTCTCTCCGCCCACAGAGGAATGTACGTAATCCTTCAGTTGAAGTGAAAACACGACAACAGCGTTATGCTTTGGAAGTTGGAGAATGGCTGGGCTTAGGTTGAGGTCAAAGGTTAGGGTAAGGGTTCAAGTGAATAGCTTGTCTCTGACATTTTTGAGATTGCACTTTTGTTCCCAAAAAAGGACACAAGAATGTTCCAATGCGGCCTTTCAGGCTCTGGATGTTTAAAAAAAAAAAAGTCTGTGAAACAGTGAGACTCCTCCCATCTCTTTATAGCGCTCTCAGTGAGACTCCTCCCATCTCTTTATAGCGCTCTGTGAGACTCCTCCCATCTCTTTATAGCGCTCTCGAGTACATTTTGTTGTCCTTATGATTATCTTCTTTGCCCAGCCTTTGCATTCCATTATCCATCACGCCAAACATAAACAACCATTCTTTCAGTTCCTGTCGTCACCTCGACAACACTCCACCTCCCAGCGTTCCTTTCACACCACAACCCAACCAGCACCTCCCTTCTGTTGCCTTCCTCCTCTTCATCCCTGCAGTCATCCGGTGATCTGTATCTTCACGTCTGCTTTTTGTTTTGCTTTTGGATCTTACGAATGCTTAGGAGTCACTAGAAAACACGCCCCGCGTAACACTCCTCTGACTTCTCCCTCCACCCTGCTTCTCTCTCTTCCCTCTTTGTCTCCCTTCCTCCCCCTGCTTAACAGAGGACTATCAGAAAGGTGAGGGGTGTTGGCACGTGTTTTACTGATCCCCCTCTCTCTCCCTCCTCGCCTGCAATACTATCATCTTGCCAGTTTGCATTTCCTACACTTCTCCCTCCTCCAGCTACCGAACTCTTCCCTCCATCTTTTTTCATTTGTTTATCTCTCAGCCTCTCTTCCCAATCTCTCCTTTTCTTTCATCCCTTCTTTCCTTACTGGTATTTCTCCCGAATCCTTCCTGTCGTCCCCCGCCTTCCATCTTTCTTTCCTCTTTTACTATGGTCCTTCTCCCAGTCGCTCTGTTTAACTGTCCCACTCCTCCCTGCTCTGCTGTCCTCTCAGGTGTTTTCCAAGCTATTGGAGCCGGTCAGGAGTCGCCTGGCCTGGCCCGCCTCTCTCCTCCCTTCATTCCCACCAGGAGCAACTCTGGGACTCGGAGCGCTGTTCCGCCTCAACAACAACTACAAGAAGGCTAACTAGCTGCTGGCTGGCTAGCTGGCTGACTGGTTCACTGGCTAGCTGCTGGCTGGCTAGCTGGCTGACTGACTGTTCACTGGCTAGCTGACTGACTGACCGGTTCATTGGCTAGCTGGCTGGCTGACTGACTGACTGACCGGTTCACTGGCTAGCTGGCTGGCTGACTGACTGACTGGTTCACTGGCTAGCTGCTACACTTATTTCTCACGTTGAATCTCCTGCAGTATGCTGGTTTCTTTATGATCCGTTTGCAATTCGATGGTGCTGTCCTCAATACTTTGACCCACAAGTCCTTCTGTGTGGAGGGGCAGATTGGCAGACACCCTGTGAACCTCTCTGATATACATTCAGTATAAATCCAGTCTGAACCCACCCAGGCAGGCCAGGCTCATCTCAGGATCTCCGCGACATGGAGCTTGCCTGAACGGTTTTTAAATCTTATTCTATTTCAGTTACTAGGATGAAAGGCGTTTTTAGTTGAGTTTGTTTCTGTTTTTGTCTTGTGATATTTCTTTTCAGTTTTGTTTGAAAAGGTTGGAATGAGCGTCTTCTTTTTGTTCTTTTTTTTTTTTACCTTACACTTTTTTCCTCCCTAACCTACATTCTTTCCGTTTCTTTGCCCCTTTATAGTATAATATGTGTTTAGATCAATTCATTTGATTGTTTCTGACACAAAATCCCTTTTTATTCCCTCCCACTCCTTTCACCACCTATCCCCTCTCCCCTCCTCTCACCCCCCTCCCCTCCCCTCCCCTCCTGTCCTCTCCTGCAGGTGTTGAAGCCACTAAGTGACCATTATATGGAAGACACCGTCAGACAGACGGTGGTAAACTCTCTCAAAGCCAGCTTGACAGAACAGGGCTCGCAGCATGCCAAGCTAAAGCCACACTGACCCTCCTCCCTCATGCCCATCGCCCTCTCACCCACTCGCTCCATGTGTTAAGTGAACTGTGAAACTGTTCAAAACCAAAGTTGACCCCCCCCCCCCCCCCCTCCCCTCCAAATGCCCAACGTAGCACCGCCTCCCCTCCTTTCTCTTGATTGCTGTAGTGGACCTGTGTAGGCTCGCTGTCGGCTCTGCTCTCCATCGCCCTCCAGTGCCTCAGAGGACAAACTGCAAGTTCTCCAAGAGGACGGAGCGGAGAAGCCAGCCATCATCGCCTCTTTACCAAAATACGGAGGATCGCCGGCGTCTTCTCCAGTGTGCCATGTTGTGATGGAGCCCAGCTGTCGTATCGCAACGCGTTCCTGTATGCAGACACACACACGTGCGCCTCACACACCTTCACATGGAAACTGTAACACTACTCAGTGTGACAAGCTGACTGCACTCGCTTTAGGATTCGAGCAGTAATTCAGGGATATTTGACGCAGCTGTTTAAATATGGATGCAAACTGAAACACTTTCTGTGCATTTAAATGATTCTTGTCTCGTCTAAAAAATGACCTCTTACAGGCCAGACAGTTTGGGGCTGGGCTTAATTTACTTTCCTATTCAATAAGGTTTCATGTAAGCACAAGTGACTAATTGACTTAGAATAACTAATTATGGGCTCGATTGTGTCACGTTGATAAGTTTTTAACATGTTGGGGAATCTACAGTATTCCCTGAATTTATTGAATTGAAAGTAAATGGACAGCAACCCATGTGACTGCCTGACTGGATGCGTGCAGGCAAGATGGCGAACCCAGATCTGTCTCTTCTGATATACGAGGAATTGACATCTCTCTGCCTCCATCAGTGTTTTCAGACCGAGTGTGGAAGGAGTGTGGACCAGAGCGGACTTATCTAATCTAGAACTCTGGGCTTTGGATTGGTTTCAGATAAGACCTCTGTGTCATCCTTTAATATGTTGTGATTGTAAAACCTGATAAGGGAAGCCTTGAGCCTCTCAGCTGATTTTCTTCTTCTTATTATTTTTTGGGGGGTATTTTTGTTTTAGGAGAACTGACGTGTTTTATCTGGCCTTAGTGTTTAGTAGCGGACCTGCCGGTGTTTGGACCTTTGCATGGTGTTAAGGGCTACCGTGTTGTAGCATTAAGCTAGCTAGGACCTTTTAGAGCCCAGGTTTCTGTCGGCAGGTAGCCCAGGGAGGATTGTCATTCGCTACGGTTTTCTGTTGAACTGCCTTTTCATTAAAGCCGCTCGAGCTCTGGGTTTCCCCAAAGCATCGTCAGCACTTACTACCGGTACTTGCTTTTGGGAACTCCAGCTTCGGTTTTGTAATTCAGTCGGGGTTTTGACTAAAAACTGTCTATAGGCATCCCTAGGTTATTTTAGGGATATTAATCTCAAGTCTTACTACAGCCATTCTTGCTGACAAGACATGATTCTAGCCATGGAGTATTTCTTTCGGACAACGGAAATCTTTTTGTGTGGGGATGAGGTTATTTATGTCTAAATGACAGCTGTAGGGTCTGTCCTCACCGCCTCCTCAATACAGACAACTCCCCTCATCTGTGTGAGGAAAGAGGATGAGGGGAGAATTGAGGATTTTGAACACAGCTGGCTTTCCCAAAAGCAATTTAATCAATCATGTGAAAGCTTCAGGTCAGTAGGAGCCCCTCCTAAAATTGCCCTGATTCGTGCTGGCTTTTTTTTTAGAGAGACTGCAGAAACGTGCTGCTCAACATCACACTAACTGCAATGCGAGTTGTGTCTATTCAGCTCTATTGTATCAATTCCATCCACAACTTTCTCGCCTCAAGCTCCAGTCGTGTACAGTCTAATTTTTCTATGTACGTGTATTACAAAATGGGCATGTATGTCGAATATTTAAATAAACTTTGTATACATTTTATAGTGAATCTTGATAGTGGCTGTTTTTGTTTTTCCTTTGATCAACTTAAATCTGTGGTTAAAGAATGTTTGAGTTGTTGCTTAGGATTTGCATTAGTTCTTAATCATGACGTTGAAGTTACAGAAACACATGGCCCAGATACTTTGACTCAATTTGGAAAAGCTTTCTTGAATGTGAGGAGTGGGTTAGAGGTATTGTCTTTTTGTCTGCCTTTTAAAATATTTCTGGTAATTTATTTTTGAATAAAGTGTTTACCTTTAAGAATAAATCTTCCGTACAATTCATTTGGCTCCTTTTTGTCTTTCTTATGATGGGTGATTGGGAGAGAAACCTTATTCCCGTGGTTCCCAACCTTGGTGTCATCTGAAATGTATTTTTATTTTATTTTTTACACCACACACAATTTAAAGCTACCGAAGAGGATTAGGGCCTCGTGAAAAATGTATTTGAGTTTTGAGTTTATAAAGGTAGAATTCTGAGTTTAATCCGTATTTTGATTTAAGAATTCTCCGATTAACAGCGTTGATTGTACTTTTACTTAGCCTACATCAGAAAATTATATTTGATACCTAGGTACAGTAAATATCAGATACTTTAAGACTTTAGTCATATATTCTAATGGGTGACTTTAACTTCTATAATTTTCTCGTCAGATAGCCTATCTGGCTACTTTTACTCAAGTGGCTTTCAGGTAGGCCTTAATCTCTTAAAACAGATTTTCGATTTGCATGAACAAAATATATATATATATATAATATATATATATATATATATATATATATATATATATATATATATATATATATATATATATATATATATATATATATATGTGATGATTATTATTAATTATAATTATAACCGATGGATTCCCCAAAGAAACGGAAACTCTCTTGGATCCTGATTGGCTGGCTGTGGGTTGTATGAACCGAGGTGAGTTCTTCTGCGCGCGCCCGGCTGTGATCGCGCCTGGGAGCTGTCCGGGAATAATAGTGCTGAAGCCGCCGCGGGCCCGGGTGGGTTGAGAGACCGCTCCTCTTCATAATAGGCTAAAGGCGCATAATAATAATAATATTAAGGGACGAGATGTTTGATGTGGCTGCGATGGAACTCTGCCATTAGAAGATAATGATGTGGCTTTGGCTGTATTAAGGCTTTGGGGCCAGAGACATGCAGCGGGATGCGGGGCGCGGTGAGAGAGCTGCCGGTACGCTCCTCGCCGCAGACACGGCTCCGTTAGCGGGCTATCTGGGCCAACAGCCGAGGGAGGACACCGGCAAACCATAGGGGACTGATTTATCAAAGGACAACGGCATGACAATATCATAAGCTTTGGGAGAGTGGAGTACAGTAGGCTACAGGAAGACGGGTTGTCGTTGACATAAAAGGGTTTTTTTTCTTCTCCCCTTCTCCTTAACCGTCGCCTGGTTTTGGCCATGATGTTAAGACAATCACGGACAGGCTATGGCACATATGCCTGCACATACTAGAAGTATGTGGATGGATGGTGGATGTGAACGGGTTAGATTAGCCTACAGTGAGCCACAGTAAACAATGGAAAAGGCTGCATGATGGAGGCTATAGCTGGGCGTTGTGGATGTAGGCTACAGATTTTAAAAAGAGAGAGAGAGACGGCGCTTATTTCTCATGATGTAGGTCTGTGAGAAGCCGCTCATCTTCTTCGTTGGTGTTTATTAGTTGTCTAATGAGTTGATGTTGATTGACAGGTAGGCTAGCAGACTGAATGCAGGGGGGGGGGATTCGGTAACTTAAACAGTGTTGGAAATAAACAACAGAATGTGATTCTGCTGCTCCCTGTCCACGGAAGAGGGCTCATGCTGCTGTCCAAATAACAGTAAGATATTTTTTTAAATATATCGTTTGCGGCCTATATGTGTTTTTAAGCGACAGATTTGAAACCTTTAACCTGTAATCTGAACCACCTGCCAGGGGCGCACATGATTATTTGGGGGCCCTAGGCAACGTCGAGCACGGGGGCCCCCTGAAGAGCTGTAACGTTACGCTGCCCGCCGATGCTGGTAGCCGGCTGCAGGGGGGAAGCCTGAATGCCGCTGCTCCCGCTCATATTGCTGCTGTTTTGTGTCCGGCGGCGACCTGGAAGTATTCTGAGCACACAGCTCCACGCCCGACCTGGAAGTATTCTCAGCACACAGCTCCGCGCCGGCCCCATGAGCGGACTACACTCAGACAGCCATGCGATCAGTGGCAGTGGCCCTGCTACCCAAGACTTCCACAGAATCGACCCGACGACATCTCCACAACCACCAGCGGCCCAAGAAGAGAGCCGTCGCCAGCTCCAAGCCGGCGGGTCAGAGGCGTCTCTGCAGCCCAAAGCAGTGGAGGACTGGCCGGCTGCTGGCGGGGGACAGGCCGTCTCCCTGGACCACAGCTCCCCAGAGGACTGCTCCAAGGAGAAGCTGGATGAGAGGATGTCCCTCAACAGCTGCAGCGACAGCGGCTTCCGCACACCCCTGTGCCGCATCTGCTTCCAGGGGCCCGAGCAGGTGAGATCTATCTGTCAAGTTCAAGTTCAACAAAGTGAAAAATAAAACCTGATGGGGGCTTTTCGTTAGTGACTCCTGGAGATCAGGTGTGTGTTTCTAGGGCCATGGTTATTGTACCTGGCCAATTCCAACCTACTGTCCCGGTCGTTGCTCCATGCACCCCCTCTGCCTATAGC
>NC_139633.1:27167095-27177095 GCF_964638095.1 Poromitra crassiceps
GTAGAATTCAGAAGAACAACTCCGTACAGCTCATAGCTCAGCAGGTTGAGTCGCTCTGTCTCTGTCACTACCTGACAGGTGGACTATTGGTTTGATTCCCGATGGAGGAGACATATTACAGCACCGCCCTGTCTTTAATGGCACCAGCTGTTTATGCCAAGCGGCCGGCTTTAATATCCTCAACTTAATTAGAAGTCTAATAAAAACTAAAAGAAGATTGTTATGCCTATTTACACTTTTATTCAAATACAAATAACTTTGCTGCCTAAAAAGACAGATGTAAGTTCAGTGTTTGCACATCCAAGATAAGAACTCACAACCTCTCCCTCTGAAGGCAGCTGACATACACAGTGAACCACAAAGGCACTGCCACTGATGCTGTGTTTGTCTCTATATGACTGTATTTCTCTCTGTATGACTTTTGAAGTACCAGATTTGAAATCTGGAAAAGGCTATATTTTAGTTTTTAGTCAATTTAGAAATAGTAGACTCGGTTATGGCAAGAGAAACATTTCTGGAGTTCCAAACATCAATTTAGACCCTTGATCACTTTTCTAAATAGATTAAAAGCAACAATACAGTATAACAATTTCCTGGTTTCAGCCTCACTATTTATATAATTCATGCTAATTTCCAGTTTTGGCGATTAATTAGCTCATTATGGTAATTACTCAAATTGCTCAACATGCAACTCTTAGCAACCAAGTTGAATTTCATCCACTAGGCATAAATATGACATTTCAATCACAAAAGTTAATAAGAAACAACATTACTGGGTCGAAGATATTTCCAGTAGGATATTGTGGCACCTTGCTCTAAAGCCTAAAGAGTAAATGTGGAGTGACACCAGAGTTTTAGCACAGGTTTAAGCAACCACCATCCAAGCTGACCATCCTGATTGTCCCTGAAGGAAGCCTCACTTTCATGTGATCGAGAGACATAGAGAGACAGTGAGAGAGAGCGAGACTAAGAGAGTTCAGCCAAATTCCCGCTGCAAAAAGTTTGACCTGTCTGGTTTTTAAAATGTTACATTTCAGCTGTCAATCAACATAAAGCTGGTGTGTGTGTGTGTGGGGGGGGGGATTTCCAGTAGACTATTGTGACACCTTGCCCTAAAGACTAAAGAGTAAATGTGGAGTGACACCAGAGTTTTAGCACAGGTTTAAGCAACCACCATCCAAGCTGGCCGTCCTGATTGTACCTGAAGGAAGCCTCACTTTCATGTGATCGAGAGACATAGAGAGACAATGAGAGAGAGCGAGACTAAGAGAGTTCAGCCAAAATCCCGCTGCAAAAAGTTTGACCTGTCTGGTTTTTAAAATGTTACATTTCAGCTGTCAATCAACATAAAGCTGGTGTGTGTGTGTGGGGGGGGGGATTTCCAGTAGACTATTGTGACACCTTGCCCTAAAGCCTAAAGAGTAAATGTGGAGTGACACCAGAGTTTTAGCACAGGTTTAAGCAACCACCATCCAAGCTGACCATCCTGATTGTACCTGAAGGAAGCCTCACTTTCATGTGATCGAGAGACATAGAGAGACAGTGAGAGAGAGCGAGACTAAGAGAGTTTGGCCAAATTCCCGCTGCAAAAAGTTTGACCTGTCTGGTTTTTAAAATGTTACGTTTCAGCTGTCAATCAACATAAAGCTGGTGTGTGTGTGTGTGGGGGGGGGATTTCCAGTAGACTATTGTGGCACCTTGCTCTAAAGCCTAAAGAGTAAATGTGGAGTGACACCAGAGTTTTAGCACAGGTTTAAGCAACCACCATCCAAGCTGACCACCCTGATTGTACCTGAAGGAAGCTTCACTTTCATGTGATCGAGAGACATAGAGAGACAGTGAGAGAGAGCGAGACTAAGAGAGTTTGGCCAAATTCCCGCTGCAAAAGGTTTGACCTGTCTGGTTTTTAAAATGTTACATTTCAGCTGTCAATCAACATAAAGCTGGTGTGTGTGTGTGGGGGGGGGGGGGATTTCCAGTAGACTATTGTGACACCTTGCCCTAAAGACTAAAGAGTAAATGTGGAGTGACACCAGAGTTTTAGCACAGGTTTAAGCAACCACCATCCAAGCTGGCCGTCCTGATTGTACCTGAAGGAAGCCTCACTTTCATGTGATCGAGAGACATAGAGAGACAATGAGAGAGAGCGAGACTAAGAGAGTTCAGCCAAAATCCCGCTGCAAAAAGTTTGACCTGTCTGGTTTTTAAAATGTTACATTTCAGCTGTCAATCAACATAAAGCTGGTGTGTGTGTGTGGGGGGGGGATTTCCAGTAGACTATTGTGACACCTTGCCCTAAAGCCTAAAGAGTAAATGTGGAGTGACACCAGAGTTTTAGCACAGGTTTAAGCAACCACCATCCAAGCTGGCCGTCCTGATTGTACCTGAAGGAAGCCTCACTTTCATGTGATCGAGAGACATAGAGAGACAATGAGAGAGAGCGAGACTAAGAGAGTTCAGCCAAAATCCCGCTGCAAAAAGTTTGACCTGTCTGGTTTTTAAAATGTTACGTTTCAGCTGTCAATCAACATAAAGCTGGTGTGTGTGTGTGGGGGGGGGGGGGATTTCCAGTAGACTATTGTGGCACCTTGCTCTAAAGCCTAAAGAGTAAATGTGGAGTGACACCAGAGTTTTAGCACAGGTTTAAGCAACCACCATCCAAGCTGGCCGTCCTGATTGTACCTGAAGGAAGCCTCACTTTCATGTGATCGAGAGACATAGAGAGACAATGAGAGAGCGCGAGACTAAGAGAGTTCAGCCAAAATCCCGCTGCAAAAAGTTTGACCTGTCTGGTTTTTAAAATGTTACATTTCAGCTGTCAATCAACATAAAGCTGGTGTGTGTGTGTGTGTGTGTGTGTGTGTGTGTGTGTGTGTGTGTGTGTGTGTGTGTGTGTGTGTGTGTGTGTGTGTGTGTGTGTGTGCGTGTGTGTGTGTGTGGGGGGGGGTCATAAAGTCTCAGAGAAATGTAATGGTAAAAAACAAAGATAAGAGCTCTTCATTTGTGTTTTTTATGACATTTTATGCTTTATTGACAGACAAGAGAAGGACACAGAAGTGTGGGAGAGAGAGAGGGGGTGCGGGGGAAGAATATGCAACAAAAACCCACAGGCTGGATTTGAACTAGATCACTGTGGGAGGACTGAAGCTTAATTTATACTTATTATAAAGTGTCGCTCAGCACATGGTCGCAGACGAAAAATAAAGTGTCGCTCATGTTGCTGCATTTATGCTTCTCTCCACGGCGCAACGGTCACGTGACGCTAGAGACAGAGGGAGGCAGAGAACTAGTGCAGTGCAGACAGGCAAGAGAGGGAATGCTGTCAGTGAACCCACGTCGGAGGCAAGATGTAACTGCAGCCGCATATAACGACACACAACCACACAATCACCTCCTCTCTCTCTGGGAAGTTGGTCACGGTGTTCTTTGTGATTTTCACGAAGTCATACATCAAGGACAGGCTGATAAAAATACCGGGGACACGCTCATTAATTTCATTTCAGCGAAAACTAAAACAAGGAAGTCGCGCGTGCCCGTCTATATAGCCAATCAGACTTGCGCGACATTATGTGACGTAGTCAGCGACACTAGACATTTCACCAGGTAGCAGACACTGCTCGCAGACACTTTAAAGTGTCGACTCAAGTCCTCATTTCTGTCTGCGACCATTTCAAAAGTGTCGGCAGACGAAGCATAAATTGGGCTTGAGGCTTACATGGTAAACTACACACTCAACTCAGTGTGCCACCAGGGGACACCTTCTGGTCTTAATTAATAATTACTTTATTGAATAGCCAATCAGTATCCTCCAACAACCTGCTAGAGGTTTGAACTGGGGGTGGAGCCGAACCCGGTTTTCGGAAAAGCACAAATATGTGGGTTTTTATAAATGTTATTTATTTCATACAAAATATTTATAAATTATAATTAAAGATTATTTGTTTCCTCTGCCTCTGTCTGTGTGTCATGGATGTGTAAGCCTGAGCTCTATGGGTCTGTCTGTGTGGCTGAGTGGTGAGTGCAGTCGTCTCTGTTCTGATGGACGAGGGATCAAAACCCACTGTAGGAACCCTCCTTTGCAGTAGGTTATTGACGAACATTTATATTAACACTTCAATATTCTCAAATTAATTAGAAGTCTAATAAAAACTAAAAGAAGATTGTTATGCCTATTTATACTTTTATTCAAATACAAATAACTTTGCTGCCTCAAAAACACAGATGAAAGTTCAGTATGTACACATTCCAGCTGAGAACACACAACCTCTTCCTCTGGAGGCAGCTCACATAGACAGTGAACCACAAAGCCACTGCCACTGATGCTGTATTTCTCACTGTATGACTTTTGCAGTGCCTGGCTATAGGTCCAAATCTGGAAGAGGCTATATTTGAGCTTTCAGTCAATTTAGAAATAGTTAAGTAGACTTGGTTGGACATAGCTGATCTCTTTTGTCTCCTCCCTCTGGCTGTTGCCATTCAAAAGTCAAAACTGACTGAGACTCGAACCCATGACCTCAAAAGTGATTGAAGCCTCAATACTGTGGGGCAGCAAGCCAAACCACTATGCCACCAGGTCAGACTTCTTAGAAGTGGTTTGAGCTACTTTTTCTGCTTAGCTTGCAGTTTCCTAAACTACATTTCTCCCAGAGTAGCTTTGCTGTAGTTTCAACTACTTCCATGGTGAAGTAATTGGTAGCTTACCCAAACACTGTGCTACTTAGCTTTACTTTGGCTGGAGCAAGTTGTGAGCAATAAAGCTATGAGAATTGCTCAAAGTCCTTACAGTTCTCTCTAGCAGTGAGGGCAGTTTGTGGATGTGAGTGGTATGTTCACTCACTATCTCTCTCTTTCCCGTAAGTCTCTCTTTCGATCTCCCTTTCTGTCCTCTCCCTTAGAGGATTATAACTGACAGGTTCATGCTACAATGCCCTGAAAAGCAAATCTCACTCTGACACACACATGCGCACACACACATGCGCGCACACACACACGCGCGCACACACACACACACACACACGCCCCCCCACCACACACACACACACACACAGACACACATAGGCCTAATACATGCATGCATATACATGTACACAGAATGTGATGTCTTGTTTCTGTTTTGTTAATCTGTCATGATGTCATGTTGGCTCTTCAGGAATTGAGTCAGACTGGTTGATATTCCCATTGATCATGCATTTTACGATTCATGCTCAATGGGTTGACAAATAAATAAATATTTAATAAATATGTTTTACCTTTTGGGGAACATTACACTGTAATGAATTACAACAATCACATTTCACAACAACTATCCACAGTTGGAGACAATGAAAATAAACTACACTAACAATAATAACTAGATAGCACTCGGTAGAGTGCATACCTGCACCACGGCATGTTAGGTGAATCCGTTTGGAACTTAGGCGCGTTTTTGTGATTGGCTACGGGGCTAGAGCCACATTCACATTCATTTCTCTGCATCTTATCAGACTGTGAGGTGTGATCTTAACACATTGACTGCCAGCCGTTTTTTTCTTGCTGTAGATAGCTTCTGCCAGGGTTTTTTTTGAGGATTCTAGGCTCATTTTACAAGAGCCGAGGTTTCTCTTCTGTTACGACTTCGTGAACACCAATCATCTAAAAAGAACTAATAGAATGTGTGCTTTCTCTGTCTAAAAGAGTTAGTTTAGTTGTAGAGTTAGTAGTTATGTAAGCATTAGCAGTTGAATACAGCATGGTTTCAGCATCAGAAAAAATATTTAGAGATAAACGGCTTTTTGTGAAATTCGATAGAACAGTCACTTTAACCATTCATTTTTGGCATCAGTAAGACCTAAACAATAGTTTTGAACAGTAATTTCCTCCATAACAGCAGTAAACTTCCCTCTGCTCAACTCCTCCCTCCTGTGGGCGTTCTTTTTGGCTGCAGCGCCATGTCACAAGCACTTTCCTACCTTTGCAAATGCACTTTCTCATACTCTCGACCTCTCAAATAAATTTCTGAATAGAAATTAAATTACTCTAAATTATAGCGAAAAAGAAACAAAAAAGAATGGGTTGAAAATCCCATTCTAAAAGCCTTTTAGAATGGGATTTGTTTCCAATTTGGTGTCGGACTAGGGGGCAGTCCCCGCTTGTCACCAGTCTGATTGCTTTGCTGCTGCTGTGCGGGTGTGAGCCTGTCTGTGCGGCCGCTCTTTGAGGAAGTCTGGTTAGACTCGCTCGCTTCTTGGAGTTTTGGTTGAGGGCTTTGATGAAGCTTTTGCGATTCTGGTCATATTTATGCTGCGTGTTTCAAAGTGTGTCCCACCCGCAATCCACTATGCAAATCTGCAATCCCGCACCGCCAGCAATCAGCGCGAAATGAAAGCGCCTTCGCCAATCCACCTTCATGAGAATGGCTTCAGTCACACTGCTTTTTGCTTGCCTTCCTCTAGTCAGGAAAGCACTGTCACCACTTAGTGGGTCGGTGGAATGGGTTGTACACGTTGTACACGTCCAATACCTATATAAGAGATGTAAAAGGGTTCGATGCACATCCCACCGTCAAAAAAAAAAAATCGATTTTTTTTTGACGAGTCAACTCGTCGCTGGCAGTGAACAGCTGGATTGTGTTTGACGACTACACTCGTCGCTGGCAATCAAGGTGTTAATGCGGTCGCCTGTCTGGCTCATGTGTGTTGTAATGCGTGTGTTGTGCTGCAGGGGGAGCTGTTGAGCCCGTGCCGCTGCAGCGGCTCGGTACGCTGCAGCCACGAGCCCTGCCTCATCAAATGGATCAGCGAAAGAGGAGCCTGGAGCTGTGAACTCTGCTACTACAAATACCATGTGATCAGCATCAGCACCAAGAACCCACTGCAGGTAACACACTCTGGATGGCTGGCGGGCATGGGTGTGTGTGGGTATGCGTGTGTGCGAGAACGTGCGAACATAACAGACATGACGTGTTTCAAATGGACCATGTCCCCCGTATCACCTGCATGTCCCGTTTCCTTCATATGTCATTTTGGGAGTCATCAGAAATCGACTTATTCTGTTGTCTCGGTATGGTGTGTGTGTGTGTGTGTGTGTGTGTGTGTGTGTGTGTGTGTGTGTGTGCGTGCGTGCGTGTGTGTCCAGTGGCAGTCCATCTCCCTGACCGTCATAGAGAAGGTCCAGATTGCAGCGGCGCTGCTGGGCAGCCTCTTCCTGATGGCCAGCATCTCCTGGCTGGTCTGGTCGTCCCTCAGCCCGCACGCCCGCTGGCAACGGCAGGACCTGCTCTTCCAGATCTGCTACGCCATGTATGGCTTCATGGATGTGGTCTGCATAGGTGAGAGAGAGAGAGAGAGGGGGGGGGGCTTTATGGATGGAGATGGGGCGTGTGTCCCTTATTTCAGAGGATCATGTTAAATGAATTTATTCGCTCACACCTACTATCATTTCTCAATACATACATACACACACAGAAATATGATATATGATAGTATAATCAAAGTCTCTATGATCCATTATTTCAGGGAAATCCGAGTCGATCGTCAATGTATTTACTTTCGCATTACCAAACCTTGCGAGGCCACCATGGGCGTGCAAGGTTTGTATGTGCGACAGTGAGGTTTGGTAAAAGAAAATGTGTTTCCCCCCCCCCCCCCACTCATCATCAGGTGTCAGCCGTCAGAAGTCTTTGATTATACTACTTATGGAGGAATGTGTGTGTATGATGTGTATATGTCTGATGTGTGTGTGTGTGTGTGATGTGTGTGTGTCTGATGTGTGTGTATGAGTGGTGTGTGTGTGTGTGATGTGTGTTTGTGTGATGTGTGTGTATGTCTGATGTGTGTGTGTGTGTGTGTCTGATGTGTGTGTATGTCTGATGTGTGTGTGTGTGTGTGATGTGTGTGTATGTCTGATGTGTGTATTCCAGTCCTGATCGTCCATGAGGGTCCGTCAGTGTTCCGTATCTTCCACCGGTGGCAGGCGGTCAACCAGAGATGCAAGGTCCTCAACTACGATAAGGTATTCTGAATCTAACGCACCACAACAGTGTGCGGCTTAACTCCATTGATTTGATTTGATTAATCTAGAATAGAATTCTGATGATAGACTGGATTTTCTATTTATTTTTTGCCATGTAAACGTTATTTTTTCACGTCATATGTCCATTTTGGAAAACTCTGTTGAACCGGGGCCATCAGCCATTAATTTGAGCAGATGTTGGGGGACGTTTCGTTCTTGTTCTCCTTCTGTGCTGATGTCGCAACGTATTGTGGGATTTGTTACTCCACCTCAGAAATCACTGTACGCTTCCTTCAAAATCAGCCAAAACAAGGTATGTTTAATTCAATGATGCTTCCTATAATGTGGCCTATCCGAATGAAACAGTACAACTGTAACCGAATGAATGTGAGTCTTCGTGAGTCCCGAGCGGTAGCGAGTAGGTTGGTTAACCTCACTCTCCCAGTATAAAGGCATGCTAATCAGCTCCGCCAAGGGAGCTAGCTCTCTTGGTGCAGTGGTTAGAGTGTCCGCCGCGCAAGCCGAAGGTCGACAGTTCGAATCCACCCCTGGGCAAGCCCTTAACGTGGGTTGCTGCAATTACCACCAACAACTACAACTAGCTACAACTCCAAACATTCTACTTCCTACCTAAATTGGAATCATCTTTGAGTTTGAGACAGAGCCACTGTATGTCATATATACTGTAACTGGACAAATAATATATTTATATATATGTATAGCTGTACACACAATGCAAGATGCTCTCTAGTTTAATGTGTGTTGTTGGATCATCTACAGTAGAGAAACAGGAAAGATGGGAAGGAGGATGACCATGGTATGGGGCCATAGCCAACTGAGCCACCAGGAGACCGACAATAATCTTTTAGTTTGTTTGATGTCTGGACTATATCAGTGCTCATTTGTGATTGTGTTCTGATCAGGCTCGCGACCTGGAGGAACAGCAGAAGCCCGGCGTCACTCTCAGGGGACATCCGACCCTGCCCGAAGCCGACCCCAGGATCAGGCTTCCGTCCGGGGGCCAACTGGGCACTGAACGCCCCTCCCCCTCCACCTCCTTGCTGCTAGCGGTCGTGGCCGCCGCGGAAGCTGCTGCGGCCGCCGCCGCCACCTCGTCGCCGGCGGTCACCGCCTCCGGCTCTGCGACCGCCCGGCGTCACGACGACGAGGACGACTCCGGGATGTCGCCCACGACGATGACCACCACCACCACCACCACCACGTCGGAGTCGGAGCCCGGCAACAACACAGGTAACCCGCTGACGCCGGTGACGGAGCAGAACCGGAGCTACTGCTGGACGTACAGCCTGCTCCACCTGCTGGGCCACCGGCAGCCCTTCATGGAGCAGCAGAACCCAGAGGAGCAAGCACCGGGCCCCGCCCCCTCCCCCTCCCCCCCACGGCCCCGGGACAGCAACAGAGAGCTGGTGATGAGAGTCACTACGGTCTGAGGCTGCCTGGGGAGATGCTGGGAGAGAGAGAAGGTGGCCATGAAGCACCATGTGACTGTACTGTTCATGTTTCTTATGTTGCCATGACCGCCAACAAAGGAATAAAAGATTTGTACTTGCTTTGGATCAGGGTTTATACAAGGAAACTGTACATTCATTACTTGGTTTAGATAACGAGAGGAATGTAATAAGGAATGTATGGAGGGAAGGAGGAGGGGGGGGGGACTGTAGCAACTACGGTAATAACTTGATGGATAATATAATAACGTCAGTACATATATGTATTAAATATGGCCCTCTACAGTAAATGGGCTGAAAATAAAACCTGTTAATGTAAAAAAAAAAAAAAAAAAAAAAAAAAATCCAGCAGCAGCATCACATACCGGTATTTACATTGAACAGGCATTATATCATAACAACATATTTTTAAAATGATGATGCAATAATAAGAATGGCTAATTAGGAATGTACTTCCTAAGCGTATGACATTCATCAATTAAAAATAGGTTACACCCTTTGATGATGTAATGTAATATGATTTCACAGACGATATGGGTTAA
>NC_139633.1:27182095-27209595 GCF_964638095.1 Poromitra crassiceps
ATGCTGAGCAGACATTAAAGATACAGAGAGAGACAGGCTGAGCAGACATGAAAGATACAGAGACAGGCTGAACAGACATGAAAGATACAGAGAGAGACATGCTGAGCAGACATGAAAGATACAGAGAGACAGGCTGAGCAGACATGAAAGATACAGAGAGAGATGCTGAGCAGACATGAAAGATACAGAGAGACAGGCTGAGCAGACATGAAAGATACAGAGAGATGCTGAGCAGACATGAAAGATACAGAGAGAGACATGCTGAGCAGACATGAAAGATACAGAGAGAGACATGCTGAGCAGACATGAAAGATACAGAGAGACATGCTGAGCAGACATGAAAGATACAGAGAGATGCTGAGCAGACATGAAAGATACAGAGAGACAGGCTGA
Source organism: Poromitra crassiceps (assembly GCF_964638095.1). Lineage (NCBI taxonomy): Eukaryota > Metazoa > Chordata > Actinopteri > Beryciformes > Melamphaidae > Poromitra > Poromitra crassiceps. The sequence continues at coordinate 27,182,489 of NC_139633.1, forward strand.
GCAGACATGAAAGATACAGAGAGAGATGCTGAGCAGACATGAAAGATACAGAGAGAGACATGCTGAGCAGACATGCTCAGCATGCTGAGCAGACATGAAAGATACAGAGAGATGCTGAGCAGACATGAAAGATACAGAGAGATGCTGAGCAGACATGAAAGATACAGAGAGAGACATGCTGAGCAGACATTAAAGATACAGAGAGAGACATGCTGAACAGACATGAAAGATACAGAGAGACAGGCTGAGCAGACATGAAAGATACAGAGAGAGACATGCTGAGCAGACATGAAAGATACAGAGAGACAGGCTGAGCAGACATGAAAGATACAGAGAGAGACAGGCTGAGCAGACATGAAAGATACAGAGAGAGACATGCTGGACAAGCAAACAGCAGAGATGTCACTGCTGACTCCTGTTTCTGAGCCCATTCCGAATCCCGGTCAGACAGACGGAAACTGGTAAGATGATGTTCCTCTAAACCCGACCTGTGGGAATTCAACGACTGAAGAGACTGAAACCTGGGGGGCGGATTTTATTTACATTTGTAAAAATGTGTAAATTGCGAAACAACGTTGTTACATAAAAGAATGAATTTTCATCAGGCTGTTGTCTTGTGTGTGTGTGTATGGGAATCTAGATGCCTTTCCTCAGCGGGGTCAAAGGAGGCTCGGTCAAAATGAGGTAAAAACACTCACCTACCACCGCAGAGACCCGGGTTCAATTCCCAGCAGCGGTACTTCCAGCTTGGCCAGACGTTCCCACAGACACAATTGGCCGTGTCTGCGGGTGGGAAGCCGGTGGGGTGTGAGTCGTGGCCGCTGCACTAGTGCCTCCTCTGGTCGGTCAGGGCGCCCGTTCGGGGGCGGAGTGATCCTCCCACATGCTACGTCCTGCCGGTGAAACACCTGGCTGTCAGGTGAAAAGCGGCTAGCGACTACTGCACATGTATCGGAGGAAGCAAGTGCTAGTCTACAACTCTCCAGATCGGCAGAGGGGGTGGAGCAACGACCTGGACAGCAGGGAGAATTGGCCAAGTGGAATTGGAGAGAAAATGGGAGGGAAAGAATTCTAAAACAAGCACGCACAAACATGAATTATTCATGATAATGATACCAACAAGGTGGATTTTTTTTTGGCTTTAATCCCAAAAAATATCTTCAAAAACCATCAAAACCATATAGTATCTACAGTATACAGTAGGACCACACTGGCAGATGGATAGTGATGGATTCTGCTACAAGGTACATAATCTCTACTATCTTATCTTACAGTTTATTCGCAACAATAATGTGAGGCCTCAGTTGTTGAAGCAGCTTCCTGCCATAACGTCACACCTGCAGTGACACTGTCATAACGTCACAGAGACTAAAATGGGCAAGAAGTTGATTCCAGCCATTCAAACCCTCCGAGTTCTCAGCAGTGTTTGTGGTAACTCATTACAAAAGTAACATACTACATGTAATATATTACTTTTAGCAGTAACTCAGTAATATAACTTATTACCAATATGATTTCAGTAATATACCAGTTACTCTGTCAAGTAACACAAGTTACAAATTGAGTTTTTTTTTTAAAATCAAAGTACATACCAGGATTTAAATAAAGATACTATCATTTCCTAATCAAATGGTGTGTTTTTATGCAAATAACCACTATAGATGACAATAACAAAGGAAAAGGGTAACATTTAGAATTTTGGACAGTTTACACTGACTTCAAGACAGTTTAAATTCTTTTTGGGGATGGTTCCGGGGGAGTGATGTCATTCTGGTACTGCAGTTATTTTGGTGAAAGTAATAATTGGTGAGTAACTTTCAAATGAAAGTAACTATAAATATTATGTAGTATATTACATTTTGAAAGTAACTTGCCCAACACTAGTTCTAAGCAACGTTTATGTGAAAGACAGGAATAAGGGTTTCAAAAACGATGCTTGGTGGGCGAACGACTGCATCGCTGGGCTCCATGATAATCTCTGAAGTAATTTTATTGACTAATCTCTGCTCATTTTTTATTGATACTACCTAATAAGCAGCATTTGCCATTTAGTTATATTAACTCACTAAAACAATGTAACAGCAGCAAAAAAACAAAACAAAAAATAAACGTTGTGTGTGTGCCTGGGTTAGGGTTAGGTAACCCTAACCCACAGCTGCAGACATCTACATACTGTAGATGCAGTCTGAGCCTCTGGCCCTGCCCACAATCAGTCAAAGTAGAGTGACCCATAAACCAAGTTGCTCACAGTGTGAACGGATGGTGTTTGAGGAGCAGCTTAATGCAGAGTCCTTAAAGAGGTTGAGTATGGATGCAGCTTTGCAGCGCATCAAGAATTCACATCAGCAGCGCATCCTCTGACTTACAGCATCCAGTCCATCAGTGGACCTTTTAGCTTGTAGCTTCTCATCTGATCTGCGGTTTCTGACATGACAACATAGCAGTTCCATCGAGTATAGGCAGAAAAGAAAAGGGAGCAGTTGATTTGTCTCGTCTAGCATGTCGTGTATCACTAACACAAAGCAAAAGTAAGGCCCGGCTGGGGACCACGTAATGCAAAAAAGCAGACTAGGGAGTTTCACTCGCCTGATATTCAAACTCTGCATCGTCCGTTCATACTCACTGCCTCTTCAGAGCCAAATTCACAACTGTGGAGTGGGCGTGGCTTCGAAGGTCTGGAGCCAGGCTAGAGTTTCACAGGAGCTGTTTAAAAGTCAGTTGCATTCAAGTATCCGACTGAGTAGTTATGAAGGAGTTTCAAATGTGGAGAAAAGGAAAAGTCACCTTTGCTTAAAGTCACTATGGGGGGGCGGGATAGACATTGCTAGGTGCTACTGTGGAGACTGGGCAAAAGGATGGCAAGCTAAATCAAAGTTAAAATATCAGAACGTGCCTTGGAATCTATACTATTCTTGCCTAAGTTGCGTTGAAATGTGAAGAACTCCACCATGTACAAGTCGATCAGAGTTTAGATTCATTCACAGTATTTAATGGGAGAATACTCTGATTATACTCCCAAAGAAGGTTTTTTGGTTTTCTAATTCTTAAAACCAACATCCTGATGTAACCTAGTTAGGAGTGAATGCAAGTCAGCCCTGTATATTTCTACCAGTGGGTATTCAGTATTTAACACCAGACTAACCGCATGAGAGAAGAAGGCACAACTGGAGTCTAAATAGGACCAAAAGCCAATCATCAAGCCAGGCTGAAGTACTTTTTGTACTGATAGGGAAATGACTGGTGCACATGGCCAGGTTGGAAAGGGATGTTACCTTGTATCAAGACATACAACATTTATTTCAGGGTATTTTTAGTCTAATTGTATCGCTACACTGGATTTTCCAATTTAAAAAGATTAACTTGATTCCCGTCAATATGATTTATTTCAAACAAAGATCATGAAACAAGGACTTCTAATACAATATCCCTCGCTCCTAGCAAATATTTTGAAATAAGTTACATAAATAGTTAAAGTTATCCATCAGCACAGTGGGAAAATTTAATAAAAAAAACACCCTGGAATAAGCTTGAGACATCTGGATACAAGATGACTTGTCTAACATGTCATTGAATGCAGTGTAAAAGGTGCTGCCATAGTACTGCATTACTCCCATATACACATATCCAATTATTCACAAAATCCATTGACAGCATATTTCTTTTCAGTTGATATGGAAGCTAAAAAAAAGGCTACATTTACAATCTGGACTAAACCACCGAAAGCAAAGAGAGGAAACGCATAAACGCGCCTTCTCTTCTACAAGTGTCTATCACTGTCCCGTGGGTTTGCCGGTGTGGAAATCGCTCTCTGGTCAGGATGAAGGGGGGTGAGGGCTGACCCTGGCGGTGGTGATGTCAGAGGTCAAAGTGCGAAAGGTGGCGTTTCATTCCAGTTCCACCAACAGGTCTCCCTCTCCTACCGTCTCCCCCGCCTTGCAGTGGACGCTCTTCACCTGGAGAGTGCACGCACAGAATGGGTGAACACAGAACCATGCAAGGCTTGAAGGGTAATATGATATTAATATTGAAGTTTTTGTCAGATCGTGTTATTTGCAAAAACACCCCCAACACATTACAGTACATTTTGGGATAACAATTTATCGATTTATTTTTCCCGGATAACCGGATAGAGTCTACAGAGTATTTGTAAACATTTCAACAGCTTATTAGTTCAGATTCAGACTACTTTATTTATCCCAGAAGGCAATTCGGTTTTACAGATGGCATTCAACAATTCAACGGATATCACACTAGTCAAATAGTAAGCTGTTGAAATGTTACAATACTCTGTAGACTCCCTGTAGGTGGACTATCCAATTAAACTAAAAGTGTTATTTAATTACCTTGGCTGTCTTGGCAGCAGTCATGCTGTTCTGCATCTTCATGGCTTCAATCACACAGATCTCCTGGCCCTCTGCCACCTAGACACACACACACACACACACACACACACACACACACACACACACACACACACACACACACACACAAGCAGAGAGTAAAGGGACTGTCTTTGGCCTCTGCAGCCTGAGGGCCCCACAAAAGACAAGATTATCAAGTAATGTAAGCTCAATGTTCATCAATTTAAAATAAAATTACTTGAAAGCACCCCTCCTCTTGTCACATAAAATATATTAATTGTTGAATCTGTTGCTCAGAGCGGAATATTAGAATATTAGAAATAGTGATAAGAATGATGAGGAGGATGGCGACTATCTGTATTGTAGGTAGAGAGATATTAACAGTCAAAATATGATCAAAATAGTCATTCTTCTAGATTCTATAACTGTGTTACCTTCTTGTAAATGAAATAATGGTGAAGTTTAACAATCGACAATTTTCTGGGGACCCCCTGGAACCCCCACGAGGACCCCTGGTGGTCTCCGGACCTCATGTTGAGAACCACTGGTGTCGTTCACCCCATAATGCAGGAGGCTTGTTTCTCATTTGCCAGTACAGGACATCCAACATCATCATCTAACACTGACACGTTGCATTAACTGATGCCTGGCTCGTTACACAACATATAATATTTATGATTTAAAAAAGCACATTCATCTTAGACCCCTGCTGTCTGTGTGCATGTGTGTGTGTGTGTGTGTGTGTGCAGTCAACATGAATGTATTGATTTCGCTTTGGCCACTGATCATGGGTCCATTAGAGAAGAAAGCACGCATGTAAAAGTCCATTAAATGATAATGTACAGTGCATTTATGTGCAGCCAGGATGTGATGGCTATTTCAAAGTCAAAGGCTAATTATCCCATTATCAGTCAAGTTCAAAAACTTGTAGCCGTACAGAACCTTTGAAAAGATAACATCTATTTCTACAAAAAAAATATATATCGAGGGCACCAGATGGCGATGAAGATACATTATCTTTCACCCGTTTGGGTTCATCTGTGCCATCTTTTTCATAATTTTTCACACATAATTTCATCATTTGGGCAAACAAATTAACACACCAACAATTTATTGAAATGCATGTTTTTACAGCTTGTGCTCGATTGAATTTAATTGCAAGTTTCAAACTGATCTCACCCACTTACCACAATAAGTTGAATTTAGCTTCGGTAATTGCACTGATTTAGTTGATTTGGCCTGATATTTTGTTGAATTTATAGTTGAATCAAGCTTTTTACAAGGTACAATGGATAAAGAAATTGGACGACATTATTGAGAGCTGTTGAACCCAACGCGCACGCCAACACAAATCCAGGTGGAAGTCAAATGTGAATTTGTCTTAAAGGGACACTGCCGAGTTTCAATGCCGATTTAGTTTGCACATGATCTCACAAATATCCAACAGTTGAGAGTTGATTTGAGTTAAGTTGTGGACCAGTGATGTCATTTGTGCATGAATGACAACACTGGTCCACAACTTCACTCAAATCAACTCTCAGTAACTGTCAAACTAAAAGAATGCCTGCAAAACCGTTTACAGTTTTCGGATATGAGTGAGATCACGTGCAAACAAAGAAAGTCAGCATTGAAAATCAGCCGAGTGTTTCTTTAAAATGTGAAGATGTTTTACCGTATCTCCAGGCTTGACGGAGACGGCCACCACTGTGCCAGGCATCGGCGAGCGCAGGTTGCTGCTGGCGTCTTCTGGTACTTTCTCTGGCATATAGGAACTCAGCTCTGCAGCCAGCTTGGACAGGACACGCACCTTAAACTACGCACACGCACAAACACACACACGCGCGCACACACACGCACACGCGCACGCACACACACACACACACACACACACACAGATATTAGAAACATGGGAGCACAGTGCTAGAGAAGGGCTGATGCTAGGCTAAAATGAAGCTAAAATGTGTGTTTTTTTTGTTTTTTTTTCCCCCAGTAATAAAATCCAGGGTACATGCAGATTTCAGCATGTTGTGCAAAACACGACTTCCCTTTGATTAAAAAGGAGTTGGGCACGATCACGTTCAATATTTTATTTGGCCTAATTTGGACACACAACAATATTAAATCAACTTTTAACGAACAAGTGGACGACGGCGCTCTGTGCATCGACGGAGCGTAATGGGCCCTGCGCTAGTGATGATAATAAGGTGCATTGTGCCTCATAGCACTCCGGAAATATTTTGGGGTATATTTTTGGCAAAGTATTATGAATGGGCCCTCTGACGCCTCACCCTAACCTTCAGCATTCTGTTATTTTCTTATCGCTGAAGCTAGAGTCATTTTCGACTTTGGCGGCTTTGTGTGACAACACTGACCACTCCTCATCCTCCGCTCCTATTATTCCTCCTTTTCAGCAGACTGACGTTATTCCCCGTCCGGGTTTTCACCCGAGCCGAGCCTTTGTCCACCTCCAGCATTTTTAATTAGCCATTTAATTAAAACAGGCCTGGCTTTGAGTCACCGAATCCATCCTTGTTAAGTCGCATCGTCTTTAAGCAGATTCATTTGACTGTGTAGCCCCTCTTAGGAACAGAACCAGGGAGCTCACCACAATAAACGTGTGGAAAGGTGAAGGACCAACGGAGGAGAAAGTCGAAGTTAGTGATTTTCAACTACGACGGCGTTTTGGCAATATTGTTGTTATGGTTTCTTCAGCAAGATTCATGTCACACAAGTCAATGTGTGACCAAGCATGTGTGCCAGCAGGCGAGCTGAGGTGCTTGGACCATATTACTTTCACTTTAAAGGGTCATTAGGTAATCTATTACTTCTACAGGACCTATGTTACTTCATTTAAATTGAGTATGACAATCGTATTCATGATTTGAGAAAACTACAGGCCTGAGCTTACTCCATCAGTGACCTCTGGCTGAAACAGGGACTTTACCAGATATTACGTCTCTACCTTAAAACAATCTCTGGCACAAAAGACAATGCTGCTCAAATAGACAAATTATTTTGGCCTGCTGTCTAAATCCTCCCCACAGGCAGATTCAGTAGAAATACCACAGCTTTACCGTAGTTTTTTCCCGGACGTTCCCAGCAATACAGGACACAGTCAGGAAGAGTACATTGGGGGGGGGATAGGACTACAGAAGAGGACAGGAAGGTAGGGATGTTGGAACAACCTGGAGAATCTCAGCGTTCCAGGAGTTCTCAGGACGCCAAATCGCTTAGAATGCGACGCATTCAAAGTGAGGCCATCGTTGCTTTAGCTGGCTCCCTCTTGCAGGATTGTCAACTGGCTATATCAGGACATTGCATGCTCATGCAGGGGGTTCACAGCCAACACAAAAGCAGGAAGACATTATGTTCACGTTAGCTTGACGCTAAAACCACAGGGCATCTTTAGACAATGACAGTGGTAGGACTTCCTGTGCCACTGGTAATCTTGCCGTTAGCTGGCGGCTGGCAAAAGAGACAGACTTATTTAAGGCCTGGGTTCAATAAGGTGCTGCAGACATCTTGGTCCATACTGACTCGATAGCGCCACTCGGTTTCTGCAGATCTTCATGTGGCAAACGTCCTGTTCCGTGTCATCTTAAAGGTCTCGACTGGGTTGAGAGGACTCAACTTGAGTCCCCGTCACGTTCCTGAACCATCTTTGTCCTGCTGGAAGTTTCCATCTGACCAGCGGTTAACCAGCCACCAGTCCAAACAGAAAGCAGGATTCATGTTGTCAGCCTGCTATCAGCATGTCAACAGAAACCAATGGCGTGTCTCATGAAGCGAGTCCCTATTCGCATGGGACTAGTATTACCTGGGGACCTCTAGTCATTTGTAACAATTGCCATCTGTGATCTTAATACTGTGCAAATCTACCATGTCCATAATCTGTCAAGTACAAATGATTGCTTTATTAGTAATTATTACTTGTTTCCGAGGAACAGGGCCACAGGATCATCTAGGAGCTTATTGGTGACATGGTGGTGCTTTTTCCAAGTTTGGATTCAATAACTGGAACACGAGCTGCTCTGGAGCAGGTTGCTGTAGATGTAGCTGCTTCAGTTACCATGGTGATCTACAGTATAAAGTGAGCCGTCCGTCATGAGCATGAAAAGCCAGGGTTAACCCAGAAGTTAGCTCACTAACCCCCTAAACTGGCATTGTGAGACCAGATCTCTGGATTCATGTTAACCTGCGATTAGCATGTCACAGCACAATACAGGACTCATCAAACCAGGCCATGTTTTTCCACTCTTCAGTTCTAGTTTTGGTGATAATCATGTGACCATCGTAGCTTCATGTTCTTGTTCTAAGCTGACATGAGCACAAACCAGCATGGTCTTCTGCTGCTCTAGCCTGGCTGTGCCCATCAAGGTTGGAGCCATCGTAGTGCTGCACCCTTGTGCTTCATATATATCAGACTGGCTGTCTGGAGGTAGAGCGACTCAAGTGAACAGTGAGAGTGTGAATAATGACAACCACACATCCAGACACAGGCAGCCTTACCGACGTGCCCAGGTACTGCAGAGTGATCTCTCCTGATGCATCTCTGGACAGACACTAGACCAGAGGAGAAAGCAGAATCTGTCAAAACAAATTCTATAATAATAATAATAATAATAAACTTTATTTATTTATTATATATCCAGCACAATATGACAAGATACATTATCTGTCAGCTGGGCTACAGTTTGGATCAATAAAATGGCTTTAAATCCTGTGTTATCGTCTGTTTTGCACGATCCTTCAGTGCTACAGTACCATAATATCACAATGCCAAACACATTACATGGGATATTCTGAACTATCTCACCATAGAAACTAACTTGAGTATCAAGAGTCATGCTCCTTACAGGACATTAATATGTAACAAAATATCCAATGGCATTATCCAAATGCTAAGGAGTATAACAACAAGACACGCATGTAAAACATAAGGAGTATAACAACAAGACACGCATGTAAAACATAAGGAGTATAACAACAAGACACGCATGTAAAACAGCCGGTTAGTTTGCCTTTAGCCTCCTTCTAGGGATGGGACTCATGTCACGATACGATATGATACATGTGGTTCACAATTCAATAAAATCACAATATGATGTGATAAAGAAAGTTCAATGACAACTGTGCAGAACTGTGTTGATGTCTGAGCCACAAATTCTTTCTAGCAATGGCACTGGATTGCTAAACAACAATTGAAAAAGGTCTCCACAAAGTTTAAACAATATAATTGCAATGGAGTGCTGGTGAAATTGCACAAAGAAGCTAACTCATTTGACATTAGGACGACAGAATCAATTTGAACTACCGGTAGTATTATATATATTATATATATTCCTGTCCCACTTTTTTGTATTGCGAATTGCGATATATTGAATTTGGATATACTGTCCCATCCCTACTTGCATCCATTACTATACACTGCTTCCACAGTTTTATTTCCACACTCATACATGGTAGTGTGACAATGTAACAGGTTAGTATTGTGACACTTGGACTGGTGTAACACACATGAACAGCTTTAGTACCATTAAGTGCAAAGTGGTTAATGGAAAATCAGATGTGTATTCATGTTCATATACAAATGTGAACCTGTGTGTGTGTGTGTGTGTGTGTGTGTGTGTGTGTGTGTGTGTGTGTTACCTGCAGCATCCTGTGTGTGCCGTTGACGGTGAGCGGCAGCAGGGGCGAGGCCAGGTTCCAATCTCCACTGACCTCCACCCTCCCTCCATCCACCTCCACCTACAGAGAGAGGCAAACACCGGCTATGGCAGTGGTTCCAAAACTAAGGGGGCACGCCCCCCTAGGGGGAAAACAGAGGAACGACAGGTGGGGTGCGACATAAACCACATCGGGGCAGGGGGACTGTCTTTGGCTACAATTGGGTACTTTACGCTATACTGTGTTCATGAATGTACACTGTGCCTCTATATCAAATGGTTTCCTAGGCGGAGCATGACGCATTCTGTGCGGATCTTATCCGCTCAAGCTGAACTATTTTCAACTCTTTGCGGCGGATTTATATATCATTGTGCAATTAATCATTAATTCAAAACTAATACGAATAACAGAAAAGGTTTGGGAACCACTGGATGGTACCATGCATAAAGAACTATGTTCTCCACTCACTTACTTACTGCTTTCAGTGTTGGTTCTTCTCACTGTCAAACCCACACAGCGTTATAAGTACATTTTGATTTTGAAGGGGGGGGTACTATGACTATTGGGATAATAATCTGTTTCCCCTGTATTAGTTGCAAGCTAGTAATGCTCAGTCAAAGTTAGCTGGTTTATGGTAACAGAGAGAGAGAATTTCTGAAAAATCGAAAAAATAAACACCGCAATAACACTCAGCGAAACTTCGCCGTTGGTAAGCACGGTTGCATTGACTGATATAGGTTCGGAAAATATTATTGACGTGCAAATTAATCGCACGAAAAAAACGCTCCCGATGTGTAAGGACCTTTAGTGTTGTGAATCTCATAGGCGATATGATTAGAAAGGGTTGACAGTTAGGCAGTCATAGGGACAATGTGAACAGAAGGCAGGGCTGTTTCTGCTGGCTGGGCACTGATACATGATGTGTTGTTGTTAGTATGTCTGACTAAAATATACATCATTTCAATGGGTGATTGGGATTGTGATCACTTCATTACACTGGTGCTTAATTGGTAATTGCTGCCAAAAAAAACCCCATCAGTGTATATATATTTTTTGTTTATCTCTACTATTCTCAGGTGACTCTTTATATTGAGTTCATTATGATTCAGCTGGTTAGTTCTTATTCTTGCTTTTATTGACGTGAAGTCTCCATGGGATCCTGTGTGAACCCATACTGTTACATGAGAAGAGTGTGTGTGTGTGTGTGTGTGTGTGTGTGTGTGTGTGAGTGAGAGAGAGACAAAGAGAAACTCACAGTGTAAGCATTTCCTGATCTAGTAACCTCCACAGTGTGACGTTCCTTCCCCAGCTCCACACACAGCTCCCACCGACTACGCTGCTGACGGGTGGTTGAGACCCTGAAAAACACACAAAACACACACACACACACACAGAGTTGAGACTCTCTCTCTGATATGACTAATTTCCATCTATAAGTCAACATGAATATGGACTTGGAACAGGAATATTGATCTGCTTGCTATTCCCACATCTTCCCTATATCTTTCCCACAGAAATTAATGGTGGCAAGTGAACAGTGACATCTGCTGTTCAAATTGTAAAAAAAGAACATACTAGTTTCCTACAGGGAGCAATCATTTCTCACATTTTCTCCAGGTGAGGTCGCCTACTGTTCTAGCTGTGGATATACCAAGAAATATCTTCACCCAAAATGAAAAAGACTAAAAAGAAAGATTGGACTTTTCCAAACTGTCATTCAATTCCACAGATTGCATTGCAAAGTGTGAGAACGGTAGTTGTACAGTCATAATGTTGACATTTAGGTGAAACTGGCCACATATGCACTGCAAATACATCTAAATAGGTATAATTCTGTAAAGTTCAGTTTGCTCAGTTCACACAGTTGGCTTTTGAATGAGAGGCCAACTGCAGGACTCAATTTAATGGTACGTGCCCTACCAGGTGAGCCACCAGGGGGCTCCTTGTAGTCACTCTATTCTAATGTATCATGCATAATGACATTCACTCACATACGGTGGTCACTCCCAAAAACGGATGTGTATAATAATATCCACTTTGACCCAGAGCAACTATCTCAATTAATTCAAATATTGTGGAAAAAGTTCAATATTGTAGACTCACGGTGTCACACTCTAATCAGCGAATTAATTTTGCATTTAATTTGGAAATCAAGGTCCCAGCGTCTGGATGAAGAGTGGAGAGGCACATAATCCAAGTTGCTTGAAGTCCAGTGTGAAGTTTCCACAATCAGTGATGATTTGGGGTGCCAGGTCATCTGATGGTGTTTGGTCCACTGTGTTTTCTCAAGTCCAAAGTCAACGCAGCCGTCTACCAGGAGATTTTAGAGCACTTCATGCTGACTTCTGCTGACAAGCTTTATGGAGATGCTGATTTCATTTTCCAGCAGGACGTGGCACCTGCCCACACTGCCAAAAGTACCAAAAACTGGTTTAATGACCTTGGTATTACTGTGCTTGATTGGCCAGCAAACTGGCCTGACCTGAAGCCCATAGAGAGAATCTATGGGGTTTTGTCAAGAGGAAGATGAGAGACACCAGACCACACATGGGCAAAATACGGCCCGGCCCGCAGGCGCCACCTGTGTGGCCCGGGATGGAATTGCAATTTTGTTTTTTGTTTTTACAGTGCACCTGAACGCAACATGCAAGATACCCGCTGAATAAGTGTCCAAATGTTCATGTCATTCTGGCCAATACTCCACTTCTGTTATAGCAGTTCAGTCTGGAATGGAATATCTTTCAATAATCTTTATGACTAAAAGGCTACATTGAAGTAGAAATTTAAATAATTAACTCATTGGTTTTGGATTTATTTAGCTTCAAGAGTGAATTTTTGTTGGTGTGACCCTCAACACAGGCTTTGATCATCCCGGGCCACTTACTGATACTTATGCTTAAATTAACCCACTCATATTCTGGTTTATTTCAAGAAAAACATTTTGGCTAGTGGAAATTCTAATTGGCTGGCAACTTTAAAATCTAGCAGCCATATTGGCAGGTGGTCAAAAAAGTTAATTTCGAGCCCTGAGAGCAGGTGGTGACATAGGAGTGAGTGAGAAAAGGATCAAATATTGGTGGTTAAGACTGAATAATGACATCACAACTGTTAATTTAAAATGAGTTATTCCTCTAAACCTGGCTTCAAATGCCCCAAATGTTTCGCGCTGGCGCCGTTCGGCCCTCAGCAAAACCTGGTAGCGAGGACATTTTTTGTGGCCCTCTCTATCATCAAAGTTGCCCATCCATGGGTTACGGCATGACAATATTTGTTCGGCCCCCGGCAACAATCTGGGTTTCTCATGTGGCCCCCCATGAAAAATAGTTGCCCACCCCTGCACCAGACCCAACAATGCAGATGAGCTGAAGGCCACTATCAAAGCAGCCTGGGCTTCCATAACAGCTCAGCAGTGCCAAAGGCTGATTGATCACCTCCATGCCACGTCGCATTGATGCAGTAATTCGTGAAAAAGTAGCCCCTACCAAGAATTGATACCTGGACATGAACATAGTTTTTAGAAGGCTGACATTTCTGTATTAAAAATCCTTTTCTTTGATTGGTCTTATGTAATATTCTAATTTTCTGAGATACTGAATTTAGGGTTTTCATTAGCTGTAAGCCAAAATTATAAAAAAAAAAATAAAGGCTTGAAATATTTCACTTTGTGTGAATGAATCTATAATTGATGAGTTTCACTTTTTAAATTGAAGTACTAAAATAAATGAACTTTTCCACGATATTCTAATTTATTGAGATGCACCTGTACATGGTTTACACCTGAAGGACAGGTGTGACAATATGCAAAGGCCTGTTTCGTCACTGCAGAATGGCAATCTGTTGAAAAGCTTTATTTGCATTGTGTAAGGAAGTTGTGTTGAGTTTCGCTGGATCCAGGTAAGAGCTCGCCACGGGTGATCGATCAGAACCACAGAGATGTCTTTCAAGCTTTATTGAAATATCAGGCAGATAGGAGCACACACACTACACATTCGAGGTATGACATCATTGGTGACCTCACAAGGGGCAGGTCTGACATCACACAATCACAATCAAGAGACAGCCTAGACCGTCTGTCATCACCGATGACCTCACAGGGGGGGACTCTGACATCATCGCCGATGATGTCACAGCAGTGATATCGTCATTGGGTCGCGGGCGCGTATCCGGTTCTCAGGCCTTTTCTACACATTGTGATCTCTAGATTAGATTTCCTTCCTTTCTCCTTCTCTAAGCTAATTAATCTCAACTGTGATTAATACAAGTCAGTGTTTTTCTGTTGTTTTATAAAAAGAAATTCAACGTTAGAACAGTTACCTGAAGAAACGATGTATTTGTAAATGTGTTGATGATGATGAATGCTGATTAGTCTAGTCTGTGTGATTGACAGGAGAGATGATCAGAGGGGCGGAGTTTTCACCATCATGATTAGGACAGGGACAGAAGTATGGGTAGAGTTTCTCAGTGAAGGTGCAGCCAGTATATGAGTAGATAAGAGCAGCAGCATCTACGTCATAAAAGGAGACCAGACCCTCCTCATAATCCACAAACACCCCCACCTTCTGAGGCTTCCTTTTCACAGAGAGGAGGGCAGACAGGCTAGCACCAAGAGCTCTGTACTCATTTCCATTCCTCAACCATATAGTCCAGAAGCCATCCAGTGTGGTGCTTTCCTTCCTGTTGATCGACCCTCTGGCCACTCCTAAATCCCAATCAGTCTTCCCTTTAACCTGAACCTCGTAGTAAAACCTTCCCGAAGAGAAGCTCTGCTGTCCTAAGATCATGCCATAATAAGAAAATCTCTCTGGGTTGTCTGGGAGATTCTTCTTTACATCACCATGCTGTACTTCTTTCCAATTATCAGACAGGATGAGTTTGACATGTGCTGTGTGAGGATCCAGAGTCACATCCACTTCATACTGCTGGACCCTCTTCAGCTCAGCCACCAGCAGCTTCTCCATCTCTTTCCTGAGAGTCTCCTCCAGCTGAGCCACAGCTCTCCTCACAGTACCCTCATATGATGAGTGGACACTGACCTCTGTCCAGTCCTTGGTGTGTGGAGGAGTGTTCAGGGATGGGAGGCTTTGGAGGAGGTAGAGGTGGTATTCAGTGCGTGAGAGCTGCTCCACCTCAGCAGTTCGCTTCATCAGCTCAGAGATCTCCTGTTCCAGCTCTTTGATGAAGCCTTCAGCCTGTTTCTCTGTTGTTTTCTGCTTCTCTTCGATGGTCTCAATGAGCTCAGTCTCCACAGACTGAATCAGAGCAGTGAAGACCCGCACACTGTCTGCTCTCTCTCTGTCTGCATCTTCCTTGCTGAGCTCTACTGACTGTTTGATCTCCTGAATCTTCAGTTGTCTCTCCTGGATCATCTGCTGAATTTCAGCCTCTGTCTTAGGTCTACTACTCAGTGCCTTTCCGAACTGTGCAGCCATCTCAGATATGAAAGTATTGACCTGTAGCTCAGGTCTTCCATTGAAACACTTGCTACACATGGGACACTTGCACGGAGCATTAACATCCCAGTGCTGAGCGATACAGTTTTTGCAGAAGTTGTGTCCGCATGCTGTGGAGACTGGATCAGTGAACACATCCAGACAGATGGAGCAGAGAAACTGCTCTTCAGATAGGAGGAGAGCAGCAGCCATATCTAGACACTCAGACAAAAATAGCCATGTCATCCCTTTATAACCTCAGCAGGGAAGGATTTATGACATCACTGATGACATCACAATTCAGTGGTATGACTTCAAATTTAAAGACACCTCATGTTGTTTGCCTTTTAATGGTATTCAGTATGTATCATTATTTGTTTACGACAAATAATCACATGAGCTGATATCTAGTTATTCGCATAATGCATAATTATATAGAACATATAACTAAGTATATTGTATTTTTGGCTCTTGTGATAGACTATAAATATTTTTATTATTATTTACACATTAAAAAAAAGTCACTCATTCAATCAAGAATTTTGCACTTTTGTTCACTTTCCAATACCTGCTTTTGGAGCAGTCTGGCACACAAACAAATCGGGGTTTTTGTCTACAAGACGGTGTCCTTACCTCAGATTGCCTAGGAACTTCTGGGAGCGGAGCCGGGCGGCGACGTGGAGCGCTGCCGCGGAGGCCATCAGCTCCCTGCGACCCTGCGCCTCCAGCTGGTGGCCCTGGAAGCCGTCGGGGTAGACCTCAGGCAGGAAGTTGGTGCTGATGTCGCCGGAGATGAAGCGGGGGTGGGTGATGATCTCCCGCAGGAGGGGAATGTTGTGGGTTACGCCTGGGGGGAGAAGAGTCATAGAGGTGTGTGCCCTGTGTAACCGCATTCATTTGCACTGCGTCAAATTTATGTCCGTCTACCTCTGATGACATAGTTATCCAGGGCGACCTCCATCTTGGCAAGGGCTTCGGCTCGCGTAGCACCATAAGTGACCAACTGTAAGAAGCACAATGGTCTACTGTTAAAGACCTTTTCTGAGACTAATACTAATGGTTGTAGTGTGTAATTTTCTATAGACTATCTATCTCGAACTGATAAAACATATACTGTAAATCTCAGTAAAGCCAAAATGTAACCATAAACAAATAAGTCTTCATCAAAGAAAACAAACAAGGATGAGTTCAAGGAGGGGCAGAAGGAAGCAAAGGTTATCTAGTCCTGCCCCTTCCTTACAATATCATAACATTTAAATTAAAAAATATCTTACAACCTAAAAGAAGGAAAAAGAGAAGAATAAAAAAAACAAGGCTAAAAAACAGAACAACAACAACAACAAAATCAAAAAGTCAATCAAAACATTCATTCAATCTAAACAATGATCTAAACCAGGGATACTCAACTTGCTTTGCCCAGGGGCCACTTTTGCAAAATGACAGGAGGCCAGGGGCCAGTTAATAACAAATATTAATATACATTTTTCTGTAGCGGATTGTAGGTTTTTAGGGTGTCCGCCGGAGTTCAGTCTCACAATTCTGTGCATACAGGATAGTTGGTTAGGTTAAGTTAAGTTAGTTAAGTACATATACTGTAAGTGCCTGGGCAGCGAGCAGACAGCCATATTTGACAATTTAGCTGCAGCTCAGTCAAACTTTATTCAACATTAGTTTTCAATTGTGAATTAGAAAATGGTCGGGGGGCCACTCTGCACCCTATCGCGGGCCGCATCTGGCCCCCGGGCCAAAAATTGAGTATCACTGATCTAACCCCTTGCAGAATTGTGGCTGTTCAGATCAGTAAAATGTTCCTATGACTGAAACATGTTGAAGTACCGTATTGAGCCTATTTCTTTGTTGACCCTTAAAAAAAAAACTCTCGTAACGGACAAGCCCGTCTTTTATTGTCACACGAACACCACAATACATGCATGCGGCCACAACACACTCATGCTGACGGTGGCCGGTGAAAAGTGTCCTCTGCATTTAACCCATCCAGGCATGTCCTTTCCTCCGGGGGGCAGGCCAGGAGCAGTGGTCGCTTTCTCGTGCAGCGCCCGGGGACCAACTTCGGATGTTGTCGTCACTGGTCGGATGACGATGACGATCTGATCTTCTGCATGTTTTTAGTGGGGGGGTTATATACGGAGGAACCCCCTGGGGGAGCACGGGGAGAACATGCAAACTCCACACAGAGAGAAAGGCCCTTACGACGAGATACCCCACCTGGGCAGTAGGCACTGAGGATATGGGGGGGAACACAACCACAGCGCCCCAGGCGAGAATCGAACTCAGGACCTTCTGACTGTGAGGCGACAGCGCTACCGACTGCGCCACCGTACCCCCCGTCATCGATAAGGCTGCACAAAACATTCTAATTGACTATGAACTCTGACCTTAGAGATCATGGGATCGTAATAGATGCTGATGTCACTGCCTTCCTGGATGCCGCTGTCCACACGAACCTAACGGATCAAGCAGCAGAAAAGGAAATGTGGATATTCAGTGGTGATTATTTCACCTATTACAACAACGGAAAACAATATATATATATATATATATATATATATTTATATATATATATATTTATATATATATATATTTATATATATATATATATATATATATATATATATATATATATATATATATATATATATATATATATATATATATATCTCAGACCCAGGGAGACCCATATCACAGTAATATATATATTACACACAGATATATATATATATATATATATATATATATATATATATATATATATATATATATATATATATATATATACACTGTATATCCACACACACACATGACAGCATTGCCCTTTGTTTTTATTGCAGTTTGGATTTGTTCACTGTGTTGTTGTTTTTCACACAGTCTTGCCTAGTGCAGTTTACACACATATACACACTTACATTGGGGATGTTGAGTGGCTCCTGGTATTGAGACAACCGTCCGATGGAGGGGAGACCAAAGGACTTGTAGGGGTCCTAACAGAGGAACATTTGAGAAAAATTTGGGAAACTAGACGGCGCTCATATAGGCAGTTTTCAATATGCCAGTTCTACATTTACACCCAAAAGTTAATAATTTCTTCCATACGGTGAATGGAGAGAGAGGAAAAAGTGCAATTCTCCAGTCTCCTCTACCCGAGCAACAGATATTAGTGAATTTAGGTTTCATCATGGATGAAGATGCACAATCCAACATACTACCAAAGTTCAACATCACTTTAATATTTAGAACTATAAGAACTTGACAAGGATTTCTGATACAAATACACCCACAGATTATTCAGACACACACACACACACACAAACACACACACCTCGGCGTAGACGCGGCATTCAATGGCCCAACCGTTGATGGGGATGTCTTCCTGTTTGTGCTTCAGTGGGTAACCCTTGGCAACCCGGATCATCTGCTCCACCAGGTCCAGGCCAGTGATGCACTCTGTGATGGGATGTTCCACCTGGATGGGGTCAGAGGTCAGGGGTCAGAGACAGTACGTTATGTCAATTACCAGCGTGCTTCTTCCTAAAGGTTCCGCCTGCGGGGTTGGAGCGAATAAATCCTGAGCGTCAAAAAACGTTGTTTACATTTTAAAACCTGCGACAGTTCACACAACTTTACCACGACATGCATATATTAATATGCATCAAACTCTTGAGCTACTTCTGCTCTCACTCAGAATGTCAAAATATAAGCGATGCCATGTATAGTTTTTGAGGTAATGAACATTTGTTTGGCACAACTCGTACTAGTTAACTGCTGCGGGCTTCCGCATTTCTGGGGGATTTGTTGTTGTTGTGACATGACGCTGATTCGTCCTATAGAGACACTGCATGAAATAGGCCACGCCCATCACGGGGGAAAAGCTCCGTTCATTTCCACACACCAGCGTCATTTCCCTTGAATTAAACATAGCTAAAAGCTGTTGTGTGGTGGGCTGCGCACACAACAAATGTAAAAAAAACTCCAGTTAAAGTTTTTTTGTACTCCTGAGCAAAACAAGGAAGCCATTGAGAATTGGGGGGAAGAAAAATGTGGATCTAGCAGTCAAGAAGTAAGTTGGAGTGTTCATCTTCCGTATATACGATCCTTTTGTGCAACACGCAACCATGCACGTGACATAGGAGAACGCCAGGATTGGAGGGGGGGGGTTCCGTTTTCCCCCGTCTTGGGCGTGGTTTCTGAACGACGACGCGTTACGCAGTGTCTCCATAGGAGGATGGCAGGATAGTAGGATTACATTCAACAATTTATTGCATAATTTCTCTCTAAAAAGAAAAAGAAAGAAAGAAAAAAGACGTTTTGTTCGATCCTGCTGTATCCAGTCTGCTTTTTCTAGTTCCATACAGGATCGTTTTGCAAAGAAATATGTGGATGGAAATGCAGCTATTGACAACTATCATACATGTGTGTGCATGTATGTATGTTTGTAGCCCTACACTGACCTGTAGCCGTGTGTTCATCTCCAGGAAGTAGAAGTTCTTCTGGGAGTCGACCAGGAACTCCACGGTGCCGGCAGAGGAGTACTGAACAGCCTGAGCTAGCTTCACTGCCTGTTCACCCATAGCCCGCCGCGTGGTCGCATCCAGGAATGTGCTGCAAAACACAGGCAACACTGGGAACTGGGATTCACATTAGCTGTACCAATTAAATACACACAGCCCACAAGATAGGGAGTAAAACAAACAAAATCACTTTGAGACAGAAGAACCTGGGAAAACGTATCAAATTGCTATACAACTACCATCACAGCCGATTGACATAAATATTAGGCTTAGATTATTTGGACTGGATTAAAATTTAAAAGATCTAAATGAGTCTGTCTCTATGACTACTCCATCAGACGGTATCAATCGTCAAAATTATGATATCTGACAACACAACTACAGTTTCATTCTTATATCATTCTCAATATTTTATTGTCCATGGGAACAAATACCGGTAGGTAGTTGAATATTCATTTTTTTTTTTTACAACTCATGGTCATAGTAACCTTGCTTAATACGATTCTTTCAACTCTGAAACACAGATAACATGTTGTTCACGCAAATAATTATGTTCCCCCGTCACAAAATGCAACAGCACAATTTTTTAACATGCTAATTTCACCACCAGTTTGTCAAGTATAAAGGTTGGCTAACGGTTCGTTTTAGTCAAGTAAAACAACTGACACCAGACTGGGTTTCCTACTGACCTTGGAGCTTCTTCGACCACCTTCTGGTTCCTCCTCTGGATAGAGCATTCTCTTTCGTTCAGCCACAGAGCATTGCCATGCTTATCAGCTAGCACCTATACACAGACACATTGATCTAAACGTGGCCTCAAGGAAATCAGGGAATAACTTTGTGCGTGTGCATCTGTGTGTGTGTGTCTGTGTGTGTGTGTGTGTGTGTGTGTGTGTGTGTTACCTGTATCTCTATATGTCTAGGATTGTCTATGAACTTCTCAATGAGCAGCCTGTCATCTCCAAAGCTGGATGCTGCCTCCTGGGATGAGAACCGAAAACCCTCTCTGGAAAACAACACACACGCAGGCACGCACGCGCACGCACACGTACACACACGCACACGCACACACACAGATGGAGAGATACAAGGAAAAGTTACTTTGTATCAACAACAAAAAACAGAAATCTAAAAAAAACAGAAGGATAGGTAGAGAGAGGCACACTCAGACAGAGAGAGAAATACAGACTAAGACTAAATAGACAAGAAAGGCAAGACAGAGTGAGAGAATACCTGGTCTCCTCTTCATTCCAGGCAATCCTCATTCCTTTTCCTCCGCCTCCTGCCGACGCTTTGATCATCACTGGGTAACCTGGCAACAACACAACTATCAGTCACAACTGGGTAACCTGGCAACAACACAACTATCAGTCACAACTGGGTAACCTGGCAACAACACAACTATCA
Organism: Poromitra crassiceps; assembly: GCF_964638095.1. Lineage (NCBI taxonomy): Eukaryota > Metazoa > Chordata > Actinopteri > Beryciformes > Melamphaidae > Poromitra > Poromitra crassiceps. Next base: position 27,203,879 of record NC_139633.1, read on the forward strand.
GTCACAACTGGGTAACCTGGCAACAACACAACTATCAGTCACAACTGGGTAACCTGGCAACAACACAACTATCAGTCACAACTGGGTAACCTGGCAACAACACAACCGTAGCCACCACTGTGCAGTCATCACTGGGTAACTGGACAACAAAATAAGCATCAGTCATAACCGGGTAACCTGGTAATAACACAAGATCTCTGTACATATCTGTGTGTGTGAGCAGACACATAGTCCTGTACATATCTGTGTGTGTGAGCAGACACATAGACCTGTACATGACGTACTAGTTGATGGACACGGCTTTAAGGCCAGTGCTCCCTGCAAACACATAGAGCTCTACGCTCAATTCATTCATTGCATTTTCGATCAGAATCGATTGTCATGGTGGCAAATACTAGGAAAATAAGGTCCAGGTTGAAAATAAAATAAATTATCCTTTAATATCTCCCTTGGCAAAGTGAAGAGGGAGGGGGTCCTCTGAGTAGGCTAGTAGACACACACACACACACACACACACACACACACACACACACAGACACAGACACACACACAGACACAGACACACACACACACACACACACACAGAGAGAGAGCATGTAAGTGACTACTTACCAATATCCTGTGCAATCGTCACAGCTTCCTCAACAGTCTGAGACAGAGAGAGTTATGGTTACTGATACTGACACATGACAACACAGACTTTTCACTTACTTTTCATAATGTCTTTATACACATCTGCATCTGAGCTGACTGTGGTATGTGCTGTGACTGGCCCCGGCCCCTAGGGGGGGCAGTTGGCCTTAGCCTTTTACACTAATCTAGGACCATAAACTGCACAGGCTGTGATAAAGCTTAAAGGGACAGCTCACCCTAAAATCAAAAATACATATTTTTCCTCTCACCTGTAGTGCTATTTATCCATCTAGATTGTTTTGGGATAGTTGCCTGGGTTGGAACTGGATGGCACTCGGCTTGTGGTGCTCAAAGTGCCAAAAAAATGAATATGAAAAACTCAACAGCAGTGTCTCTTTCCAGAAATCATGACCCGGTTACTCAAGATAATCCACGGACCTTGTTGTGAGCAGTTTAATGTAGGAACTACTTTCGACCAAACACTCACTAGCTGCAGCTAGCTAGCGGGTGTAGTTCGGTCGACAATAGTTCCTACATAAAACTGCACACAAGACTGTGGATTATCTTGAGTAACCGGGTCATGATTTCTGGAAAAAGACATTGCTATTGGATTTTTCCAATTGTATTTTTTGGCGTTTTGAGCATCACAAGCCGAGTGCCATCCAGTTCCGTTGTATTGGAGAGAAGGCTCCAAAATGCAGACTACTAACACAAAACAATCTAAACGGATAAATAGCACTATAGGTGTGAGGAAAAATATGTATTTTGGATTTTAGGGTGAGATGTCCCTTTAAACTGGAAAGGTTCTTGACTTAGGGGGACCTGACGGAGTGCGGTGTGTGTGTGTGTGTGTGTGGGGGGGGGGGGGGGCACGGGGTGGTGAATGGGGGGGAACTGGCACTGCACTAGTAAGAATAATGCCTCCAAGAAACTGTGATGTGGGTTATCATTAGCTAACAGCAGATGTTGTTGTTACCCCATGAGGAGGGAATGTGATACCGTATAGATCCCTACAAAGAACCCTGCGTGTGTGTGTGTGTGTGTGCGTGCGTGTGTGTGTGTGTGTGCGTGCGTGCGTGTGTGTGTGTGTGTGTGTGTGTGTCAGAGAGTATGGTAGGTGTTGAAGCTAAAACAAACAGTAGAGGATACCAGGGGTGGGAAGAGGGAGAGGCATCAGATAAGTAGAAGTTTTTAATTGAGATCAAACGGTTATAAAATCAGACCATAGGGGGGGTGGGGGGTAGTCACCAACCTCTAGTATGTACATTACACAAATAAATGACAATGATAAATGTGAAAGCTTGAACAAAATATTGATTGAAAAACTAATAAAAACAAATGTATTCACAATTTTTATTCACAATTTTATTCACACACAAAAACTGTTACAAGTCAATTGACATTTTTTCACATTGTAGCTTACAGATAATATGATACTTAGGTTTTAAACGTGTGGCATCTGACATTTCTTGTGAGTTGTGTGACGTGTTTTTTTTTTGCTCCTTTTGAACCAGTTTGAAAATATATATCTGATTCATAATTTCTGGACATAACAATGTGTGTGCTGGTTTTGGATATTGCCGCGTGAGCCTGTCTGCTTATGTGAGTCACAGAGATGCATGTTTTTCCTCTTACCAGATGCATGCATTGACCTGTGTGCGTGTGTAGAGGTGTGTGTGTGTGTGTGTGTGTGTGTGTGTGTGTGTGTGTGCGTGTGCGTGTGTGATCCTACCTTTACGACTCCGTCGTAGCCTGGTATAGTGTTGACCTTGGCAGCCTTAGCAATCAGCTTGCTCTCTATTTTATCTCCCATTGCCTGGATAGCATGGGTGTCCGGGCCGATGAACATCACCCCCTCTGCTGCCTAGCAACACAAACGCAACACAAACGCAACATAATAATCGCTAACATTAGCGCTGTGACGGGATAACGGAAAGCAAAAAAAGATATGAACAGAAACACAAGCATAGCCCTTGTTTGTGATTGAATGCGCCCGCCCTGTTTCTTTGGCTCGCCCAATGGGGTTTGAGCCCAATGAGGTTTGAGCCCAATGAGGTTTGAGCCCAATGAGGTTTGAGCCCAATGAGGTTTGAGCCCAATGAGGTTTGAGCCCAATGAGGTTTGAGCCCAATGAGGTTTGAGCCGACGCAAACAATGAGATTATTTCTGCCTCTAGAGAAGCTCTGCCTCTCAGAAATGTTTGCAGAAATAGACGCAGCCCTAGCTGTGTCTTCTTAACCAGTCTTCTGATAATCAGAGTATGAGCTTACCCAGGTTATTCTAACCCAGTTATTGTGTTTACATGTTGACTCAAAACCAGGCTAATGAGAAACAGATTTCTCCCTGCAAAATTATTATTATTATTATTTTTAACGGTGCGTCCGCTTCTATAAGTATGCATGTTTGAGGACAGGATGTGTGCACCGAGATGGGCGGATGAGATTTAGGCCCTGGCCCCGCCCCCAGCGGGCACAGACACAGGCGTATAGAGAGAGCGTCTTGTCTCGACGTCGGTAAAACACGCACGCGGGCACACACACACACACACACACACACACACACACACACACACACACACACACACGCACAGTTTAATAAAGGTCTGGAAATTAATGAAAAATTAATTAATTTCCTCACTGCTGAGACTTTGGCACACTATGGGCGAGCTCGCCCACACACACACACACACACACACAAGTGCCTTTTAAACATGAACTCTGGATCATGTCCAGCTAGAGAGAACAGGATATTTTCAGGTTTTGCCTTTCTAAACATGAGGGGTCTTTGTTAAGAAACAACTGGATATGAGCCGTTTTTTCTGCCAGTGGGCGGCCGGAAGGGGGGGGGGGGGGGGGGATCGAAAACAAGAAATGTGATAGGAAACAGCTTTAGCTATGAGGCAGTCAAAATAGTGGTCGCACCGTCGTCAATCACTGTGGGTGATTTATTTTACAAGTGGCAACTAGTCATATCTGACTAGTTTTAAATGTATTTCTCCCCACAAAAGTTTGATAGCCTATCAGTCCGTCAGCTCCTATCCTCTCCGCAGTGTGGACGCACAGTCACACAACACTGCCTGCCTCACACAATAGAATTGGCTGCATCACGTTAGCGACAAATCTGGAGACTTCAAAAAACGTGCCGTTTTAACGGAGTCCATTCCAACGAGGGGTGGCAATGTGCCAAAAATGAGCGCTTCGCCTAGGTTACATAAAGCCGCCCAGTCAAAATAGTGGTCGGACTGTCGTCAATCACTGTGGGTGATTTATTTTACAAGTGGCATTTCAAGTCATATCTGACTAGTTTTCAATGTATTTCTCTCCACAAAAGTTAGGCTTTTTCTGACATGGGAGCAAGCAAGCAGCGCAGCAGTAAGCGTCCCTCCTGATGCAATGGACCTGGCTGCCTGGCTGCAGCTGAAGCGCGTTGGGACCACACGGCCAAACAATTCAAGCCCTTTTTGCAGCACTTGAGGAAACCGTGAGTTTGCACGTTGATATAAGCGATTGCCCGAACGATTCATTAATTAATAAACTAGTGAACGTGAAGTGAAGTGAAGTGAGTCACACCCGCCCACTCAGATCTGCGGATAATGACCTGCCACTGTTTAACATGAGGTGCGATTGCGTGGAAACGGATCTTATACCGGTGGTCGAGGTAGATAAGATACGGAGTCGCGGGAGTGCGCGTAGGCCGGCTAATTGTTGTTTAACATGCAGGCCAACCGGCTAGGAGCAGGTTATAATACGGATTCCACTGCATGTTAAGAAGTGGCTACAGTGTCAGAGAGAGGGTACAGCGGGGTGGAGAAGGGTGGGACCTGCAAACCTGCACCGCTTACTTCAACCACCTGGGTGTGATTTATTTTTATTTTTTCTTTCTTTCTTTCAAGTAAGCAGTTAGAAGCTGGAGCTTTCTTCAAAGCCAGATGTGACTAAAACATTTCCACGGCTCTCAATTGGGCCTTTTTTTATGTTACTGTTGTGGTTGGATATAACTTCCTGGCCGTTACATTCTGGTCTTGCCTCAGGCCAATCGCAAGCCAGCTGAATGTCTGTTGTCGCCGTTATTGCTATGCAGATTTGAGCCCCAATCAGTGCTAATATAGCACAATTAAAGTGAATGGGCCCAGCAGTTCCCATACAGGACAATGAGCAGCAAACATCTGACCAGCGCTAATTCTACTGATTCCATCAGGAAGTGTGGAAATGAAGGCAAACACACTGGCCTGGGGGAAAGATGGCAACAATACCTGCTCACATCAAACAAACCATCTGTAAATCATCTCTCATATTATGAGAAGGATGGTTTCAGGACTGGTCAATGTTACATGTATGCATGATAAAAACATCTGATACACCTACAATGCACTGGGTTCAATATTACCTGCATCATTTTCCTGAGGTAATAGGACAAATACACTCCTGTAGCCATGCCGCAAATAGTTGCTTTGAAGGCCATTTCAACACCAACATTCAATATTATTTAAAAAAGTAAATAATTGACTAGTGAAAATACTATTTACACGTGGTTTCTAAGATTCACCACTGCAAATTAATTTTGTGAAGTGAAACAATAATAATAGTTTTGCGCTATTATTCTGTAGGCTGTGGGGCCAAACCACACATGCACCCCACCAATCAAGCTGCACAGTTTCCTAAAGCCAATCAGAGCAAGAGTTTGTAATAACCAATCAATGAGCAGCATAATTTATCTTTTGACCTTTCAATGTTGGCAAGTACAGGTGGAGTGGGAACCTATGCGAGTCATGGCAAATGTGCAAGTGAGTAGCATCCAATTCTGTATTCAAATATATTAAAAAAAAAATCTGTAATTGATCATATTGAGTTGTGGAATAAAACTTTAAACTAACATAATTGGTGGAATGTGTTCTGGTTTAGTTGTAGTACTCAAATCTGATAGGAAACTTCTGTTTTATTGGTAGGTACACATGCACGTGTATACATTTCCCTCCACTTCCCACAGATTAGCAAAAAAAGATGTGTGTCTCTGCATTGGTTTGCACCCACAGCATGAGACCAATACGTGCAAATGCACATCTGTGACTCAAAATACCAATACAG
>NC_139633.1:27214595-27397095 GCF_964638095.1 Poromitra crassiceps
ATGCCACGTGCTTCTTCCACGAGCTATGTCGTTTTTATACAAAAGGAACCCCTACGTTTCAGTTTGATAATGGTCAGTTTGATCATGTATAATAAGTGGACTTGGCAACTGTGACTTTGAGTATGGTCTTGGTTCGATTGGGTCAGTCCAGTCTAACCCAGCCAACTGTCAATGGGAGGTAAGCTCAAGGAGCGAAAGAATTTGAATGACAGAAGTCTATTCATTTTTTTTTTTTTTTTTTTTATATACCTTTTGCAGCATTTAAAGGCAGACTACTGTACAAGCAATGCTACTTGCAAATATCAGGGCTTATGTGAACACCTTTCTCAGGGCAAGGCGAGCATTTATAGTCGAGACCGGTCCCGTAGTCTGACCTAGGCATTGAGGAGGACTGAGGTGAAGGGGAGGTAAATAGAGACGTGACTCACAGCACTGGAGTCTACGTCGCTGTGAACAGCTACAGTCTGGATGCCCATCTTCTTACACGTCTTGATCACCTGGCAGAGGAACATAAAAACATTGGCAGTCTAGAATCAGTATCATATAGTTATGGACAGTATATCTGTCACATGGAAGAACAATACCTATGGCATAACTTGAGCAATTCATTAAGCAAACATATCCGCCCCCATGCTGGTAACCATCCATGGACAGTTCCTGAACATATCAGGCTATCTACAAGGTTTCATAAGGCTAAATGCAAAACTTTACAAGACCTTTTTAAAGCTACTTGAAAGTTGAATAGAATAGAACTTTAGATGATCTAACGAAATGAAAATTTGTGAAATGCCTAAATAACCAATGCAGGCGCAGAATGTGATCTGGTAGTTGAAGCAGTGATCGGCCCATCTATCAGCCGAGTGTGACCAACTAGTTAGCAGTAGCTGGTTCTTTACCCTGCAGGCGATCTCTCCTCTGTTGGCGATCAGGATCTTATCAAAGGTCTATGGAAGGAAACAATACACAGATTAGCAGAGCCACTCATTTTCACAACAAACCCTCTGCACAGAGATTCTTTCTTAGAACGGCAAGCATAGTTTAGGATAAACACATTATTTTTGTGGAAACAGAGAGATGTACTGGAAATATATTTACAGTACACGGACAAGTGACAGGGGAGTGTGTGGAAAGCACGGTGAGAAATTAACCTTTAATTTTTTTATTATAATTTTTTTGCCAGAGGCATTTTTATTAGACTAGTAGGAAATAATATACTGGCATTACCTAAGGTGGCTATGAGGAATATAAAAAAGGGTATTGCTAAGGCAGAGCTGTACATTAACTTTTTTTGCTCATAACACTGCTGCTACAGAGGTTGCTAGTTTTGTAGCACAGGCTATAAAATTGTAACACGCGTATAAAATGTATGTTACCATCTCTAAAAACAACCACAAGTAGTGCAGTTGATCACTTAAAGGATGGGTTTTCCGTGGGGAATATGAATATATATTAAATCTCACGCCCCTAAGGTTTTCGAATCCGTTGAAATTCTTGAAATTGGAGCTTCACTCCCAGAGATATCAAGCATCTCTCACATATTTTTTGGGCCAGCCGACGCGTTTCGCGTCATCTGGCCTAAGTCCGCCTTGCGGAAGTCGTGCACCTATGAACTACAACTGTTGTTGGCCATGGTCCCGCCTCTAGAGGTCCTCCACGCCCCTTCAGAGGCCTTGACAAAAACCAAAAGGCAGCCATCTTTCCAACCGCCTAGCCTGCTGTAGCTAATATTAGCTTCCCATAGTTCCTTGCAAAGAGACCATTATCTCGGGAACGGAAGCACTAATCGACACGGGACTGGCGGCATTGGAAAGCTCGTCAAATTTTACATCTAGTAGTAGGTGGGTTGAAGTAACGAAATCAACGCTGAGCAATGTACCCGTTTTTACACATTTTTACAGAAAATAGTTACAACATCAGATGCGCGTAACTCCTACGAAAATGCCTTAAATTGCATGAATTTTTTTTTATGAAGACATCTCCCGACATATATACTACCGTTTACATTTGGTGCAATTTGGAGGCAATTTTATTTTCGATTTATTTCTTGTTCTTTGTATATTTTATTGTCGAAGCCTTCTTCTTCTTCTTCTTTGAGTTTTATGGCGGTTGGCAAACATATATGTGCATTACCGCCACCTACTGGAGTTTGATATCAGCCAAATGCCTGAGGGGTGGGCATAAAAACGAAGGCCACGCGAGCCCAGTGCATTGTGGGAAATGTAGTATTTCGAGTCCCCGCACCCGCACCTCCCCCCCACCACCCCCCCCCACACACAGAGTGGATTTCGGTTGATATCTCTGTGAGTAAACCACCAATTTCAAAAATTTCAACGGATTCGAAAACCTTAGGGGCGTGAGATTTAATATATATTCATATTCCCCACGGAAAACCCATCCTTTAAACAGGTATGTGACTGGCAAAGGACATTAATGTTGCATATAGGACACACAAAATCCAAACCTTAACAAGAAATGTGTTTCAAAACAGTATAGCATGTGTGCTACAGTACTGCAGTAAATTCATAAATAGCACAGAGACCAGTTTTTCCGTAGCATATACAGTATGCAGCATTGTACAGCCCTGTAAGGTATTTTTGCAGCGAAATCCTGTTAATTCCAACAATGCTGGAATGTGATTTAGTTCTTCACACTGTGAAATGGAATAATATGGATTCTGTTTATATGACTGGATATCCACTGGAGGATTCAACTCTACTCTGCTGCTCCTTATAGTTTATTATCCTCACAGTTTCTCTCTTTTTGGTGATTTTAGGGAGTTCAACTACCGGTAGTCCTGTTCGAAATAGGTTTTACAAAACACAGAGGAAAATGACCTTTTCATTGGGATCGCAGACAGTGGAGTATTGTGCCTTACTGGCCACTGTACAGCACCTGGAGTGGAATGATGCATGCTGCAATAAACACATGGAAACACAATATATTACGCATACAGGTAACATAAAAACTCATGTAGTAGCTTAGTTAACAATAGCATGAAATGTCAACAAAAATAATGTTTACCACTGACTCACAATCAGTCAAATTTGATGGGAGGTCTAGCTCCCTTGGCGCTCATTAATAAGCTGTAGCATATGTTTTGGTTTTAACAGGTGCACCAATTCCAAAAGTTCCAACGTTAAATGTAATTGCTGTATAATGCAGGGATGCAAAGTCACAGATAATGTTAGTGAAAAAGGGTGACAGATACCAGGGCAGACACAAACTGCCCTCAGACATCCTCCACGTAAGTGTGCTATTCTGCTATGAAAAAGATGACTAGCTTGCATAAAAGGCTACATGCACAACTTTTTTACTTCCTGAAATTAGTACAGCTTCTTTATTTCCTGTCCTACACTATTGGATGAACCGATTAATCAGGTGTGCCTGATCATTGTTGTGACTGCAGCACACCTGACATTAATCAGTTCATCCAATAGTGATGACAGGAAATAAAGAAGCTGTACTAATTTCAGGAAGTAGTGGAGTTGTGCATGTAGCCCATTGCATCCCTAAAGTTGTCTTCATACAATACATGGTGACGGATAGTAACGGGCTGTCGTCTGCTGCTGGCACTGGTCATTTCGTGGCGGGTTTGACATTGACACCGCAGCGCCACCGACAGAGGAAACGCCATAGGACGTTAATTATTGATGTGACTTCGTGCAACAACAAATGTTTTACAGTTTTAATGACACGGGGTATCTCATCATCAGCTCAGTTGCCCCATGCTGTCAAGACCCAACACAGTATAAACTGGTTTATTGGGTTAGCCAGGCTAGCTAACAGAGTAAGCAGCGGTCAGTAGGCTGGTGGTAAGCAGTAGCACACAGCTGCCAGGCAGTGAAACGTCTCTTCCACAGACAGGGGAGGAGGAAAGCACAAACACGCTCCGGTCGTCTCACCTTTACGGCAAACAAAAGTCTGTTGAGGGCTGCAGGGATGCCGTGCGCCGCCATGTTGCCGAGCTGCGAGGGTCACCGTGGCGTGATGACGTCTCGGCAAGGGCGTCTCCTTTTCGTCCAATCACAACGTCCGAGCTCTTCTTCTTCTTCCATTTTTTTTATGACGGTTGGCATCCAAAACGTTGCATGCCCGCCAACTACTGGATTTAAACTGAATTGTCGAATTATTCACTTCAATAAATACTATTTTCCACCCATTTCCCATTCTACCAAAATTCTCAATATTTCGGATGTTTGAGGGAGCCTAAAAAGCCTCTCTCAACAGCGGACTGCACACCCAGAAACCCACACAACACCCAGAAATCCCCTTGCTGCATCCACAATAATACTTTTAGCCAAAAAGGCCAACTATTTCACCAGAAGTTGAACCTTACAAAAACAAAACTGATTTGTCCTCTTTAGTTTGTTGTCTCATCGTCTCACTTCATCACATTTAGGGATCTTCTTGTACGTCCAAGCTCCAATCACATCACACATTTTTTTTATACTTGTTCAAGTTTTTTAACAATTCAATTTGCAGTTTAACTTTTCTTGTTTTTATTTGTTTATTTTGTACCTTTCCTTGTTTCATGTTAGTTATAATTTATCATGAATAATGTAATGTAGTAATGTAATAAAACATATTAAGTGACTTTGCTGTTATACTGACATCGCATTTAATTTGTATTGCATTGTTCAATAAAATACATCTGACATACTAATATGTTTAGATATGTATCAAAATATATATAAACAAAAAGCAGTAATGTATTTATATACACACGTTTTAACTAACTTTTGGAAAGTTAAGTTAAGTTAAGTTAAGTTATCCTTTATTTATCCCCTTGGGGAAATTCATCCTCTGCATTTGACCCATCCTCTACTAGGAACCTTCCTAGAACTAGGAGCAGTGGGCAGCCAGTGGGCAGCCACTGTGCAGCGCCCGGGGACCAACTCCAGTTCTTTTGCCAGTACCTTGGTCAGGGGCACTGACAGGAGTATTAACCCTAACATACATGTCTTTCTTGATGGTGGGAGGAAACCGGAGCACCCGGAGAAAACCCACACGGACACGGGGAGAACATGCAAACTCCACACAGAAAGGACCTGGGACGGACCGGGGTTCGAACCCGGGACCTTCTTGCTGTGAGGCAACAGTGTTAATCACTCTTTTATCCACATGGCTAAAATATACTTTGAATATCTGCTACCTTCAAATGCTCTGAGCAACCTACTAATGTGACATTTGAATAGGCCTGGTGTTTTTCTCACTTTGAAGCTCAAGCTCAGTTGTATCAGCTATTTATAAAAAAGGGAAAATACTGTTCTGTGACAACTACAGGGAGGTCACAGATTCAGCTCAGACTGTATGATGGTTTAGCTGGCAAATAGATCAGGGAAAGGAAATGGATTTAAATTTTCTCCTCTGCCTGTCAAGGTTGTAGGCTTCCAGTCAGACATTACAAAGAACCTTTCTTTTCTTTCCATGCAACAGAAAATTCGGTTCGTGTTTAGGTGCAAACTGTAAATGCAGTGAGTGTAAATGCATGCAGGACTGAAAGACATCCAACAGAAAGTTAACATTTGTGATGAAGCCAGATCGATATTGGTGTGGGGTTATGTGTTACCTACACACAGATATGTAAACAGAAAAAAGAAAGTAGACAAAGGTGTGAAGAGATTTAGCCACTTTAATAGGCTACATAGCATAAAAAAACTTTGGTATGGCTTACATACATCCCATGCATTTTACAAAATACGTCTTTAAATATTTATGAAGGCTATTGAAACAATAACATAATAACACTTTTCGGTAGGCTGCCATAGGAACAATAAAAACTGGCACAATGTCAAACATCTACATTATAGTCACATTCAAGTCCTGCCAGTTAAAACAGTTCAAAACCAGCCTCATAAAATACTGACAAAAAGGAGTAAAAAAATACTGGTTTATTTTGTCTTTGTAGCCTCAATTAGTGCAATTTAAGACCCATGGCTCATCTAGCGTCCGTTTGGCCGAGGGAGACCCAGAGACTTCCCCTCACAACCACACAAAAAAGGCGAGGCGAGGTGTCAAAGACAAGTCATGGGTGGAAATTAGTCTTTAGCTTCTGGCTCACTGAGCTGCTGTGACCTTCTTCAGACTGGGATGTACCACTCGTTGAAGTTAGATGAGATGGAACTGTGAGAGCTGCTGAGCACCGCAGAGTCTGGAGACATGTTGCTGTGTGTGTCTGACCCAGGGGACACCATGCCCGGGGGGGTGGAGGAGTCGTAGCCACTGCTGGCTGCCGGAGATCCATCAGAGACCGACAGAGAAGGCGAAGAGTCATGGACCTGCAGACCAAAAAAATCAATTCATTAGATACTGTAGTGTAGTCGATTAAACGGATAGTTGAAAATGTATCTATAATTGATTAATCGTTTTTTAAGGGGGGGGGACTAAAATGATCTCATTCCAGCTTCTTAAATGTGAATATTTTCTAGTTTCTTTAGCCTTCTACTCTGACTATCATCTTTGGGTTGTGGACTGTTGGTCAGGACAAAAGAGGTAGACATTTGATGATATCATCTTGGACTTCTCGGACTAAAAGTGATTATAATTTGCATCCCTCCCCTCCCTCCCTCCATCCCTTGATAATTAGGGTTACAGCCCTATAGGCAATATCATCAGGCAAATAGTAAAAGCACAAAATTGCGGCAAGAATAGCAGACAGAGAACAAAAATGACCATGAGCTGTCGTGCGTAATTGTTGTGCGTAAAGCTGGTGTTGCCGTGCGTAAAGCTGTACTGCCGGTGCTTACCTTCATGTGTTTGCGCAGGGAGCTGGGGTGGGTGTATGACTTGTCACACATCCTACACACATACGGCTTGTCCGACGTGTGCACGTGCATGTGTTTCTTGCGGTCACTGCTGTTGGCGAAGCGTCTGTCACAGCCTAAGAAGTCGCACACAAACGGCTTCTCCCCTGAAAACCAAACAAACACAGGGATAAGATTATGATGCCAGTTAGAGCGTTCGCTTGGCCGAATAAAACTAAACGAATGCAACGTCTTCCGCACGGCTTAAGCTGGTCTTACCGGTGTGTATCCGTTTGTGTATCTTCAGGTTCTCCGAGCGGGCGAAGACCTTGCCGCACCCCGGGAATGGGCACGGGAACGGTTTCTCCCCGGTGTGCACGCGGATGTGGTTGACCAGCTTGTATTTGGCCTTGAACGGCTTGGCGGCGCGCGGGCAGTCCTCCCAGAGGCAGACGTGGTTGTTCTGCTCGGGACCCCCCACGTGCTCCACGGAGACGTGAGTGACCAGCTCGTGCATGGTGCCATAGGTCTCCCCGCAGCAGCGCGAGTCCCGGTCCGGGTTGACCCACTTGCACACCAGCTCCTGCTTGATGCACTGCTGCCGCGTAATGTAGCGAGAGAATGCCCCGACGCCGGGGTGGTGGGCCATCCCGATGCCCATGTTCAACCCAGTCGCCACCCCCGGTCCATACTGGCCGTAATGGTCAGCTCTAGAATCGGGGAAAATGTGATGGAACGGCTCACGACTAAACACTTCACCGACCCCGGCAGCCAGCCCGGCCAGCCTCCCGCCCAGCTGCTGGTCGTGAAGTCCGGGGAAGAGGAGGTGGCTGTGTCCGTGCGGCTGGACGTCCCCGCCGGGGTGGTGCTGGTGGTGCATAGAGCCGCTCATCGTCCGGAGGAGGTGCTGCTGTACTTGGTGGTGGTCCCCGGTCGGCCCGGCGGGATACTCTCCCCCAAAGCCCCGACTCCTCAACAGAAAGTCCCGAGTGGAGCTGCTGGTGAATGGGGCCGCATGGGGGGCGCCCTGGGCGGCGAAGGCTGCTGCGCTCTGGCCATGGGGAGAGAGGTGGTGGTGGTCTATGGGGTGGTGCTCGGGGCTGAGTTTGTAGGTGGCCATGTGTGTGTGCATGTAACCGGCGTCCACGAAGGCTCCGGGGCCGGGCTCCCGGTCCAGCTGCTGCATGTCGCTCGCGCTGCAGGGGTGTTTGGCGAGTACGGTGCGGCCCCTGGGGCTCGTGCTCATACCGGCTTCCAGAAACATCAGGCACGAGTCCGAGTCCAAACAAAACGTGCTGGACAGGGGGAGGAAAAGTAAAAAGTTCTCTATATGCTGCCCACAGCACTAGCCAACTGTAGGCTAAATAAAAGTCTAAAGTATCTTAAAAGTTGTCCCAGTTAAATATCTACCGTGATTATTAGTAAATTCTGGTTCCGTGCAGGCTCCAGTGTATTGGAGCTGATCGATAGTCTGTGCGCCAGTTGACCAGCGGGGTCTCACAGCGTCACCTTTTACATGCCCCGGTCCCACTGACCTATTTCTCATTGGTCACATTCAGAATCGTCTCCGTCTGTCAGCCAATCAGGTAAGCTATCACCCAGTCTGGCTCCGCCCACGTCTGTGTGTGTGTGTGTGTGTGTGTGTGTGTGTGTGTGTGTGTGTGTGTGTGTGTGTGTGTGTGTGTGTGTGTGTGTGTGTGTGTGTGTGTGTGTGTGTGTGTGTGTGTGTGTGTGTGTGTGTGTGTGTGTGTGTTTGTGTGTGGGTGAGAGAGAGAGTTTTTTTCAAATATAGAATTACTCAGCACCAATGTTCTCTCTGTCTGGCTAGTTATAATAATGTTAGTTAGGCTATCAGTCACAAATTGTGTGTGAATATAACATAATAATAGGCCTATTTAGTGAACGATGTTAGATGCAGAGAATGGTTAGGTTAGTAGTTTAACCACTCAACTCCACTAGGCTACCTTAAAGCACATTAAAAACAACCGAAGTTGACCAAAGTGCTGTACAGGTAATAAGAAACGCAATGTAGCACATAAAAACATACCATCATATAGAACACAATACCACACACACAATACAAGATATTCTAAAAGTTTGCGGGTGTCCCAGCTCAACCTGAGTTGAAAGCCAGGGAGAAAAAGTGAGTCTTCAAAGAAGAGTTAAAAATATCTAGGGTCTGAGCAGATATAAGGTGCCAGGACAAGCTATTCCAGAGCCTAGGGGCAGCTGCCCCAAGGCCGGATTAACCATAGGGCAACCGGGCAGGTGCCCCGGGGCCCTCGAGGTGAAGGGGCCCTCCGCAAAAAAAAAAAAAAAAAAAAAAACTATGACACAAATCTAAGACCAATCAGGACAAAATAAAATTTGTTTCCAAGAAGATTAAGTCTGATGATTTAGTCTCATTGGATGCCTGTGGGCAAGTGGTGACCAGGGGCGCGGGAAGTGGGGGTGCTTGTGGTGCTGCGGCACCCTCTGCTGTTTTGTATTGGAAATGTAATGTCAATTATTTTTTCATCATTGTAAAGCCACAGCACAGTGAAGAGGATATTAATGTGAAGATTAGCCTCTTCCTTTTGCTCTCAGAGTGCATCAGATTCATGCATTTTACTTTAAAATGTACAAAATTTCTTTGTCTTGGGGGGGCACAGCCCCCCCCTAGAAACCCCCCAGTCAGACTAATATTTTTATCCTGCTGGTGCTACCTGTTTGCAAAGCCTAGAATCGCCTATGAGTGAGTGAGAAACTGAATCTCAGAAACTGAATAATGACATAATAACAGTATAATACTAATGTTAATTGAAAATGAGATATTCCTCTAAATATGGCGAAAAAACATCCAAACATCCGGACGATGGGTAGGGGGGCCCCTGGGAGCTTCAGTGCCCAGGGGCCCCTGGGGGTGTTAATCTGGCTCTGAGCTGCCCCAAAGGCTCGGTCGCCTCTGGTCTTCAGCCTAGTCTTTGGAACAACCAGCAGCAGCTGAGTGGCTGATCTCAGTGCTTCGGGCAGAAGCATGAAAATGTGCAGGAGTTCAGATAGATACTGAGGTGCCTGCAGCCCATTTAGAGCTTTAAAAACAAACAACACAATCTTAAAATCAATTCTAAAATGCAGTGGGAGCCAGTGGAGCGAGGCCAAGACTGGAGTGATGTGCTCACGCTTTCTCTTACCAGTGAGGAGACGAGCTGCTGCATTCTGCACAAGTTGCAGGCGATGCAACAACGACTGGTCGATACCAACATATAGAGAGTTACAATAATCCAGCCGTGAATTAATAAAAGTATGGATTACCCTCTCTAAGTCACTGGGGGAGAGATACCCCATTACCTTTGCTAGGAGCCTTAATTGGAAAAGGTTGGTTTTTATAACAGAGCTAACCTGTTTATCAAATTTAAAGGCGCTGTCAAAGGTCACACAGAGATTTTTGACAGAGGAACGGATGTTTGGATCGAAGGTGGCCAGAAAACCAGCAGGATAATCTGAGGGGTCATGCCCAAACATAATGATCTCAGTCTTAATTTCATTATGATTTAAATAGTTCATGTCCATCCAGGATTTTACATCCTTTAAGCAATCAAGCAATGGCCGTACAGAATGCTTGCTTTTAGATTTTATCATCCGCAAAACAATGAAAATAAATATTATGTTTCATAAAAATGGACCAACGGCAGCAAATAAAGTAGGAAGAGGATACGGCCCAAAATTGAACCTTGGGACCCCGCAGGTGGCTGTGGTTGAGGAGAATTGACCTAGATGGACAGAGAAAGTCTGATCAGTCAGGTAGGAGTGAAAGCATAAAAGGGCAGTACCTGTGATGCCTACACACTGTTCTAGGCATGTTAATAGGATCCTGTGTGTGATCCACAAAGGCAGCTGTCAAGTCAAGGAGCACCAGAACAGCAGAGCTACCTGAATCAGCAGTTGACATAATATAATTAAAAACTCTCAAAAGGGCTGTTTCAGTGTTGTGGCTTGGTTTAAAGCCAGACTGGAACTTTTCATAAATGCCATGGGCAACCAGGAATGATTGCAGCTGAATAAAACTATTTCCTCTAAAACCTTGGACAGAAACGGCATTTTAGAGAGAGGCGTACAATTTGCCAGAACCCCCCATGAAGAAGGAGACCCCAAAATTGTCCCCCATCGACATGAGACAGGCAACATTCAACAGCCACAGTCTCTATGGATAAAAGTAAACACAGCAGCACAAGTTGGCTTTGCTCTGTAGAGAATCCTGGTCGGCTCCGTAGTGTCTCCACCCCGCTGAGAGCGCCACAGCAGCGGGCCAAGTTCAAAGACTCGGCTTCTGGAGGAAAAAACAAGCTGCAGACCTGCTGGGCGGGAAACAGCCTTTATAGCTACAGAACTAACAGAAGAGGGAGAGGAAACACAGAACATGTTCAAAAGAAAAACACGTCTTTTATGTTAGTTACATAATTCATGGATGCTTCTTGAAAGGTGCAGTTTTACTCTGGAGGTTATGCTCCTGTTGCATGACTAGCAATTAGGATTTGATGCCTGGAGAGAGGTTAACATGATTTTTTGGAAGCAGAAAACAAGGAAACCAGCTGGACCTGACTCCGTATCATCCTCTGCCCTAAACACTGTGCTAACCAGCTGGCCCCGGGTTCATCACCAACATTTTCAACACCTCACTGGAGACTTGTCACGTACCACCTTGCTTCAAAACATCAACTATAAATCCCCTCCCCGAAAAAGACAAGGCCTTCGGCAGACCCGTCGCTCCCGGACCTCTGTGGTCATGAAGTCCTTCATGGCACCATGTCTTGTCCTATAAATCAATTACAGACCCACTCCTGGACTCCCTGCAGTTTGCCTACAGAGCCACCAGGTCTGTAGACGATGCTATAAACATGGCCCTCCAGTCCATCCTCACACACCTGGACACTGCAGGAACCTACACCACTCCATCCTCACGCACCTGGACACTGCAGGAACCTACAGGATCATCCTCACGCACCTGGACACTGCAGGAACCTACACCAGGATCCTGTTTGTGGACTTCAGCTCGGCCTTCGATACGATCATCCCAGCCCTGCTGCATGAAGAAGCTCTCCCAGCTGTGCGCCCGACTCCATCTGCAGATGGACCACAGACTTCCTGAGTAACAGGAAGCAGCACGTAAGGCCGGGAAAGCACATCACAGACTCCCGGTCTATCAGCACCGGTGCCGCGTAGGGCGGTGTCCTCTCTCCATACTTCTCCCTCCCTGTACACCAACAGCTGCACCTCCAGCTACCAGTCCGTCAAGCTCCTGAAGTTTGCGGATTCTCAGATGGAGACTAGTCTGAATACAGGCAGGAGGTCGACCATCTGGTGACTTGGTGCAGTCAAAACAACCCGAATGCTAAATGCTCAAAAAACTGTGGAGATGATGATTGTGGATTACAGGAGGAACACAGTCCTTCCCGCATCATCACCCTGGGTGACTCCCAAGTCAACACTGTGGAGTCCTTCCACTTCCTGGGAACCATCATCAGCCAGGACCTGAAATTAATTTGGGGTTTTATGGAGGAGACCCCATCAAAACCACTTTAAACACCCTTACTTTCGACTGTAATGTAAAATTCAGGGAGACAGGGTCCATTAATAACACTGTAAACATGCACAAAATGCATTTTATAAATAAATAAATAAATAAATAAATAAATAAATAAATAAATAAATAAATGGCTGATGATGGTTCCCATATATATATATATTCCCATATATATATATATATATATATATATATATATATATATATATATAAAATATCCCCTGCAGTTTGCCTACAGAGCCAACAGGTCTGTAGACGATGCTATAAACATGGCCCTCCACTCCATCCTCACGCACCTGACACTGCAGGAACCTACACCAGGATCCTGTTTGTGGACTTGACATATAAAGTATATATATATATATAACATATAAATAACATATTATATATGTTAGTGTTATTATAATACATACACTATGTTGTTCCTTATGGATAATTATGTAAGAAATAGGGAAATTCCATGGTTTCTGCAATTTTACAGGTTCATGTGTGAAAGGGGCTTACCGGTATGTAGCCTACATTTGTAGTCATATTCATTCAACATGTGTGTTTGTACTAGTTGTAGTAGCTGTAGTTGTATGATAACTGCGTGCGGTTGGGGTTTGTAATGGGCTAGTCTATAAGAAAAGGAATGAGCGAGCGAGGAGAGAAGGGAAGGAGACAAGGGCGCCGCGTCACAGTGTTGGGACGCGGCCTGGCTGTTGTATTCCTTATGACTCCGTCCCCCCTCCATTCACAGTGAACAGCAGCATGGAGGCTCTGACTCCCGGGATCTAACAGCGAGCAGCGGGGGGTAACGACACTGCCGCATGCGCTCTTCCCTTCGCCAAAACACGCAGGAAGGAGGGGAGACGGCACTGGACTGCTTTCCCATTCGGATTTAAACCATTTCGACCGAGAAAGTGACGCTTCTGGTCGGCGGCTGGAGCGGGGGAAGCTTGCCCGCCGCGGTTAGCATGAAGCGGGGGCACAATGGCCTGGTCTCTCCGCTGGGGAACAACAACTCCAGGGCCTCCTCCAACATCGCCTCGACAACCGAGAGCGTCCCCGGGGGAGGAGGAGTGGACCTGGGCGGCCTGCTGGACTACTCCAAACCCCCCGCTAACATCAAGACCGAGCTGGTGTGCAAGTGGACCGAGCGCGCCTCCCCGGCGAGACATCCTCCCTGCTCCTCGGTGTCCTCTGTGTGCGAGCAAACTTTCAGCTCCATGCACGAGCTGGTGGACCACGTCACCACCGAGCACGTAGCGGCGGGGCTCGAGGCCCTGACCAGCCATGTCTGCCTGTGGGACGCGTGCCTGCGCGGCGGGAAGGCGTTCAAAGCCAAATACAAGCTCATCAACCACATCCGCGTGCACACCGGGGAGAAGCCCTTCTCGTGCGCGTTTCCCAACTGCGGCAAGATGTTCGCACGCTCCGAGAACCTGAAGATCCACACGCGCACGCACACGGGTAGGCTGGCTGTCATCATGTAGGGCTGTGATCAAAGCCGGTGGAGAAGCGGTGTGAGTGAGACGTTTATATGCTGTGTGAGAGCCATGTCATCAGCTAGGACAGCTGCTTACTGCGAGTGTGTGTGTGTGTGCGTGTCTGTGACTGGGTGTGCATAAAGAGATGAATAGAGATCATGTTCTGAGTCTGTTTACATGGGCTCAGCTCAGTACTGATTCAGATCCGTCCTTCTTTGCGCCCTTGTTTCCTAGAGGAATCACGGCTGGCTCTGACTGCAGCTCTGGAGTCATGTAAGGTGACTGACTGACTGCAGCCAGCAGCAGCAGCAGCAGCTGTAATCATTGTTTGAGATGGTGGTTATTATTATGATAGGAAATTGTCGATTGCACAACACAAATTACCTGTGCGTTGTTTACTGTTTATTGTGTTGTTGTTATTATTGTTGTATGGTTATTGTGTTATTCAGTGGTTCTCAAAGTGGAGTCCGGGGGACCAGGGAGGGGGTTCCCAGCAAACTAACTATAACTATAATTCCATCCGTAGCACACTGACAGAAGGTATGACTATTTTGCTCGTGGTTTTCATACAGTTTCTGTAATAAAACGTCTATTAAAGAAGCCCAAATCGTATCAGGCGGGGGACCTTATTTGTGTCACTCTTAGGGGTCCTTGACGTGAATCAGTTTGAGAACCACTGTTGTGTTTTAGTTCCAGAGCAACTTAATGCACAGAGAGAAAGTTACAATTAATATTTAATACTATATTAATCCTACAAACCATAGGGCTATGTTCTTCCCTTCTCAGATGAGATCACAGCTATAAATGCAGGATCACGATCATGAAGATAGATGACAATGGTGATAATTATGGCAAATTGATTGATTGATCATGTAAATTTAGCTTCTTTTTTTTGATGCCATACTGCATTATACATTTCTCGTCGACATTCCTTAAAGATGCCGTTTTAATTCAGGCTTTATCAACATGATAAGATAAAGAGGTGAGGAAGCACAGCAGTGCTTCTCTCCTGGGTGCCGGCTGCTGCAGGGTGAATCACAATGAAGCAAAGGAAATGTTCCAGCAGCACACCAGGATAGGATAGAGACTTATTTTGTATTTTTGGTTACATTTAGAGACAAGAAAGAGTGAACTACGCGTTTCACATACATACTGCTTTATCAGATTCACTAGGGCAGGGGTTCACAAACTTTTCCGTCCAAGCACCACTACGTACCAAAACACATTTCCCAAGGACCACTTCCACTGCGTATACCCCCCCCCCCATAAAATAACATTAGCTGATTTAACCATGCAATAGCAGCAGAAAGGCTAAATGACAATATAAGGCTACTAGCTGGTTCAAAACAAACACACATGGACATGGACACACACACACACACACACCTGCCAACATTAGGCTGTGAAAAAGACCCCTTTGAAAATGTTTTTTTTCCTCGCCAAAATTTAGCCTAACTTTGGAGTGTTATTTAGCTACCTTCCTGACAAACTAGCATGACATCGTTGGTACAAATCGATTCCTTTAGGCCTCTGAAAGTAAATGTTCAAAATTGTGATATTTCCCAAATATCGCGATATTTCCGAAAATCGGCCACCTCAGGGGTTAATGTGTATGTAAAAACTTGTCTGTATTTTTTTCATTTTATTTTTTGCAATTATCTGGCGGACCACCAGGCGCAGCCCCGCAGACCACCAGTGGCCCCGCGGACCACCGTTTGGGACCACCGTTTGGGAACTAAATGCGCTAGGGAATCTGATGAAGTAGTATGTGAAACGCGTATCCTCCTGGTGGTGTGCGCTGGAACATTTCCTTTGGCCCCTCACTATAAGATAACGCTTGAAACACGCTTCAAGCCTTCAACGTAGACGGCACGGTGGCAGCTGGACATAAATGCGGAAACGTCAGCTTGACGAGGGCGTCCCAGGGGAGTCCCCACCAGCAAAGTATACTCGGGCATAGCCGTCACTCTCTCCTGTTATCTCCCCATCGATCTACGTCGTAGTATACTACTTGTGCTGTTTCACGTCAGCTGCACACGAGTCACATTTCTAGAGAGCTGCACGCCGCCTGCGCTGGCAGGCTCTTTGGCTTTCCCACCATGAATTCCCGCTTTATTTGAATAGCAATTTAAATCTGCAATCTCCAATTTCCATTTATATTAAAAAGCGAAAGTGAAAGACATCATGAAATTGGCTGAAAGAGCAGTTAATACACGGGCCTGACAGGATAGGGTAAACACAGATCCTCGAGTGGAATACAAGTTGAAGAGCTTATCTCTCAAGGTAGTGATGCAACAGCCTGGCACAGACTTCAATCATATAGACCTCATTAGTGCATGGTTGAATCAGCACAGCAGTATGCAAATTTAACCTTTTCTAAGCCAGGTCAATCAGGTCATATAAAAAATAAAGTAAATTGACTTGTTTTGCAGTACATTAGAATTGAGTCATATGCAATGTTGTCACTGTTCAATTCTCAATCCCTTAAAGGAACACTCTGCCCATTTTCAACCAGCTTTGTATGATTAGAACATCAGTAGTATATCAGAAAACTGTAAACTGTTTTGAAGTCTGTCATTTAATTTGACAGTTATTGGGTGTTAAAGTGTGGACCAGTGACATCACTGGTCCACACTAACTCAAATTAATTACTCATTAACTCAAATCAACTCTCAATAACTGTCAAACTAGATGAATGATGAATAGTTTGACAGTTATTGAGAGTTGATTTGAGTTAATGAGTTATTAATTTGAGTTAGTGTGGACCAGTGATGTCACTGGTCCACACTTTAACACTCAATAACTGTCAAATTAAATGACAGACTTCAAAACCGTTTACAGTTTTCTGATATACTACTCATGTTCTAATGATACAAAGCTGGTTGAAAATGGGCGGAGTGTTCCTTTAAAATCATGTTATATGTCAATGAATAGTCATAGAGGCCATTTACACCTGGCGTTAACATGCGTTTTCTGCCATCAGATTGCAATCTGATGGCAGAAATGGTTGTCCTCTCAATCCGCATAAAGTTGCTGTATCCAGATTGAGAGGACACATTGCATTTACACTTGTGTTTCAATGTGTACACGATGCATCCCTGACCACCTCCGTCCGGAGGTGGTTTGGCCGATCAGATTGCAATCCTTCTTCAATGCGTTTTGGGGGCGTTTACACCTGTACTTTCAAGTGATAACAAAACACAATCTGATTGCAATCTGATCACAGAGAACGCATGTTAGTGCCAGGTGTAAATGGCCTCATTGAGAAGTCCCGGACGTTGATAATGGTCAATACGACGTTTGTGTTCCAGGTGAGAAGCCGTTCCAGTGTGAGTTCTGCGAGCGCCGCTTCGCCAACAGCAGCGACCGGAAGAAACACTCGCAGGTCCACACGGCCTCCAAGCCCTACGACTGCAAGGCCCTGGGCTGCACCAAGTCCTACACGCACCCCAGCTCCCTGCGCAAACACATGAAGGTCCACGTCAAGTCCTCACCTACCTCCGACCCCCAGGACCCCTACGACTCCATCCTGCACCACCACCAGCAACACCAACCACCTCACCAGCACCACCACCACCACCAGGCCCTCCTGGAGCCGCTCGACCTCAAAATGCATCGCCACTCGCCGTCGCTCGCCGACCATTTCCCTCCCTTGTCCGACCGCGACTTGGATAGCGACTCGGTCACGGGAGTGGACCATAAGCTCCTCCTCCGGAGTTCGTCTCCCATGGCGATGCCCCTTGACCTTTCGCTGTCGGGCCTGAAGAGCCGGCTGGCCCAGCAGAAGCAGCAGGGCGCTAGGACCCCGCGGAGGAGCCAGCGGTCGGTCAACCCGGCCTTACCTCAGGTGTCTAACATCAAGGAGTGGTACGTCTGTACCAGGACTACAGCGCAGCACTTCCCTTTACTACACCCGGACCATATCAAATCAGAACCTAGAGACGACGACGACGGGTACAACACGTAGGACAGACCGAGCGCTCCGTTTGGAATTGGGGGGGAAAAAAACTGACATTGAATATCATGACCAGACGCGCAGGTCCAGCCAGACGATGGTGTGTGAAGTCATCTTTGCTATGCTCATTTCCAATAGGGTCCTTATAGTAGCAGTAGTGGTTCAGCAGCACCGCTCTCTCGGGTCAAGTGGATCAGAACCAGTGGTTATCTGATCATACCGGTGTTGTGATGATCAGGCTGTGATCAGATAGGAGCTTTTTTTTTACCCCCTCCTGCTCAATTGCAAAGCTCAGCTGTGAGTGTCGCTAATGACAAACACCGAGGTCAGAGGGCACGAGGAGCGTTGCCTCATACGTTAGCTAGCTAACCTGATGTAACACAGGTTATAATATTGAAATAAAATTATTATTATAAATTGTGAGGAGGTTAGCGATGTCTCTGCTTCCTCTTGAAGAAGAGGACGAGGAGCTCATTGTGATATAGGATGTGGGTGCATGCCCTCCTAGAGAGAACAGAGCATCCACAGGTTTCTACTCTCATCCAAGAACTCCTCCTAGGTAGAGATGTTTCAAGGGCTATTTTCCCATTGATGTTCAACTCAGAGCCCAGAGCAGCGCCCCAAAATCCACCTCATCGGCGCCTCCTATGCAGCAGGTGCATATGACATATATAATATGGCAGCATATATAAAAATGACTGAAAAAACAAAAAGTGTCCTATGTGATCACGGCCTGATCCAACACAGCTAGCATCAGTGCAGTGGGGCCTCGGCTTGAGGACAGTGTGACTGTTCCCTCTTTGTGCTGGCCATGAAGTCCCTCCTCAGTCGGGTAGTCATACAGAAGGTTGTGCGATACGTCCAGACAGACAGTAGTAATCCATCTCAGACTGGATGTGAACCTTGGATGCAATCCGAAGCCGATTGTTTGTAGGTATACTGACACAGGTTTTTAAAATGCCGTTCTAAATCATATCAATTACAAGGGTGATTTGAGAGAATCTTTTGGTCACAATTTCACTTCATGATAGGGTGGGCAGACATAACCGAGTTAATAATCACTGAACTACTAGTGGACCTTTTTGTGTTCCCTTTGGCCATCACGACGTCAAGGCAGATAGTTCTGCGCTCCTTTAGTGAAAGTAGAATTTGATTATTCAGCCCCAGGGTGCGTTTGAAGTAATGGGTCTTTGAAGACCGATTTCAGATAATGATATATTCACTCGCCCATTTATTCTCCCGTGTTTAATATATTCATGGGTTCAGGACATTTTAAAATACGCTCAACAGGAATTTACTTGGAGACCTCTTATTCACAAATTTGTGAATAACGGGACAAATTAAATTCAATCAAAACCAATTATTAGGCTTACATCAATTCCATGATATTATTTAGTGAATATTTGATCAATAATAATGACACTTTTTTTTTTTATCTAGCTTATTCAGTGTTTTTGAGATAGCATTTCAAGTCAGCCTTGTATTTCCAACCTGGTGAAAAGACGTTCCTACAGTGTCAGTCCTCAACGTGACCTTGGTTGTCATGATGATCGATAACGGGACACATCAGAGAGAGAGAGAGAGAAAGCTAAAATCAGAGGAGTTACGGCCCGGAGATTTGATGCATACCTGTCCGAAGAGCGATTGTTGATTAAAATACATTTTCAGCAACAGTTTGGACCCGAAGCACTGCAAGTTCAGGCTTCACAATCAGTCACGAGGGAGGAGCAGTGTTAATTAACACTCTTTGAATAATGTCTGTCAATTGTCAAGTCTCTTATGGAAGGACTCTATAGAAGAGGTTCTGGGCATACACACTAAAAACATAGTGTATTCATCACAACACACTAAAAACATAGTGTATTCTTCACAACACACTACAAACAAGCAAAGTGAAATACTCAGTACTGGTGCTAAGATTCATATTTTTTTTCCGGGGATGCATCTGAAACTTTACACTGCCTTTTTCAGACGGCTTCCCCACAAGTTGGGTATATAGACTGATTTAGACTTGTGTAGACAGATAATAGGTATATAGACTGATTTAAACTGGTATAGACAGATGTAGATGAGGGTTGATTAGATTCCTGTGTCCCCCTGCCTCCTAACCTAAACTCAATCCACACCCTGCTTGCTACAGTGCTGTAACCACAACCGAAAAAACATCCACTATGATACAAATGATTCTGGGATAGCTTTAATAATGATGCTGCCTTCCAGTACAAGTCAGAAGTCAGAAATTCCCAGCTGCACGGTCGTAATTACAACCTGTGTGTTCCAGTGGTCCAGCTTGGAAAAATCAGTGGAGAAACATGGAACATGGACCCCCCACGTAAAATTCTGTTCCCCATGCGACAGCTGATGTTATAGGGAGCCAAAGCAGACGTGTAGGCCAGATGTGGCTAAGTGGCTAGCATGATTTTCAGTTAAAGTGGCTAGCGTGACTTTCAGTTAACGCAGAGTACGGTAGTATGTCGTACTGCAACTAAACAAAGCAATGAATGGTGTTGCCATTCACCTTTCAACACACTCCATAATATAAGCTTTCAGACGATTTGCACATTCCTGCTATTTTAGGCGTAGAGATCTAAAGAAAATACTTTCTAACAATGGAGAACTACAACCGACGTAGCCGTCACAATATAGAGTGCCAGCTGTAGATAGCGGGGGTGAGCCACCTGACTAGACGCTGTTGCACGTGGGTAGCTTTTTGCTATTCGAGATGCAGTTTGAGTCATAATAGTAACTACCAAAATCGTTTCACAGTAGCCTGTGAAGTTCTAACTGGCTACAACAGTTAGCTAGCTAGAACTTCACAGGCTACTGTGAAACGTTTCCTTTCTGGGAGATGGAACATTCCAACTAGGGCGGCCACGCTAAAGGCCTTCCTGGCAGTGTAGACCAGCAATACATTTTGTTGTTAATTTCAATAATACTGAATGGATTTTTGTTAAATTAATCGAAGTGAGATGCATTAATGTTTACTGCAACATAAAAAAATAAAATAAAGCAATATGCTTTTTCTATTTGCTCATATGAAGTAACCATCCTCCATATGCTGACAGGGTAAAGTCAACCCTAGGGTTGAAATTACATCAACTTTGGCTTCCTGTATCAATGATATACTAGTGCAGTGCCCGTTCGCCCCCCCGCTGCTGCACAGAGTATTGTTCGTGAGTTTATTCAAAGTGTATTAATATTGAACGTGTCCAAATGGCACCAAATGCACATCCTCAGGTCCCCAGCAACACACCCGCCAAGTGTGAATTCGATTGGACGAACGGTTCTCGAGATATGTGAATGACATATACACACACACACACACAGATTTCTTGTTTTGTTTGTAGTATGATTTATTGTAGCATTAGCTAGCCTAGCAAGTTAGCATAGGGACAACGTTAACTAGCTAGTTGCCATAGAACATTAACACCCATTTTTGATGGATACAAGGACATGCTATGCTGAAAATCAAACTTCAGGGTATTTGGTATATTAATGTAGCCTACATCTCAGAAACCTTGGGAGTAAGCTTGTCTGAGTTTCCAACTTGCAGGGCCGTTCCATTGCAGTTTTCCTAGTAAGATTTCAGAATTTCTGACTTCCTGACATCTCTGGAATACAGCATTTGAAGATGTACCAGAATCATTATAATTAATTGCAATTTAGTGGCATTTCTAAATGGATTGCAGGTATAGCATGTCACCAAACACAGACCAAGAACCAATGATTCAGTTTGTACTTGTATGGTGACCGAAGCGCGTGGTCCTCCATGTAGAGCTGACACAGCAAAACTGCCCCTCCCCTCCAATTAATAAATCCTAATTAGCCTGAAGATAGTTTAAGATGGGCAAAATTGCATCATTGTAAATTTTCATCATCTAAAACATCTAACCAGTGTATCATGTGTAGTGAGGATGCAAAATCTGGAGGAGCTGTCCATCCACAGCAGGAGATTGACTTTTTGTACCCACAGAATGTTATCTTTAGGTTGAGCTTTTATACCTAAATAATAGCTTTATTCTCGAGTCACACTACTAGTTCTGAATCAGAATATATGCCTTTACACCCCCCCCCATGACCATAGAGGTTTTTATAGCAGTCACAGGCCTCTTACCAGACAAACTGAGTCCCAAACTGATCTGAACAGAAAATATATTCGGGTAGGATATATCATTTCAAATTTTGTCAGCTATATGAAGTGTCCTTGGTGTATCTTCTCAGACATTAAAACAGTCATAGGTCACCCGCAGGGGGTGCTCTTCACACTTCCTGAAAGATTCGGCGCGATCGCACGTGAAACGGCATAGCTGTGGCCGAACACAATCTCTGCTCACTCGCTCACACACAGAGTTGGCATGCAGCCTCTCCTCTCTCCAGAGGGTTTTCCTAGTCCACTTCCCTGGCTGATTCCAACTTTGCTCAGGTGTGCTCCATCAGTAGCTAACGAACGGCACTCTCCATGGTGCTGAACCTATTTTGGCCACCAATTAGACACTTTTGCCCACTTAGTCGCCCCTATTTGCCTAATTTAAAAAATCCCATCCCATCACCCTCTGCTCGGGACCCCTGTGCCAAATATGACTGTTGTCAGGCCGACGGTGTCTGAGGAAAATGAAACGGAGACGCATACACAGGTTTGCTCATTTATGTGCACAAGATGTGTAAGATGCTAGCAGCTGTCTGCAAGCTGGCTAGCAAACTGACGTATTGAGCCTTCTATCCAGCCCAGTGCTCTTAGCTAGGACGTGAGTTGTAACTCTTTCACCATGTGGGAAGTATAAGGCTCGACCATTGGCTGAAGGGATGAGCAAGGCACAGTGCTGCATGGCTCGTGATTGGTTAAGTGAGAGCTATTTGCCTTGGAGGAGGGCTCAGCACTTGGCAACAGAAGTATTTTGTGTTGAGATGTGCATCTCACCAAAGCTATCTATTCGAATTGGGAAAACCACATTTTTAAATTGTAATAAGTTTTTTTCCCTTATGGTTCAATATGAGCATGACAAATTTGAATTTATGCAACACAAACACTCTCTGCTGGTGCTAATCTCTCAAGTGCTCTTCATATCGCTCACTCTACACTGTCCTTGGCCCAAAATCAATTTTGGTAGCAAGTCGTAAAGGAATAACAATCAGATTTGGTGAAGACGGTTGAATCAAATGAAATGACAAATGTAGGCTATTCAGCACATAAAGACCTATGTCACTTCTAGTTGTGAGGTTTCTCCTGGGACGGCAGTGATGTGTAAATTCCAGATGACACCATATATAACGTTGATTATATACTACCGGTATGTATCAATATAATACGTATGTATCACTACCAGGATAGGGCTCAGTTCACCTCAAATCAGACGTTGGAGAAGGCTGCTCTTCAAAACTGAACACAGAAGAACCCTTTGACATGAGAAAGGCTGTCATACCCACCCTATTAAGAGATGATTGAGAATGGATGCTTTAGCATTAGCCAATCACTTGTACTCTCAATTGACATTGAAATGACTCAACTAACCCCAGCACTTGTTACTATAGAGCCTATAACGGGGATATTGGAGAGTGAAAGGAATCCATCAAATGTTGTGGAAATTGTCCTGTTGGTCAAGTTAGCTGTTAAATGATGAGAATAGACACCAACATCACCCATTTTGTCCCCGGTAAGTCCATGGCACACCAATCAAACGTTCTCCAACAAACAGATGTGTGGCTGTGGTCTGTCCTTGTTTGGAATTGTCTGGAGATGTTTGGTCAGATTCAACATGTCCAATCCTTGTTTGTCCGTGTTTAGCCATGGTGTGCCATGGGATGTAGATTGTTGACTCTGGTGCTCCATGCTAACACGTTAGCACTGTGCTGAATGGTAGTAGGTTCCATGCCAACACTAGCTAAGTGTGGTAGTTTGGTGATGGAGATTTAAAATTGACAAATATGATTACTACTTTCCAAGTGGTCATATAGGAATTGGTACTCAATATTACTTGGCTTTTATTACATGGAATGTAGATTCATAAATTGTTTAAAAAATTTTTTTTTAACAATGTAGCCGATGCCAGGTATATTTTTTGCCGCCATTTCAGGTGAGCGACCACATAATAATGCAGATGGATTTTGAAAATCCCTGCATCACTTTACAGATAAGTTGACCAATGAGACAATCTACTCAAACCTCACAGGATTGCTTTCATAATGATGCAAGTTAGCAGTGCTGCTAATTTGTTTGCTCTAAAGAGAAACTTCTGATAGGCTCAGTACAGCTAGAAGAACACACATTTCCTGTAGTCTCAAAAGATACAGTGTACACACACAGTACAGTACTTTGCTCATGAAGTCAGATACATCTGCAGAATCCCAGATCAGACTATGCTAGATTTACACAGAGGAAAAACAAATCAACGTTTTCTGCCACCCAGTTTTATTCATAGCATTGTTATTTTATTTTCACAATTATTTTTGATGGCATTTCTGCTTCATCAGCCATTGTACAGTGGAGAGAAAAACGTAATCTGCAGTGAAGGACGCATACGCAGGTTTACCCTGGGAAAATGTATTAGACTCGAGTTGAAAAGATTTAAAATCAGATTTTTTTTTGTCATCCTGTGTAAATCTAGCCTACCTGTATGTATGGACTTTACCTTTTAATGTGAGTGTGTCATGACCGATTTGTGTGTGTATGTGTATTAGACTGAAAATGAAAAAATGCTGACGTACTCATGCTCCCACAGACAGCATTGTGTGTGTGTGAGAGAGAGAGAGCGCAAGCAAGGATGGATGTGTGAAACTGAGACTGAATGTGTGTGTGTGTGTGTGTGTTTACACGTATGCAAATGTATGTATACTATGTATTATGTCGAATACTTGCCAATAAGAGATACGAGACTGTGTTTGCCTTTGGTTGCTTATTCCGCCTGTTCTTGTTGTGTGTGTATGTATGTGTGTGTGTGTGTGTGTGTGTGTATGACAAGCTGGCCTGTACCTGCTGTGTGGTTGCTGTGATATTTTATGACTGTTTATTATTGTGTTCAAATCTATTTTCCCATGTTTCCTTATTGACTCATTAAATATTAACATACAAAACCTAGGAGGCATGTAAGTGACTGACTTTTAAATTCACAGACCTTTGTGCAGTACACACACACACACACACACACACACACACACACACTGTGGTTCTCTATAGGTGGGGTGCAGGGATCTACTACTACTACTAAGGTGTCCTTGATTGAAAAAAGCAAGGAACAGTTTAATCTCACTGTAATTTAATATACTAGAAATTATCCCCAATTATACAAGCTATAAAGGGAATTGAACAAAGTTTTGGCAACAAACTGAGATTTTAGAATCCTGCAATAGAAACAAACATTTGAATTAGAATATTAAAGTGATAAGTGTAACACAACTTTACATGGCTTTAAAATGCTCTGTCAAAAGGGCCTTTCTGTGTGGAGTTTGCATGTTCTCCCCGTGCCTCCCGGGGGTTTCCTTCATATTGGAACCCCCTTCACCAAAACATGCAATATCCTGGTTGCTAATGTGGTTCCTCCTCTGGTCGTTAAGGGCGCCTGTTCAGAGGGAGGGGAACTGGTCGGAATAGCGTGAACCTCCCACGTGCTATGTCCTACCGGTGAAGCTTCCTCTGTCAGGTGAAAAGAAGCGGCTGGCTAACTGCCCATGTATCGGAGGAAGCATGGAGCCAGTTTCGGCTCTCCCCAGATCGGCAGAGGGTGGAGTAGCAACCAGGATAAATAAATTAAATTAGCACTAATGGGGGATAAAAATGGGATAAAAAATCGGGAAGAAATATCTAAAAATAAATAAATAAAATGCTCTGTCATTGACTGGCGTTCACAAATAAACTTAACTTGGATTTGTTTAAAGTTAACTTTACTTTTTTTGTGGGTTTTAAGGCCCAGGCTGGATTCAAACCCATAACACATACAGTAACACTGACACTGAAAAAAAAAAAAAAAACTTACCATTTACATTATTTCAACCCACAATCTATATATAAAAGGGGCAATGTGGGCAATCTGTTCTGTTTCAATCTTTGCCCCAGAGGCATTGTGACATCACTGATGATGTCATCAGTGATGTCATAAGACTGATGGATGTAAACTTAAGGGGCACACACACACACCCATGCCCGCACATAAACGTATCCGCAGACCACTTCAGCATTCTAAAAAATCCAGTGGCACTGCCCTGTAGTGTCAGCCCTCCCTGCGATCCTTATTGTTTCATCACTTCCTACGTTGAAAATTGGATTCTCTCCGGTGTGTGTTCTACAAGGGCCTTCTTAATAGCGTAAACCCACAGAACGAGGTTTGAACAAAAAGTGCAAACGGCCCACAGATAGACTGAAGGATGACAGACAGAGAAAGAGACAGAAGAGAGAGAGGGGGGACTTTCAGGAGTGAGGCTCATCGTTGGCATGCTGACGGGTTGCCCTGGCGACGGGCTGCGGTGGGAAGATGGTCCTTTTGTTGCCAATTTGTCTCCCCCATCCACCACAGAGCTGTGACGCCAGACAGAGAATCACTGACTCCATTAGAACAGAACAGAATAGACTAGAACAGAATAGAACCCAATAGACTAGACTAGAACAGAATAGAACCCAATAGACTAGAACAGAATAGAACCGAATAGACTAGAACAGAATCGAATAGACTAGAACAGAATAGAATCGAATAGACTAGAACAGAACAGAATAGAATCAAATAGACTAGAACAGAATAGAATCAAATAGACTAGAACAGAACAGAATCGAATAGAAGTAGGCTACAAATGAGAAAAAGCAGAGTAAATAGAGGCTCTGGGGTCGCTGTAGCTTTGTTTTTTGTTTTTTTGTTTTTTTTGTATAAGTTATGGAATGTTCTCTTTTCATTTTAATGTCTTCTTCTAATCTGTTGCAACTGATGCTATATTAATATACTGAGTTGGTTATATGGAAATGCAACAAGCATACTTAGTGCAACATGCAAGGATGCTGCAATACGATTTGATAAAAAAAGTAACTCAATTTGTAACTTGCGTTACATGACAAAGTAACTTGTATAATATTACTGAAATTCTATTGGTAATAAGTTACATTACTGAGTTACTGCTAAAAGTAATATATTACATGTTACTTTTGTAATGAATTACCCCCAACACTGGTAATGTATACTTTAGTGCAAAGTGTTAGTATGGAGCCTGCTATCACTGAGGCTATCTATCAGTGTTGTGATGGAGCACTGGAGCCAGTGATCTACTGGTCACATCGATGACTCATCTCATCAGGGAATGGATTAGAATTATAAATGAAGTACTCTATGTATCTATCTTAGCCAACCAAAGGGGACACAAACTATTACAAATTTCTGTGTGTGTGTGTGTGTGTGTGTGTGTGTGTGTGTGTGTGTGTGTGTGTGTGTGTGTGTGTGTGTGTGTGTGTGTGTGTGTGTGTCATGTGCTTTCTGACTCCTGGACACTAAACATTCCCATCCAGCAGGCTGTTAGTCACACTCACTCATTCACCAGCTCAGAGAGAGGAAGAAAAGGACATTCGGAAGAGTGCTTGGAGGAGGTGTGTGTGCGTGTGTGTGTGTGTGTGTGTGTGTGTGTGTGTGTCCGTGCGTGTGCGTGTGCGTGTGCGCGTGCGTGCGTGCATCTTGACTCCAGAGAGAGTTGAAAGAGCCAGTCGACCAATCAGCTCCCCCGCTGAGAGCCCCTGCTGAGCTGAAAGGGAAACCCCGCTGAGTGGAATCTGCCCGGAACAACACACAGTCAGTCAGTCAGTCACATACACACACACACACACACCCACACACACACACACACACACACACGCACACACAAGCGCACGCACGCACACACACTGTGTGTGTGTGAAAAGAGAAGATAATAGAGTATGGACGTATTCAGAGACACTGATGGAGGAATAATGGACTGAACTGGCACACACGTTTGTGTGTGTGTGTGTGTGTGTGTGTGTGTGTGTGTGTGTGTGTGAAAAGATGGATGTTGAGCACTAGTTAAACAACCAAGAAAAGACCAGATGTACTGTTTCTGTGTCAATTCAGCCATACGCACACACAGACACACGCACACACACGCACACACACATATACACACACGCACGCGCGCACACACACACGCACACACACAGCCTGTAGCTTGGGTCACCAAACCAAACACCAGACTATAATGTCGGCTCGGCATTGTACGTCTCTGCAATCCGTGGATACGTACGATCTCAATGTACATTTGAAACAAAACGTCGGCCTTTTACTAAAACGTGGCATTTTACGTCTGCAAACCTACAATCGCAACGTAAATTTGACACAAAACTGTGGTTAATTTGAAAACCCTCCCCCACCTTTCCAACGTTAAATGCAAATAAAACAACTTGAACCATTTTGGTGAGGTTTAGGCAAGTAAAACAACTTGGTTAAAGTTAAACTTTTATATTGCACTCAACCCGCGTTTCTCCATGCCATGGGGGAAGATACTCTCTTCCCCCTCCCTTCTCCCTTCTTCTCTCATGGTTGCTCAGGCGCAGTGTCAGGCCAGCCAAAACAAAATGTAAACTTCCGGGTAAAAATGTCAAACTAATATCATTTAAACGAGTAAATAGCCTGACTGATGCACGTTGGAGGAGAAAAAGGTGTTTCAACAAACGAAGCAGAAAAGATTGTATCAAAATACTCGTTGTGATGTTAAGATTACATAATAGTTCAACTGTGGCTGTAAAGCATGACTCAAAATATTTAACGTTACGAGGGTTTTATTTTTGAAAGACCTAAAGCGGACGACCTACTTACATTCTGGCTGACTTGACGCAGTCTATGGGCCTGGGCTGTGGGGTGCACTCGTGCATGAGAGATGGGAGATGCTGTTTCTCTGGATATTCCGTCAATGTAAAGTAATTAACTGTTAAGAAAGTCAAATTTCAGCCTGTGGGAATCACTGAATCACTGACTCGCGCTGGAAAAGGGACGGCAAATCAATAGGAGGAGAAGCAGGGTCGGAAAATAATGCGTTGGACCACCACCAAGATTTATATCGCCATGGCGTGCAGAGCCGTCGCGTAAATACCCACCTCACTTGCAGGGTCGCTCTATCGGCTAAAAACGACCCGGCTTGGCAACTACCAGGGGTGGGCAATTATTTTTCATGGGGGGCCACATGAGAAACCCAGATTGTTGCCGGGGGCCGAACAAATATTGTCATGCCGTAACCCATGGATGGGTAACTTTGATGATAAAGAGGCCAAAGAAAAATTCCTCGCTACCAGGTTTTGCTGAGGGCCGAACGGCGCCAGCGCGAACAATTTGGTGCATTTGAAGCCAGGTTTAGAGGAATAACTAATTTTAAATTAACAGTTGTGATGTCATTATTCAGTCTTAACCACCAATATTTGATCCCTTTCTCACTCACTCCTATGTCACCACCTGCTCTCAGGGCTTGAAATTAACTTTTTTGACCACCTGCCAATATGGCTGCTAGATTTTAAAGTTACCAGCCAATTGAATTTCCACTAGCTGAAATGCTTTTCTTGAAATAAATCAGAATATGAGTGGGTTAATTTAAGCATAAGTATCAGTAAGTGTCCCGGGATGATCCAAGCCTGTGTTGAGGGTCACACGAACAAAAATGCAGTCTTGAAGCTAAATAAATCCAAAACCAATGAGTTATTTGAGTTATTTAAATTTCTACTTCAATGTAGCCTTTTAGTCATAAAGATTATTGAAAGATATTCCATATTCCAAACTGAAATGCTATAACAGAAGTGGAGTATTGGCCAGAATATGACATGAACATTTGGACACTTATTCAGCGGGTATCTTGCATGTTGCGTTCAGGTGCACTGTGTGTGTACATTTTTTTTTTTTTTTTTTTTTTTGCAATTCCATCGCGGGCCACACAGGTGGTGCCCGCGGGCCGCATTTTGCCCATGTGTGAACTAGACTGAAGAAAATGCCACTAGTTTGTGGATATTAGTGGGATTTTTGGCCAGTCTAAAAAGGGGCTTTACTGGCCACATGCTATTTCAATAGCAGTGTTGATATATTATACACGTATCTAACAATGTGATATGCGATGTATTTTTTGGGTTCAGACATGACCATGTTCTACGTATCCATACATTGCAGAAACATACGGAGCCAACATCTTATCTGGTGACCAGGCTGGGGTCACGGGTCAGCTTCGAGCTGTGTGTAATTTGATTAAGCGCGAGAGAGACAGGAGTTAGACCAAAGACCTGAGCTGCAATAAAAAGACTCCAACAAACAAAGCACTTCAAGAGAGAGAGAGGGAGAGAGAGAGAGGGAGAGAGAGACAGGCAGGGAGAGAGGGAGGGAGGGAGAGAGAGAGGGGGAGAGAGACAGGATGGCCCCAAGGCAACAGGCCTCATCAAAGACGCGACAGTCAAACAGCCTACAATGGGACGCACACCCACTCTCCCCCCCCCACACACACACACACACACACACACACACACACACACCTACACACACACGCACACACACACAAAAGGACTCCCACACACTCTTTATTCCTGACAATGCACCTCCCCTGTGTGCCTGTGTGTGTGTGTGTGTGTGTGTGTGTGTGTGTGTGTGTGTGTGTGTGTGTGTGTGTGTGGTGACAGAAGGGGTTTATGGGAAAACCCCTAAAATGTGACAGAATGACAGGAATGTAGAGCGTCATTACTTTGTGTGTGACTGGGTGTCTGTATGCTTACTTCTTTATTAACTTTATCCCTCCAGAGAATTACAATTTAACGAGAAACATCGCTTGCCCTGCGCGCTCATTTCTAGCTCCGCGCGCTGTTCTGAGCATGTGCAGTTGGTCGCGGCACACCCCTCCCTCCTTATATAGTTATATTATTATAGTAGTGAGATATAGGCTCAAAATTCCCATATCGACTAATTTGAAAACACAAAAGAAATCTAGTATTCATTAACTACAAAGAGGCCTATCTATTTTACTACCAGAAGTAGCAATGGTAAAACTACATCTCTTCAACAAAGGATTAAACCTTTTGAAACTGTCGGATACAACTTCAATTCAAGTTAGTCTTTAAAACCCTAAAATTAGTTGGTTGGTGCATTACACTTACTGTCTGCAGCTGATTCCTTGTGAAGAAATAAATTGGCTGAACATGCCCATGCCTGTTTATAGTTTCTGAGTCACCTGAAACAACATAAAGGAATAATTCACACAAAAAAAAGACAATTCAAACATCTGTAGGACCGTAAACGGGAAGCGGAGTTTCACAACCATTTTCGAAAAACATCTTGGCTGTAGTGGAGATTTCCACTTAAGAATGGCATAAATATAATATTTTATTCATGGTGAGACATGATGTCTCATGGACGGACATGATGGGGTTGATGAGGAGATAATGACTTTTGTGTCAACTACCAGTTTAAAATAAACCCAGCCTACAGTATATCCTATTGATTGGCCTAACGGGGGTGCTGTAATTAAAGGTGAAAGCAAGGTGGCATATAGTATTTGTGATTGCCATAGGTGGACTTAGGGGTACATAATGTACATAATATATTCCCAGAAAAATATTTGCTTATGCTTTAGTTTGATAGTTACTTGAAGTGATGATGTTTACTGTTTACCTCAGAGATCTATAGCAGCCTAAAAGAATGCAAGGAAAGGTAAGTAAACTATTCTGGAAATAAAAAAGGCAGGAACCTGAATTGGGGTGGGTTTACCCTCCAATACATCACCGGCTGAATAATACAATGTAGTAAATGTAATCAATAAAGCTACATAGACAGACAGACAGACAGTAAAGCAGATGAAAACACTGGAAGCGTGAAATAGGATCAGTGTATCAGTCTGCCACAGACAAGTGGCACTTGAAAAGACACAAAACACACCGAAAGACTGTCCGCCTCATTCGTTAACCCTGTGTGTGTGTGTGTGTGTGTGTGTGTGTGTGTGTGTGTATGTGGAGAGAGAGAGACAAAGGCTGATTGTATTCCCCTCTCCGACATGTTTACGACAACGTATAGTGGGAGGAAAGGCCATATGGAGAGAAACCGAGAGGTAGAGAGAGAGAGACAGAGAGGGTGAGAGAGTGAGGGAGAGAGGGTGAGAGAGAGAGAGAGACACACACACAGAGGGGGTGAGAGAGTGAGGGAGAGAGGGTGAGAGAGAGAGAGAGACACACACACAGAGGGGGTGAGAGAGTGAGGGAGAGAGGGTGAGAGAGAGAGAGAGAGAGAGAGAGACACACACACAGAGAGGGTGAGAGAGTGAGGGAGAGAGGGTGAGAGAGAGAGAGAGAGAGAGAGAGAGACACACACACACACACAGAGGGGGTGAGAGAGTGAGGGAGAGAGGGTGAGAGAGAGAGAGAGGATGAGATTAACCAGGTAGGCAGGAACATCTTCCACAATAGGGGAGCTAATGCAGCCACATATGAAGTGTAATTAGCGGAACTAACTACTGGTATGTTCCCATGCTACTTCTTTCCATACTACATCATTCATGAGCATTATAATTAGAGAGGTAATGAATAAATAAACTGTGGTGTAATGATACATTCATAAAGTTAAAGATGTCGTTCTTCATTCATGAGTAATCAACACTTACTTAATAGTGGCTGATAGGTTCTCTCAGTTGATAACTAATATAGTAGTTCATTAATGATTCATTAACAATGTAATTAAACTAACTAGAAAACTGTAACGTAGGTTTTGTGTTATTGATTTTGACTCATTATGTTCATTTAAGTATATCCATAAATAGTGTATGCAATGCATGGTCTGTGGTATGAGCATGCATTTACTTAAATTACATCATAAGAACCCTATTTGTTAAGCCCCTATTGGGTTATGGTCTTGCTTAGGTGTTCAGGATGGCCAAAAGGTCGTGGCCTCCACACGCACGCACGCACGCACACGCATGCACACACACACACACACACACACACACACACACACACACACACTCAGATTGTTGGCGTCATAAGACTTATCAGTGATGAGCTACATGTGGCTCCTTTATGCGTAGTTGTGTCTCTTTTAAGTCCTACTTTAAATAAAATAAATAAACAAACAAATAAATAAACAAACAAATACATAAATGAAACGATAAAGGGACTTTTTTTTGGATTGTGGCTCTTGCAAATATGTTTATTAGATGTATTTATTTATTGGTCAATGTGGCTCCTGAGTAGGGCAAGGCTGCGTACCACGGACTTAGATTATGCTACACAAGCTGTCTTGTGAAGTCAATTTCCGGTCATTTTTGCCGTTTTTGAAATTCTAAATATCAGACCCTAATTGACTTCAGTTGTTTTGGAGAATGCTGCTACTGGCAAGCTCTGTGTGTGTGTTTCATGGACGAACACACTTCAGCTGACCAGAGTTTCAACTATCATGGTGAGTGGATAATGACAGAATTTTCCATTTTGCATTTAAAATAAACGACGTGTCAGAGATGAGGTGATTATCAAATCTAAGAATGCTAAGTCGGCCTTCCTACAGCCCAGTCTCAATCCATCCATCCACACACACACACACACACACACACACACACCGCGCCAATTCAGTAGAGCAGAAGGAGAATTGTGTCAATAGTAATAAATCCTTGTGGTCCCCGTGGAGCAGAGCATCATGGGAGCTTCAGCCCTGACCCCCACCTTCACTCCGTCAGACATGAAGAAGCGCCGAGCCTCGTATTGCTTCAAATGAAAATGCTTATTTTCCTGCACAAGTCTTACACCAAAAGTGTCTGTGCATATATACAGAATGCATCAGACCATCACTCACGAGTCACGACTATGAAAGCAACAATCCAACATTTTTGTGTCATTTTCATATAAATAAACATCCATTTAACTATTCTCCATCCATTCTTAAATAAAGTGATGCAGCCTAAAGTACATCCAGCTTTTCCATTTACTGTTCTAAACAGCCAGTGTGAGCTATTTCTTTTCCTGGGAAAAAATACTCTGCTGCACAGGAAGTGATGTGTGTTACGCTTCTGGGTTGTTTGGAATCAGTAGAAGAAGAACTGTGTAAAGAGAGTGACTTTGTGTAGTGTCCAAAATCAAAGGGGCTTCCACTAGAACAAGCTGGGACAAAATGAACACAAAACACCTCTTTGTTCTGTTGGAAAATTGCTTTATTTTCCCCCTTATCATTTTCACCTTAAATTCTATTACTTCAACAAACTCAGCGAAAGGGGAGGGGAAAAACAGTCTCAGGATCACTCGAGCTCAGATAACTTATGATAGACAGGTATATACATACACACAGGATACCAACATCCCACAAACTGAAAGGGCGAATAAATGATATGAATGATGAGATGAATGGTAATTGATAAAAACTCAACCACCTCTTTTAGATGTTTCTAACAAGTCTTTTCCTGGATTCATATAGGAACATAGAGTAATACTGCAGTGCTGATCTGGTTTTATGTCGTCTTGAATCCATTTTCCTTTCCTTCTCATGCCTTTCACGTATGAAACCATGTACAAGCAAAGTACTCCAAGATCATTTAGGACTAACAGAAAGAGGGCAGCTACCAGACCAAATCATTTTCTAAAGCATCAGGATGAGGTACCAGAATCCAGGCACAAGAAATCACATGGAAAAAATAAACATGAAAATCTCAGATAAATAACAGAAACCAAGCTGGTTAATAACGCGCCAACAAGCAAAAAAAATAAAAAATAAAAAAGATAAAACCACAAATCAAAAAGTCGCATAGAATAAACACATCAACATTAGAAGAGTGTCTCCATGGTAACAGGTGCAAGTCCGTTCATTCACATCGTTTACATTTTTTTTTACGCCCCAGTTCCACAAAACTTTGTAATATTAGAAAAAAGTTTGATATTTACAAATCAAGGTTTCCAACACTGTCGAGTTTTAAAGTCAAGGTAAAGCTGCAATGTGTGGGCTGCTGCGCGGAGCCACTTCACAAACCTGATTCAGTTCTAG
This sequence comes from Poromitra crassiceps, assembly GCF_964638095.1. Taxonomy (NCBI): domain Eukaryota; kingdom Metazoa; phylum Chordata; class Actinopteri; order Beryciformes; family Melamphaidae; genus Poromitra; species Poromitra crassiceps. Next base: position 27,249,278 of record NC_139633.1, read on the forward strand.
AGCTCAAGATGCCAAACTGCTACATCTGAAAACTATATTTATTTGAGTTCTGAGAATAAAGTCCCAATTTAGAGTTTAAAGTCAGAATTAAAGTCAAAAGTCGGAGAAAAAATAAGTCAGAATTGGGACTTAGATCTCAGAATTCTGAAAATTAAATCAGAATTCTGTCTTTAAACTCAGAAGTCAAGTAAATGATTCACATGTGCCCCTAATCCTCTTCCGTACAAACCAAAGAAATACCAGCTGAAAAATCAGTCAGTCCGTCAGTTAGCTGGCCTGAAAACATCTCCTATCTCAATTGCCAAATACAAGATGACAGCAGCGCTTCAACACAGAGAACAGAGAGGATTTAATGTAGACTCTCACAAAAAATATTTCCGCTATTCACAGCAAAGTGATGCAATGCATTTGTTTCTGGTCGCTACTGTGTATTAAAGGGGCAATAACTAATAACTAATAACAATAAACACCAATGGCCAACCATTACTGCTGAAATTTCTGGTATTAAAAATTCACTCCGTTTTGAAATAAAATTTTCCCATCCAGTGGAAACATTATTGTCCCCCCCCCCCCTACATTGCACCATACCTCAAGAAGAAAGGATGGGAGGGGGAGCTACTATCCATCAATGTTGTTGCAATTCCTACTAGTCGTCACTAGAGCTCAATGGAGGTTACAGATGTCCCCTTTAAATACACAGCACTCCTTTGTTGCTGTGTTTGACAACAGAACTGGGCCAGGTGACAATGGGATCAGGACTCAGCTACTTTTCCTGAAATGGGTTCACCTTGCCTGGCGTGATGGAGACCATCAGACCTTCTCAAGCTGGAGGAAAGCTAAAGCTGCTCCAGCAATCTGCCGGCATACAAACAAATTGCATAAAAACCTCTTATCATTTAAAACAGTGACAAGGCCTGCACACTTTTTCTTCTTCTTCTTCTTCTTTTGAAACAAATGAGAACACTTTTGAACACAAATGGTCTGGAAAAAGGAGCCGTTAACAAGAAGATCCTCGCTTTATTCCTCTGACATCTCTCGAGCAACGCATGGGCAAACTGCAAAGCAAATGCTATGGAGGCTCTGGCGGCATACGGTGGTGCTGGGGGCGAGGGGCTGGCCTGATTTGACTCCGCCTCTCTTGATTTGTGTCATTCTGACTATATGCAGATTTCAGGCACGCAAACGGAAGAGAACAGAAACATCGTAGTGTTTGTTGTCAGAGAGGACGAGGGAGGCAGACTTCAGTCTGGCTGAGCAAACGGCGGGGAGGCGATGAGCAAAGTTTGTCTTTGGGTTGCAATATTTCAGTTCATATTGACGGTGTTGTATGCTGCTGAGGTGGTGGTGGTGGTGGTGGTGGGTCTGTAGTGTGTCTGCAGTAGTTCACCTTGTTCCTCGTCAGTCCACCTTGACGACACTGTAGATCTTGGTAACAAACCAGAAACAGGCAAAGAAGCCGATCGTACCTGAGAACAGAGTGAATCCATAGTTAATTAAGGGCCCATTCGTTCGGTTTCATCTTGCCTGTAGCACAAAGTGACTATATATCTGCTCAGGGTTGATGATCTATTCATAGTATTCCCATGTCACAGGCATTTCCTACCAATATGGCGCTTTACAATACACACAGCTCATTGGCTGTTTTTTGTCATTTGATTGTAATGACGTGTTCATTGATTACAATCACCTGTTATTGTCCTACCAAGATGGCCGTGTGATGATGTAACAGAATACTATGAATATACCAGCGGTTCTCAACTGGTCTAGCATTACAATCCACATTTTGCCTTAGTCTTTAAGTCGCGACCCAAATTTCAGATATTTTTTAGACCTATATGCTGGTGCGCTTATACAAATAAATGTTGCTTACTTAAAGGAAAATTCCAACCTCAGATCTTGTCCTCCCAAAATTGATATATTGGGCAGATTATATTATTAAATTCACATATCAGTCAGGGAAATGTTGGCCTGAAAATCGTTTAAAGCCACCGAACATCGGCACAAAATATCAGCGTTTGACAGCCTCACAAAAATATCTGCATAGGCTTTCAAAACCCCTTCAGCTTTTTTGACCTCCAAACACAAGGCTTCTAACTCTCTCCCTTCCTTCCTCATATACCTACCGGTGAATAGGAAAAAGATGAGAGCCATGATCGTGGTGTATCCAAAGTAGAGTATGGTGCTGGCCAGTCCAGTTATCTGCAGCTTGGAGAAGAAGTAATGGATGGCATAGATCAGGAAATACACAGCAGTGAAGCCGCTGGTCAGGAAGGAGCGCCACTGCCAATGGTAGTCCTGCAGAGAGCACAAGCAGCACAGTATCTGGGAGTTTAGAAATGTCTAAACTGCGCAGCAAATCCACGGTTGACATGCCTCTATGATCAACTTTTTCACGATTTCCAATCCAGAAAAGATATGTCCCTCGCTCGCTTTCTCTTTCTGTGTGTGAGGAGGGGGGCGGGGCAGACACACACTGCAGGCAAGCAGCACACAGACGCACACACAGCGAGACACAGTGTGAGAGAGAGAGAGAGAGAGAGAGAGAGAGAGAGAGACACACACAGCGAGTCACAGTGAGAGAGAGAGACAGAGAGAGAGATGGCAGAGACGCCAAAGAGAACGAAACGTTAAAGGGACAGCTCACCCTAAAATCCAAAATACATATTTTCCCTCTCACCTGTAGTGCTATTTATCCATCTATATCGTTTTGGGATAGTTGCCTGAGTTTTGGAGATATCGGCCACAGAGATGTCTGGCTTCTCTTGAATACAATGCAACTGGATGTCACTCGGCTTGTAGTGCTCGAAGCACCAACAAAATACATTTGGAAAAACTCAACAGCATTGTCTCTTTCCAGAAATCATGACCTGGTTACTCAAGATAATACACAGACTTTGTTGTGAGCAAGTTTCATGTAGGAACTATTTTCTTTTGCAGTCTCATGTAGGAACTAGCTAGCAGCTAGCGGGTGTAGCTCGGTCAAAAGAAAATAGTTCCTCCATGAAACTGCTCATAACGAGGTCTGTGGAACAAGTTATTGTTTGGAATTTCTGTATATGAATATATATATATATATATATATATATACAGTATATATAATCTGTTTGATGATGCTGATATTATTTTCTACGATGCTAAGAGGTGTTGTGCGGTTTACCTCGGCACAGAGGTGGAAGTAGCAGAGGAGGATGGTCGCCTCAGAGCAGGTGATGACCAGGATGATGAAGACGAGGAAGAGGAAGCCAAACATGTAGTACATCTGATGGGACCTGGCCAAAAGAAAGAGGCGTGGCTGAGTCTTTGTGACGATCAGGATCTTACACAGTCCATTAGAAGGAACTGCCATTATACCCCAACGTCAATGGAAAAAAGACTAACTTGCTTGGCAAAAATCTTGTCGATAAATAGCCCGAGTTGTTCAAAGAGCAACAGAAATAAAGGTAAAGTCCCACTGATTGTCACACACCTGAGTGTGTGAAATTTGTTCTCCGCATTTGACCCATCCCCTGGGGGAGCGGTGAGCAGTGATCTAACCCCCCAATTCCAACCCTTTGATGCTGAGTGCCAAGCAGGGAGGCAATGGGTCCCATTTTTATAGTCTTTGGTATGACTCGGCCGGGGATCGAACTCACAACCTCCCAGTCTCAGGGCGGACACTCAGACCACAAGGCCACTGAGCAAATAGCGGATGTGATAGATACAATTATGACATTCCCTCAAATAAGTCGTCAAACGAGTGTTATTTATTGTGACAAGCAACTTTTTTTTCCCAGCGTCGGGAGTTTTAACGAGGAAATGCACCAGCTGCAACAACCAGTCACGTTCTAGACTGGACCTTGCACCCATAATTATCTTACAGCGGGGCATTCAAAAATAAGGTGGATAGGAACTCATTAGCAACTCATTCTCCACACCTGCTTATACTCCTTCCTTGTGGTTCCTCAGGGTTCAATCTTAGGCCCCCTCTTGTTTTCTCTGTACATGCTTCAACCAGGTAAAATGATTCAGAAATACAACATATCCTTTCATTATTCCAGACCTCCCAACATTGGAAAATATGTTTGAGTAGCACAATATTGCAACTTGCATTGTGACTCGCGGCAAAACACAAGTACAGTCCGACTGAATAAAAAGGTGTTACGGTATGAAGAAAAGCTATAGAGTGAGCTATGCTTTTACCTCCAGTATAAAGACATGTTATACTTGTGGAGACTAATATTAGCTGACCTCTGACCTGTAATTTTGAAAGATTGCATTCAAAAGGTCTCAGCGTATAACCTAAGGATGAAGTATGAATGACTTTTGCCTGTGAGACACGTTCACCCAAGTGAATGAATATTTTTTTTCGGTAAACGAATTGTATAACAGCAAAACTAAGCCCTGCAAAAGCTCTTGTTCCCGTAAAGACCCATAATGCATTCCTTCATTCTCACCAGATAGAGTTGAGTATGAAGAACAGCTGAATGAATATGCAGCCAAAAGGCAGTATTCCTCCCATAATGATGCCAGGGAGGGGCTTTGTGTAGAACGACTGCTCCGGGATCTGACGAGGAATCTGATTAGTCCGCACTGGGTGCTCAATGCCCTGAAACAACCAATCACAGAGGAGAGGGTGAGGGATTCAAATAAACAAATGGATAACACGGAAACAGTTTGTTAGGGATGCGACAATATGCGATATGGGGATCCCGATTCGATATAACCACGATAAGATGTGATAAATTGAACTTCAATTACAACAGAGAATGCGCAGAATTATGTTTCTGAGCCACTTTTTTCTTACAATGACATGTTCTTGCTAGATAGATAAAAATATCATTATGTATGTATGTGTACTTGTGTAGTGATGTGTCCCTCCCTGTATGCATGTGTTTACTCACGGTCTTCTTGAAGCCAAAGTAAGCACCTATGAAGGTGAGGGGCACCGAGATGCAGAACCAGAGAGCCAATATGGCTACCAGGGTACCAAAGGGCATGGCTGCCGAAGAGCCTTCACCCCACAGGATTAGGTTCATCACAAAGAAATCTGCGAACACCACCCTGCACAGACAGACACGGAGATAGAGAGAGAGAGAAGGTTGAGCGAGCGGATGATTGAGAGCGGTAGAGAGAGGTTGAGTGCGAGTGCCTCTCTCACCCGGGGCAGAGGAAGGCGGTCAGCAGAACGTTGGTTTTCCACTTCTCTCCGCCGAAAGCTGAGATTCAAAGAGAAAGGAGGAAAGAGTTTGTCAGAAAAGACGTCAAACTAAACCACAAAGCATTTCTTCCCCATTTACATGTGAAAATGTAGCAATCTAACCGAGCTGCATTTCTATGGTGACAGATCTCATCAGGTGGGAGGGGACACATTTGCTTCACTGATGATTTCATTGGTTCAACGTCCCCCCCCCCCCCCCCCCCCCCAGATCATGTTGCATTTAAAGTCTAGGGGGCACCAGTGAGCTCAAGTGCAGCTAATATGAGCAACATGTTTGGACAATATGAGCAATTCTGACAATAACCAAGATAAACACTCACTTTATTGCATTTGCCTAATATTGTACCTGATAAAGGCAACTTTTCCCATAAAGATAATTATTATATGTATCATTTGTATACTTTGTATAACATGTTTTTTCTACATTGTCCATTGTCCTCAGAATGGACAGAACTCAAAGCAATGCAACAGAACTGCCAGTAACTGCCTCAAATAACTGGTTAAAACTGTACTACGTCATTATGTCGTGTTCTAAAGAGCAGCGAGGAAACCGTTTGATGTGACTAAATGTCTTTGTGCGTGGTAGGGTGGAGGAGAAGGTCGCTGTCGGCGAGTCTGGTTGGTGAGACAGTTTTGGAATTCACCGTTACGTTTCAATCCGTCTCTTCCTGTGGACAAGATCTCCACCGGTGACGGGTGACCACACCGACAGCAGGATTTAATTTAATGAGTAAACAGGGTGATTCTATGCCATGGCATCTTGATTAGCGTGGCATGAGACACTCGCTCCATCAACTGATCAGCTGATATAGACTAATTATAGAGCAGCTGCAACATGTTCCCTAGTGCAGCTTTAAATGTCTCTTTGTGCTTACGTGGGTAAAGCAGCAGGGCGGAGCCAACTCCTTTAGACACTGCTGCGAGTAAAGCAGCAGGGTGGAGCCAACTCATTTAGACACTGCTGTGGGTAAAGCAGCAAGGCGGAGCCAACTCATTTAGACACTGCTGTGGGTAAAGCAGCAGGGCGGAGCCAACTCTTTTAGACACTGCTGCGAGTAAAGCAGCAGGGCGGAGCCAATTCTTTTAGACACTGAGGCGAGTAAAGCAGCAAGGTGGAGCCAACTCATTTAGACACTGCTGTGGGTAAAGCAGCAAGGCGGAGCCAACTCATTTAGACACTGCTGTGGGTAAAGCAGCAGGGCGGAGCCAACTCCTTTAGACACTGCTGCGAGTAAAGCAGCAGGGCGGAGCCAACTCCTTTAGACACTGCTGTGAGTAAAGCAGCAGGGCGGAGCCAACTCCTTTAGACACTGCTGCGGGTAAAGCAGCAGGGCGGAGCCAACTCCTTTAGACACTGCTGCGAGTAAAGCAGCAGGGCGGAGCCAACTCCTTTAGACACTGCTGCAGGTAAAGCAGCAAGGCGGAGCCAACTCTTTTAGACACTGCTGCGAGTAAAGCAGCAGGGCGGAGCCAACTCCTTTAGACACTGCTGCGAGTAAAGCAGTAGGGCGGAGCCAACTCCTTTAGACACTGCTGCGGGTAAAGCAGCAAGGCGGAGCCAACTCTTTTAGACACTGCTGTGGGTAAAGCAGCAAGGCGGAGCCAACTCCTTTAGACACTGCTGCGGGTAAAGCAGCAGGGCGGAGCCAACTCCTTTAGACACTGCTGCGAGTAAAGCAGTAGGGCGGAGCCAACTCTTTTAGACACTGCTGCGAGTAAAGCAGCAAGGCGGAGCCAACTCTTTTAGACACTGCTGTGGGTAAAGCAGCAAGGCGGAGCCAACTCTTTTAGACACTGAGGCGAGTAAAGCAGCAGGGCGGAGCCAACTCTTTTAGACACTGAGGCGAGTAAAGCAGCAAGGCGGAGCCAACTCTTTTAGACACTGAGGCGAGTAAAGCAGCAAGGCGGAGCCAACTCTTTTAGACACTGCTGTGAGTAAAGCAGCAAGGCGGAGCCAACTCTTTTAGACACTGCTGTGAGTAAAGCAGCAGGGCGGAGCCAACTCTTTTAGACACTGCTGTGAGTAAAGCAGCAGGGCGGAGCCAACTCTTTTAGACACTGCTGTGGGTAAAGCAGCAGGGCGGAGCCAACTCCTTTAGACACTGCTGCGAGTAAAGCAGCAGGGCGGAGCCAACTCTTTTAGACACTGCTGCGAGTAAAGCAGCAAGGCGGAGCCAACTCTTTTAGACACTGCTGCGAGTAAAGCAGCAAGGCGGAGCCAACTCTTTTAGACACTGCTGCGCAAAGAAGTTCCTTTGGGTAAAAGCAACTGACTGCTACTCGTCCCACTGTGAAGTCCTGGAAATACAACAGGACAGATGGGCCTGGCAGGTGTGTGTTGGGTAAGCCTGACCTGTGTGTCAGTGTCAACTCAAGGGACCGTTGCATAGTGGCTGTGTGTGTGTGTGTGTCATGCCAGTCTAACTCCACGTTGACACTGATTGGAGCTAACGAACCCAGTGGTCTGGTCACTGACCCGGTAGGTTACCAGATCATGACCTCTCGTCTCCTTTATCTTCACCACGCTTCTCTTTCATTTTCCTCCTCATTCTCTGCTTTTTTTTTCAAACTCACTCTGGATTTTCTTTTAGTTTCAAACTCATCACTGTTGACTTGTTTGGTGTCGTCCTTTATGATTTCTAAACTTTGCCGATCGGACCCTGTAGCAAACTGATAATGCTGTTAGATAATGTAATAGCTTGTCAAAATGCAATAAAATATTCCTCCTTAATGCATCTAAAATGCAATTCAACAATGTAATAAATCGCCAGAGTGATATTGCAAGAATTAAAAAAGGTTACATGCCTTACAATTATTTGCCAGTTAATGTAATAAAAGTATTGTATTATTAGTGGAGGGAAAATATCCATGTAAAAGCAGGAAATATGTTAGTATTTTGTTTCCTGATAATGCAATAAAGAAGGCGGTGGCAAATGCAAAATTCTAAACTTTTTGTCAGTCAAAAGAAAAGGTTATTAAATCATCACATCAAGTTATTACATTATCAATTGTCAGCAGAATCCGTTTATCCCCCATTCCTTTCTTTCTGTCTTTCTTGCTAAGTGTAGTCATTGTATGTGTATTGTTCTCTTTCTCATTCACATTTGTAGAAGCGTGCGGCGATGAATCCGGCAGGAGTTCCCAGCAAAACCCAGAGAACCACAGCACAGGTCATGAGCGCCCCGCGGTTCGCCGGGGAGAGGAACCCGAGACAGGCAAAGACTGGACAGAGAGAGAGAGTAAAGAGACAGAAGGCAGATGATTTCATATTACATGTTGTACATAATAAATCAGATTATTTGCTGTAGCACAACAAAAACAACCTTGTTGAATATTCAGCTCTGATTGGCCAGTGAAGGCTTACAGGTCTATTCTGAGGTATTATCTCTGAATTACAAACTACTTTTACGATATGATTGTGTCAGGAAGTCTGCTCCATCTTGTTGATTTCTAATTAAATTAACTAGTGCCACCTTGTGGCAAAAAGATGTTACTCCTTGGTTGCTGCAGACTGCTGGATTAGGTTTTTGGTGGAAAGCTTGTATTTGTAAGTTACTTTCAAGTCATTTTAAACCAGTATTTCATAAGAGCGTTGCACTTGCAATAACATAATTATATACAGTGAACAGGGGTTTTGACCTTGTTTTGCTTATTTTCAAAGACAGTAACAGAGTATTAACACATTAGTGGACAGAGAGAGAAGCACAACAAGACAGGGACATTAACATGTGATGAGGTAACAAGTCTATCAAACACTGCTTCTACTCTGTGGCTATTCCCTTCTTTTACCAGACAGACATTCAGAAAGACGTACAGAGGGTGACGAAGGTCATGATGAAGATCTGAGTTCCTGAGCCGAGGAAAACCGACAGCAGCATTCCCTTCCTGGGAGGTCGAAACACGTCTCCGTGGACCAACTTCCACCCAAACTCCTCTTGGGCATCCTCCTGGAAAACACCGGAGTTAACAGATGGGTGGAGGTAAATGACAGGTTCAACACACCTCCATCTACCAGCCTCATCCCAGAAAGCTAAGCAGATATTGTCAGAAATGTTGCTAGTTGTTCTGGTCACCAAGTTGGTCTTGATTCCAGACACAATCATTAGTTTTGTGACAAGGAGTCACAAATACAAAAGCTCTCCATCCATGTTTAGAAAACATAAGGAAATAAAAGGACACGAAAAGCATTGAAATGTAAAGGACTACAGATGCCTTCAAAATATCAGTGGGAGGAGAAGGAGATGCAACAAGGTGATACAGAATATTCTATGATTATATTCCATATAGGCCTACTAACACCATACCATATTCCATGCCAGTCTCTGCTCTGCACGCATGTTAACTCTCCATCTTTTGTTGAGCGGTTTGACACGTCTCAGATTACGGTTCACAAATACCATTACACATGCGTGTGTTTGGAGCAAATCGTGGGAATTTTTAATACTTGGAAAATTGTCATTTATGGCATGAAAATGGTCAATAGCTTAAATGCAATAATATCACTATCCCTGCTCCTGAACAGAGCAAATGACATATTGATAGCCAGCCAGTCAGGTTCTTACCACAGAGTCCATCTGATTGTATCTGGCTATGTCTTTATGCAGAGTCCTCAGCATGATCATGGCCACCATACCAGACAGGAACAACACGATCACCAATGAGTTCATTATACTGGGAACATAGGAGAGACAACATACAGTACTTAGCAGTGTGTTTGTGTGCGTGTGTGTGTGTGTATGAGAGAGAGTGTGTGTGTGTGTGTGTGTGTGTGTGTGTGTGTGTGTGTGTGTGAGAGAGTATTTGTGTGTGTGTGTGTGTGTGTGTGTGTGTGAGAGAGAGTGTATGTGTGTGAGTAAGAGAGAGAGAGAGAGAGAGAGAGAGAGAGAGTGTGTGTGTGTGTGTGTGTGTGTGGGTGAGAGTATGTGTGTGTGTGTGTGTGTGTGTGTGTGTGTGTGTGTGTGAGAGAGAGAGTATTTGTGTGTGTGTGTGTGTGTGTGTGTGTGTGTGTGTGAGAGAGTGTATGTGTGTGAGTAAGAGAGAGAGAGAGAGAGAGAGAGAGAGAGAGAGAGAGAGAGAGAGAGTGTGTGTGTGTGTGTGTGTGTGTGTGTGTGTGTGGGTGGGTGCGTGCGTATGCGTGCGTCTCACCTGAACCACTGGATGTTGGTGTGAGGCATGGACTCTAGGATGTAATCCCACCGAGACGCCCAGCGAATATTCTTATCCTCCTGTAAACACACACAAACACACAAACACACACACACACACACAAACACAAATGCCAAGATACACATTTGCATGAAAGTTGTCTTATTCAATTCAAACACTTTCATTAGCGTTCAGAGCCACACAAAACACAGAGGAGGAAAAGACAAACGGGGCAAACGCACTGAGATAGCCACACCCACACAAAGTGCACGTACCACGAAGCTGACAGAGTAGGTGTATGATATCTTGAACTCTCCGTTGTGTTTGTTGTTGAGGGACATGGGACCCCCGGAACAATCTGGAGCATCTACATTGGTGTGTTTATAGCTGGACAGAGAGGAGGGGATGAGACGGAGCAGAGGGAGAGAACACTTTGTTCACAACAAAGTAAAACGAGAAGAAAAATGATGGACATGGAGGTGTGTGGGGCTAACTGGATGAAACATGGTCAATATGCACTTGTCCTCTCAGTCAGAGGATTGTCAGGGAGGACTTGGCACCTTTTGGCAGGATAGCTCAGTACTAGCTAGCAATTTCATTGGTTACCTCTTGGGTTCCATCTTGGCAGCAACCAATCGTGCTCCGAGTTGTTCGTTCTCAACGATGTGGTAGTGGATGGTGATGTCCACATGGTTGAAGATGTAGAACGTGTCCTTGTCATTAAAGTCAGACTGAAAAATAACACAATATTTTCTGTTCAAGACTGACAGTGTAACAATAGTATACTGTAGCTGTTAAGCCTAACCCAAAATCAAAAGTCAAATGAAATCGTGAATTTTGAGACACCCCTAGAAACTACGGTGTCCGTTATTGGAAATGGAACGCTCCACATTTAGGGTGCTAAGATGTCTGATCTAGAGGAAGAGCAACTTTCTAGTTTTTTGTGTGTCTTGGGTGACTTCACCTTTCTAGAGAGCAATCTTCCTGGTCCCTATACTTGTATATATCCCTATAAACAAATACTGCAGACTGGCCTGATTGTAAAGATATCAGGAATTCTTTAGTGAGGGAGCCAATCAGACCAAGTCCCAGTTGTGATGCGTGATGCGGAGTTAGTCTCAAACTGCCTGTAAAATGTCATAAATGCCAGCAGTGATGATGTAACAAAGGAATCCGATCATTGCAATTGATTACCATTCACCTGCTGCAATTTTAAATATTGAGCTGATAACTTCCTCATTGTGTGTGTGTGTGTGTGTGTGTGTGTGTGTGTGTGTGTGTGTGTGTGTGTGTGTGTGTGTGTGTGTGTGTGTGTGTGCGTGTGTTCCACTCACATTAACCACACAAGCGTCTTTGGGTCGTCCCTGCTCTGTAACGTAACAGCCAATAGGGAAGCCAGGATTGCAGAACTTCTGTCCTTCTTCAACATCATAGCACCAGGTGACGGGCATGTTGTCCACAATCCTACACAAACACACGCACAAAAAAACACACACAAAAAAAATCCTTAATTGATGGTAATTTGCTTCTGTTGTAGATAAACCTGTTACCATATTGCCAGCTATGGACTGGATTTTATATGTTCTATATGATTTTAGATGTTCTTTCTATTGTACTCATTGAGTACTACTGAAGATGATGCTAAAACAATGACAGATTATAAATCATCAATAATTTTTTCTCATTTGCTAGTGTCTATCAACATGTTCAGCAGTGTTCACAATGAAGGCAGGCACGATATGTTATGCACGAAGCCAGTATTTTTGTGTGAAAATGGAAGCAAGGATGTTTTTAGTGAATTAAATAATTTTCAAATGACAAATTGTCTAACATGGGTCTTCAGTTCGACAAACTCAAAACACTCAGAGAAAGAGTTACGAATGGGAGTTGTTTTGAGGAGGGCCATGATGACAGGTGGGGACTGCCATCTAGTGGTTAAACATGTGTATGTGTTTTTGACTGTTACAAAGTATGTGCGTGGAATTCTGTGTGTGAGACTACGGTGTGTTCTAGATTTGAAATTATTCCTCAAGTTAACTCAATTCAAAAAAATAAATAAATCCTGATTTGAATTTTCCTGCTTTGACTTTTGTAGCCATTTTCAACTCCGGGTTTCCAATAGTTGCATCGCAGCAGCACCGACTGAGTGTGGTCATACTGACATACAAGGTATGTCTGGTTCTATAAAGTCTAGCTTTAGTTTGGTTTATTTGTAGTGTAAGATTGCACATCTTGAAACAGGCGATTAGACAAATGCCAGATATCTTCTTGTTGAGAGCAGAAAGACGGGCAAAACTTTCTGTCTTACATGTAGCACCTCAATCTTAGTAGCCAGGCTTTAGCCCTTATACTCATTCTTTCTTATTGTGCAATGAATGAGCTTACTTTCATCTGGTATCATAATGTGATTAGCATCTGAATATGTTATCTGGATACTCAACAATCTGACCTGGTATTACTCTGTGTTGTTCTTCTTTCCACACTGTGGTAGGATCTCACTTTTGGTAAACTAGTGTGTGTTTGAATGGTGACGAGTGGCAACCAGGATTTACTTTTCCTTCGAGGAGGTTCAGTGACGACAGCACTTCTGCCTGTGGGTGGTGCTGTTTCTACCTGTGGGTGGTGCTGTTTCTGCCTGTGGGTGGTGCTGTTTCTGCCTGTGGGTGGTGCTGTTTCTACCTGTGGGTGGTGCTGTTTCTACCTGTGGGTGGTGCTGTTTCTGCCTGTGGGTGGTGCTGTTTCTGCCTGTGGGTGGTGCTGTTTCTGCCTGTGGGTGGTGCTGTTTCTGCCTGTGGGTGGTGCTGTTTCTGCCTGTGGGTGGTGCTGTTTCTGCCTGTGGGTGGTGCTGTTTCTGCCTGTGGGTGGTGCTGTTTCTGCCTGTGGGTGGTGCTGTTTCTGCCTGTGGGTGGTGCTGTTTCTGCCTGTGGGTGGTGCTGTTTCTGCCTGTGGGTGGTGCTGTTTCTGCCTGTGGGTGGTGCTGTTTCTGCCTGTGGGTGGTGCTGTTTCTGCCTGTGGGTGGTGCTGTTTCTGCCTGTGGGTGGTGCTGTTTCTGCCTGTGGGTGGTGCTGTTTCTACCTGTGGGTGGTGCTGTTTCTGCCTGTGGGTGGTGCTGTTTCTACCTGTGGGTGGTGCTGTTTCTGCCTGTGGGTGGTGCTGTTTCTTTCTGCCTGTGGGTGGTGCTGTTTCTACCTGCGGTGATGATGTTTCCACCAGCGGTGATTTATTTTCAATTGAACATTTGTAATGTTTACTCAGTCAATTGTTACAACATTCAATAGAATTGTAGTGCTAATGCAGCCATTCATTTGTGTGACTTTCTATCTATGAATGTGTGTGTGTGTGTGTGTGTGTGTGTGTGTATAGGCTCTTTCACACCGGCCTTGAAAGCCGAAAAATGCACGGAAAATAGGATTCGCGCATCCGATGTGAAAGTCGATTGTTTTACGCCTTTTGTCCCGCGACGGTAGGTAGTAACAGCGCCGGGTTACCTGGCAACCCGCCTCCATTTGAAAGCGTCGTCGCAGCGAGCCGGAAAAGGCAGCTCATTCATAAATAATTACAGGGGAAATCACCTCATGTATCAAGAAAGTGCACGAGTGAAAGTAAAAAAAGTAGCCTATACAATCATGACTGCAGGGACGCCAGGAGGAATGCTCCGTGCGGTTAGGCTTTATGCTCAAACGATGTTGACATTAGGTAAAATTAACGGATATAATAATAAGCTTCAGAGGGCTATAGCTGTCTGTGGCGAGTTGGTCTGATGATATTCCCCCTCGAAATCAGCTCTGTGCATTCCCTTACAAAAACTACTAACGTTAAGTAGTCATGTGCATTTATAGCCTATACTATTCCCCCGACGAACGTTATGCAGACTGCAGCTGTTTGATATGCGGGCGGTCGTGTATCGTTTCAATTTTAGTAGGACACCATATCGATCTGCCCGCCCACCATGCGAGTGCGGCGGCGGAGCCCGTTTTGGCGAGTCCGCCCACCATACGAGTGCACCTATCCTCCCAGCTCAGCGGACTAGGAGAAGGAGGGAAGTATTGTTGTTGAATGAATTCGTTCATCATACAGTAGCCAGGCTACACTAACCTATGAAAATATACATTTGGGCTAGGAGGAGCAGGAAATCCCTCCGCTCGCCTTTCAATCCGGGAGCAGGGGATTTCACCTGAAAGTACACAGCAGCACGGTAATGTGGCCGTGCTGCTTGGCTCTGTGTGAAAGCAATTTCTGTGGCGAGGCTGCCAGGCTTTACGGGCTTCCCGAACTACAATTTTGCGTGATCTGTGTGTGAAAGAGCCTTGTGTGTGTGTGTGTGTGTGTGTGTGCGTGCGTGCGTGCGTGCGTGTTACATACCAGTGATGCTGGTAGTTGAGCAGCATGCCTTTCTTGAGAAAGTCCAGTTTGACTTTGTCTGGTGGGTTGTTGGTGTTGTAGGCCCTGGTGCACACCGGCTTACACACCTCTGCTTTATTGAACTCAAACTAAGACACAGTACAGACGGTTAGCATGCTAGCATGTGTGCGCTTTGTCACTGGCACAGTTGATGGCTTTGTTGTCGTCGTTTTTTGCCATCTTTGATATCAACAAGCCCATAGTCTCAACACCAGACTCATGGCAGTTATTGCACTGATGATAGTACACTACGTTAATGCACACTGCAGATCTCCCTCGGGACATTTATATAAACGGGAGGATCCCCCCCCCACCCCCACCCGCTGAGCCATTGATCACACGTCTATGACGACACACCGCCTAAATGTATAGTGTGTTGTAGATGTGTATTACCTTGTAGGGCGAGGGTTCGATCCTCTCTCCAAACAGGACCTGACCCAGATTCTCTGACGGCCGTTTCTCCGTTGTGTCTGAGCAAAAGTCAAACCTGGATGGACAGATATGGGATATTATTCTCTTAGATGAAGAATACCATATTCAATTGCTTGACAGGATCAATATTCATGATTTGATGTTTGTACGTTTTTATCATTACATGGTGATCATTTATGACTGGATTGTGGGAGGGAGAGAGGGGATGACATGCAGCAAAGGACCTCGGGTCGGATTCGAACCCGCGTCGGCCGCGCGAAGGACCGAGACTCCGTGGTACGCGTGCTACCAGGTGAGCCACCACGACACACAGGAAGCCACAAAACTTTAAGTCCGATATTTTGTTGTTGTTCTCCTTGAAGTGAAACTTTTGGATTTCATCATCAAGTTTTGATTCATGACTGTGTGGAGAAGCTTTTCCGCCAGTGACCATACTGAGAGCAGAATTTAATTTGGGCCAACAGGTTGAATCTAAGGCATCTCAATTACCGGGGGTGGAATGCTCGGCCCGGGGGTGGGGAATAGAGTAGAATGACCATAATATTTATGCCTTTGACAAGAGGACATGAAATGAAATAATACATCAAAAAGCATAGAAGAACAAACACATACTGTAGTAAAGACATATTGTGACTTACGCAGTGTATTCATATGGCAGGACTGACTCCACTGAATCCAGCCGGTTCACAAACAGTTCGATGCCAGACTAGAAGACAAAAGAGGGAGAGACAAGTGTTAGGAAGACAGAGCAGCAGAATGGATGTGCTTGAGTCCAGTTGCCACTAAACTCTTAAAGGTCCCATTCCGTGCAAAAGCTGTTTTTACTTGTAAATGCATATATACTGCTGTCAGCCCTCCCTGTAATGAGTGGTCACAAGCTCAGAACTGCCACAGTTGGATTTGTCCCTATACAGCTCTCTCAAGCAGTCTCCTCCAAGCCACACCCCCAAACGCTTTGTTTGCCCAGACGGGGGATCGGGACGTCACGAGCTTCCTCACGCATACTGCGCGGGTCTCTCTCACACAAGCTACCTGCACCATTTTGTCTATAGCCACAAAATTAACACTTCTAGCTGGAGCGACGCCAACTGTACGTGATCCAGCAACTGCAGAGGTGCATTCGGTAAGTCTAGGCATTTTGAGATGTCCTCTTTAGCGTAGTAACCGTTAAGTTAACGATAACTCGCAACCTAGCGTGCTGGTCCACAGACGCTAATCTGATTGGCCGCTGGGAGCCTGGGGCGGGCTCTCCCTCAGCGGCCAATGGGAACTGTTAGTTCTGAATATATTATAGAAACAGACTATTCTTGGGAAGCAACGAGATGAGGAAGTGAGAACTCCGTCACAACAAACGGGCTTGCTATATTTTCGACAAATTAATCCAGAATCATGTTTTATGGACCAGAGACACACGTTTTTAAGAGGTTACAGCTGCACGAATTGGGACCTTTAAATTTAGCATCAGTCAGGAGTCATGATATTGACCTCCTTCATCCAGCGTTCACAGTCTCTATTCTGTCATATTTTGTTTAAAAAAAATCTACTGTGGCTGGTAAATAGTTGAATGTGTCACGCAACCAGTCACTAGGGCCATTTGAAGAAGAAACCCCAAGTTTCCACCTGACAAGTGTCATGAAGTTTTAATTTAATTCTTAACTGTGTACAGTTCAATCTTTCTTGAGTGAAATACGAAGCTCAAGGTGTCTCAAGGAGTGGTGCCGCACTGCCATCTCAAATTTCTTATCTGATAGACTAGCTTCAAAGCTGACAACTGCTGCACCGCTTGTCGCAAACCACAAAATCAAAAGGCGGAACTCTGGATATTGTTTTAACTGTGCCAGAAACAATAACAAATAATAAGAAGTCAAATTTGGCATTTGACGTAACAAAGGCATTAAGACGACATTTCACAGGTCGACTTAGCAAGGTCGAGTGAATGAGGGTGAGGGGAGCAACAAACCAAACGGAAAACAAACATAACAGATGAGAGAGGAGAATAGAATAAAAGAGAATAAAACAAAAGAAACAATTAAAATAGTATAAAAAATAATCACACCCAGGTGTTGAAGTAAGCGGTGCAGGTTTGCAGGTCCGACCCTTCTCCTCCACCCCCTTCTCCCCTCTCTCTGACACTGTGTGTGCTTCAAGCCGCTCTCTCCATAGTGGGCCAATTGGGTCTCCCCAATGAGGAAGTGAATTCTCCATTCATTCCACACATTTCTTAAAGTGTGTGCATGTGTGCTACTGTGCGACACCGGCTTTTTGAACTGCTATCAACCTTGAGACGAGACGCATGCTCTCCGTCTCTCGACGGCTGTGTCTCTGTCTGTGCCGACCATGGGGGCGAGGGAGTGGCGTAGGCTGCAAGGCTACAGATCTTGAGCACCTACCCACATCAGCATATCTGTGGGCTGTGTTTCAATGCTGTGTGTATAAATGACAAGTATAATGGCTTAGATTAGAAGAAGAAAAAGTAAATAAATAAATGAGTGAGTGAAAATGAAAGAGGAAGAGGTAGAGCGGTGAAGAAGAAAATACGGAAAAGAAAGAACAGATGTTCCTGTACAGGCCCATGGGATGTGCGTTGAGTTGCAGTAGCTGCGGGCGGCCACACTGATCCATTGGAAAATGGACAGAATTGACAGAGTGATGGTAGAAATACAGTCCCCAGCTGCCTAGCCTCACTCATAACAGAGCTACTTCATAGAAACAGGTTAAATTCACTTATTCTAGCCTAGGTTTGACTCTGAAGAAGACGCTGTGTGCGTTGAAACGTCAGTCTTTGCACCTTAATAATCTACTTGTCGTCAGAAAGCCAAATATACTCTTTGTGTGTGTGTGTGTGTGTGTGTGTGTGTGTGTGTGTGTGTGTGTGTGTGTGTGTGCACTAGGGCTGTTGAAACGAATTTTGATATTCGAATATTATTCGAATTTAATAATTATGAACGAAATTCGATTATTATTATTTTTTAAAAACGAATATTTTTTTATTTAAAAAAAAAAAAAAAAAAAAAATTTTTTTTTAGAACACTAGAACAGTGACAAGTTCTGACAACATACTTGAAGAAAAGAGTGTTAACTGAAGTTGACTGTTGAAGCTGCTATACTGATGTAAACCTACCTGTAGCTCTTAAAATGTATGTTCATTCATTGTTAACTGAAGTTGACTGTTGAAGCTGCTATACTGAATGTAAACCTATAGCTCTTAAGTGCAATACGTGACTGATTTTTTTGTTGTTCATGGCTCATTGTTGTTTTGGCAAAGTTTACTTATTTGTTTATTGATAAGGAGCTCAAACAAAGGCTGTGTCTTTTTTTATTATCAATTATTTTATTTTAGCATTTCAGACAGCACCAATACATCACTGATGAATATTAACTAAGCTCTGGTTATCTGACCTATTTTCTAATGCAATGAATGTATGTACATTGTACAAGGAACATGTTTTCTTAAATAAACATCATTGCTGGACTATTTGTGATAAGCCTAATATTATTTTGAATATTCATCCACCATTCACTTTTCCATCTACATTTGGTAAAATGCTTAGAAAAAGTTTTACTTGGTCAAACCCAAAGATTCAGCTATATTTAGAATCAGAACACAACATAAGAGAAGACAACAATTCACTCAGACAAAAAAAAAAAAAAAAAAAAATTTTTTTTAAATTCAATTAAAAATTAATTAAAATATTCGAATATAATTCGAATATTAAAATGTATAAAGCACTGAAATTCGAATTTGATTATAGAGGGAGATTGACAGCCCTAGTGTGCACACACTGTGTATTTATCTTCCTTATACAGTACTGCTTTTCTTTACTGTATGCTGCAACAGATCATGCAGTTTACCCTTTACCCGTAGGGGGCAATGCAGTGTAATCTAGCCATCTAGCTAGCCTAGCCTGTTCTAGTTGTTCGGGTGGGAGGCTAACTGTTAACGTTATGATACCCATATTGTCCCATGTGAACAGGATTTCCATACAGTAACGTTAACTGGTCAGGCAGCATGTAGTCTGTTATATTGTGTATCCGGACTCGGTCCAGTAAAACAACTGGAAGGGCCTTTTGTTTTCAGAAGAGAAACAGCTGCTGGCATAGTTAGCTAACGCTAGCTAGCTAGCTAGCGCTGTCATTGCCTTCCATTATCTACTGTGACGCTTTGCTTGCTAGGCTAGCTGGTTATGGTTGTTTTTAGGAAGTCACGTTAATCAATGTCAGTGCTTCTCGTCACCTTGCTTACTGGATATATTATATATTAGCTATATAGCGTTAACTGTTGAGTTATGGCATCTGCTAGTTACTCAGTTAACGTTACATGTTTACCTTGCAGTCTGGCACTTGGTCTTTTCCAGGCTCACAGAAGCTGACGGGCGCCAGACCCGGGAGGTAGAAGCCCGCCGCTCCGGCCAGCAGCGCCGCTCCCAGCAGACACAGCAACATATTCACACCGATTCTTCTCCACTGGTTTACCCAAATATCTAACTACTCGTCTCTTCACTGCATCTGACACCCGCAGGCTGGGCTGCCAGCATACCGTCCTGCAGCAGACAGGCAGACACGTCACCTGCCGGAAGTCGTGCTTCATGAAGAGGGGCATTATGGGATGCTGGAGGAAAGCTATGGAATGTTGTAGCATAATTATAACTGGTGGCAACCCTATTTATTTATGTCGATGGTGGCAACCAGCAAAACACCTTTAGATCATCAATGCCTTTCAGTATACTTGTCATGTGATATATAGAAAAAGAGGGGTCAACTCTGACCTCCATTCTCATTGATTATCATGAGGTAAACATCCAACAGTACTGACAAATCTTTTCTTGGAAGAGCTTGCCTGTTTTCCTCCCCTTGAAAAACACCATCCTCAAATATCTTACATCAGTTGTTGTACCATGTATCATTACTGTATGGGTAATGAATTGACCTCGTAGATTCACATCAGCCAAAAGAAAAATTGTGAACTTGTATTCCTGTAAATAAAAAGCTGGGTAAACTGGGTTTACCCTCCACTGACTGAATATTTGGCTGCATCACTCAATCCCTTTTTAAAGAATGATCTGACACCAAAACACATTCATACAAATTCCTCAAAAAATAAATACAAACCAACATGTTACTGGTTAATGATCAGCCAACTTCTTAATGTAAATAATGATGGAGCCAAATGTATCTGTAATAAAACCCAACGCGCCATAAAGTACATGCAATGGCTTCAAAGTTTGAAGCAAAAGCACTTATGTCTCCACAATCAAATACTGACACGACTATGATTGTACAGTGGTTTTATCCATTAACAAAAGACAAACAACCTGTTTCTTTCTGTACCTGGCTCTTGAACAATAAGCTGTTAAAAAGTGTTTGTATGACCACTTAGTACAGGTGTAAACACCCCCAAGACACATTGAGGATGGATTGCGATCTGAGCGGCCAAACCACTTCCGGAGGTGGTCAGGGACGCATTGTGACCACATTGAACATAAGTGTAAATGCAATGAGTCATCTCAAACCACATACAGCAAGTTTTTTTTCCTGCCGCTCTACTCTATGGAGCTTGCCTGAACAGATCGCAATCTGATCTCAATGTAGACACAGGAAACACATTAATTCCAGGGGTAAATGCAATTAGCCTAGGTAAACCCAGCCCCCACGTGACCTGCTCTCTCAGTTCCCAGTCAGCAGGGTGAGCCTGAGAGCAGGTCACTGGGGGCTGGGTTTACCCAGGCTAAAATGCAATCAGGTTAATGTGGGAAAGCACTATCCGATTGCAATCTGATCACAGAAAACATGTTAGTGCCAGGTGTAAATGGCCTCTTTGGCATCCATCAAAACTTTTAGTTTGAGGTCACATCTCCTAGTGTTCATGTTAACAATTACATCAGTGGTTCACCTGGAACGAAATTGCCATTTGCCTCGTCAGAGGGCTGTTGGAAGCTTTTACAGTAAACCAGGCCTGAAGCCAGTATTGTCTCACGTATGAGTTGTAATAAAATTCAGATATATAATTTGATTCAATTCGGAAATGGAAATGTATTCATGCATCTTGGGGTCCTTGTCAGGATTGTCAGACTATAGAGTATATTATATTTGCTTCTGTAGGGAAGCACTGCAGGCTACAGTAGTAATAGAGAACACAAAGTGTTCCACAAAAAGTACAGCTTTATTGAAAATAGTTGAAAGACAAACTTGAAAAGTTATGAAAACTCATTTGAAAGACAAAACATTGTACTACTTTTCCACACAGAAGTATTTACAGAATAATTATTTAACATAGGTACAAATAGAACTGTTTTCTCTGTAAGAGAACCTTGAACCTTGAACAAAATAATTATTTAACATAGATACAAATGGGATCGTTTTCTCTGTATGCGTTTCATATTATGTTGATGGTGCTGGCAGGCAGGATGGATTTGTCCAGGTCGTCAAAGTAAGGGTGAGCCATCGCCTGACGTGCAGAGATCCTTTTGGGAGGGTTGTAGATCAGCGTTTTCTACACCAGGCAGGAAAGAGGGGAAACAAAATGTCACTCAAGGTCCAAATGGCCAATGCTTTGCAGCAAAAGCTGATTGGTGTCCAGAAGTAGCATGTTGGATCTTCAGGGGAAAAGTGAATGGGGTTTTATAATTGGGATTTCACTTAAATGCATAAAATAAGGTCTGTGGTTAATCAAAGTTTATGGGAGTGGTAATTTGTGTTCAGCAGGATGATCTTCACAAACGTCAATCACTTTTATGACTTTTGAAATGTAAATGTGATCTTTTTCAATGTGATTTTCAGAAAACTTCAAAAATCATAAAAGTGATTCACTTTTTCCCTGAAGATTCAACATGTCTGGGACTTCCACCGTCCCGACTACAAAAATACATCATCCCTGCAGTAATTATGCATCGCCCGACCAAGCTGTAGCGTGAACCTGCGGCCTCTCGTGTTGGTGGCGAGGGAATAGACCTCTACACACCGTGCCCCTCAAAAGACTTTCTTGAACATTGCATTTTAGATACAGTGTTCCCAGTGCATTCATTTAGTTGACTTTTTTTTTAATGTAAGGTATTTTCAAAAAAGAGGAAAAAAAATCTAGGCAACAGGAATGCATCATTTTTGTCTGGTATCAATTTTAAAGTGTTGTGCTCTACATTGATGACATCTGAGTGACACACAATCCAGGTCCATTTACAATAAGCCATAATAAAGCAAACTTAAGACAAAAGAAGAAGACAAATATTTGTCCTTACAGCCAGTAGGTCCAAGCCATTCTTATCCAGGTGTTTCACCATGGAGGACAGGCTGACACACTTCCATTTAGGGAAGGTGTTTTTATAGTCAGGTAGGGTCTCAACTTCAGGCCACACATCATTGTTGGGAGTTCCCAGAGCCCTGGAAAGAAAAAGCAGGTGGATTAAAAAGGGGGAAGGATGCACTAGTGAGGTTAAGCAGTTCTAAACGGTAAAAGTCTTGTAACCAGGGAGAAAGAGATACCAGGTTACAGTCAGGATTTAAAATGACCCCCAGCCAGTCTGCTGGTAGATTAGGACTATAAATTACATTTTACAGATGGTGAACTGATACACTAAAGCGCAAAGTGCAACTGACAGAGCTCCCATTAGACCAAGTACTTTTTAATGTGGATGAGGTCAGTCGTTACTAACCTACATACTTGTACAATGAGTGGTTCATATAGACAGGACAGGGTACAATTAAGATTTAGTTTAGGAAGAATCAGAAAATAATTATTATAATATAATTATTATTATTATTCCCCCGATCTACTGGCGTTCTCACCAGCGGCGCTCTCTTCATTCACTCTCTAGCTCGCTTGACCACCGCTCTCTCTCTCTCGCCAACTTTGAATGCCGTGTTTACACAAACGGCAACAGACAATTCCTGCATAGTATACCTTTACAGGATAAGTTTGGCCATTTTGGACCGATATATTATGTATTTTGCATTCCTGCGCAACACTTATGCCCAGGACACACCACCTACCTCTAGTACCTGTGCGTAACGGCTACCTCGACGTGCTGCGGCTTGGGACGCCTGTTGTGTCCACAGTGTTGCTGCTGCAGCGGTGCTCCAGCTGTACCAAGCCAGAGCCGAGCCGCTACTGTCTAGAGCCGAGCTGCTGTCTATTTGTGCTGTGAACTGTGTGCACGGTCACAATAGGCAAGAATCCTGCCGAATCTCTAAATGAGCCGCGGTGCTCAGTGCTCACGCAGGCTATGCGGCTGCTCTAACCCGTTAACATGGGCGCCAAAATGGAAACCAACAGGTTCCGCCATGCTCACGCAGTAGGTGTGTCCCGGGCGTTAGACCAGTCTTGGTAAAAACATTGGCAGATATATTGTTTAGCTGAGATTTAATTTTGCAATTATCCGCACTGGATCCAAAAATCTCATATTACTAATGAATCCGTGTGCGCACACACAATGACACAAACGTGCGTTTTTGTACCTGAAGATCCTGAAAAGCTGGTCTATCTCGGAGTCTCCGTGGAACAAAGGTTTTTTGGTAGCGAGCTCGGCGAAGATCGTCCCGATGCTCCAGACGTCGACGGGTGTTGAATATCGGGCGGCGCCCAGGAGGACCTCAGGAGCTCGATACCATAGGGTTACAACCTGGGCACACAAACACACTGTTATGACCCTCTGCTAGGACTGAATAATAAAGTACGAAAGTACCATGTGAAAGCACAGTCACAAACAGTGTTTAAACTTTACACACACATACACACAACACATCAACTGAAGTAAAGTTATAAGCTGCTGCTCCAAACAATACCTGTGCTTTTAGTCATTGATACTCACTCACTGCGTCAGGTGGATTGACTATGCAGAGTTGACAGTAATGGAAACAGGATAACATGAGTAAGGATAATGTACAGCAAGCCAGATTGATGTGATTTAACGTGGTCCTCACAACAGTCTGTTATAGCGGCAGTCTGCTATTCACAAATAACAGAATGCTGCAATTGACCTATCAGAATCGCGTATTCAAAGCCGTGTAATAACATTACATTAGATAATAAATAGCAAGGTCTCAACTTACCAACGACCCAAACCAAGAGAGAAATTTACAGTGAGTTTGACTATTTCATTGACAAGTATTAGACGGCAGTTCAGATTCAGCATCCCTATGAAGTGGACTGCATTCCAAATTTGACGTCACTCCTTCAAATGAGAAACTATCTGTGAAGCCAGTCTGAGTGTTCGCACGGGGGAAAGATTAAATTGTTACTCATATTCGACTACTTCGTCAGTGACTTTATAAAATTCCCAGAGAGGCGTGTCTGACCAGGCTCTCCATAACCATGAATCCCTGAAGGTGATGTGGAGCGGCTCCTCACCTCATGGGTGTAGACCCTGACGGGAACGCCAAAGGCCCGAGCTAAGCCAAAGTCTGCCAGTTTGATGACTCCCTTGTTGTCAATCAAGAGGTTCTGGGGTTTCAGGTCTCGGTGGAGGACTCGGCGACAATGACAGAACTGAATGCCTTCCAAGATCTGGTAGAGGTAGCTCTAAAGGATTAGAGGAAGAGAGATAGACGGATGAGGGATGCAAACACACTAGCGATCAAAGAGGAGACAAAAGCCCCTACGCAGTTTTCTGGAGGTTGCTGAAAGCCAAAGACCTTGTTAAATGTTCCCAGGAATTAAAATTTAGAAAAGCTTAAATAAAGAAATAAAGCTGTCAAAACCAGCCAAATTCTGATTTCACATAACTAATCAAAGTTATTATAAGCAGAATAAGAAAGGAACTTAAATGAATAGTTGAGGGACAAAAAAGAAACACAAACCACCAGATAAATTGATGATTTTTAGTCTTTCCCTTTCTAGGCGATGTTTCTTGATTCATTATTTAAAAGAAGCAGTACATCTTAATTGCACAATAAAAGGCATTTTATAGGAATAAGGAAAATACAGCAACCACAAAACGGATCGATAAATCCAAACTGCACCGTGTTTTAGGCTGGAATTTTCTTTGAAATACATAAAACATAATCTATGGTAATCATAGAATAGAGTCTATTTTAGACTGTGTTTATTCAATAGACAGTCAGGGGCTGTACACAAAAGAAACGGGAAGCGGCCGCCAAAGCGCACAAAGGTGGCCGGCGGCCGCTCCTGAAAAAGCGCTGCAGCCGGAGTTGGTTTGGTCCGAGCGGAGCGCTTTCAAAAGTTGAGAAACGTTCAACAGCGCCGGGTGACGTGAATCACTTGTTTCCAGCCGACCAATCGCGATGACAGACGCTGGCTGTTTCCCATAGGAAACAAAAATTTATGAAGATGTGCCGGTGGAGAAATAGGACGTTGGAATCAGTGAATTTACATTACTGTGACAGCAATCATAAAGGGAGCATGAGCTATACTGGACATGACATGTACATTATTGGAAATATTTGGTAAGCCTTTGCTTGTTCCACAACACTGTATTGTCTGATATAAGAGCTATAACCAGCTGATTACTGAGCTAGCAGCTGCTATGCTAACATCAGTTTCTCCTCACAAAACGTGCTCCAGGAAGTGTTTTTTACATGTAAAAAAGTCTGTGAACATCCAAAACTAGCAAAGGACCCATAACACAAACTGTGCAGAGGACAGATTCGTTACACATAGATACACAGTTTACCTTGACCAGCATAGGGTCCATATACTGTCCAGATGGGATGGTGTCCAGGTATTTCTTCAGGTCCATGGACAGGAACTCGAAGATGAGGTAAAGCCTAGAGTCCTGCATCAGTACATCCAGGAGCCTGGGACACACACAGACACACATCACACTCTGGGATTATGATGCTGCACCCTGGGCTGGGCATCTGGTGCAATGCACTAATTCTCTTCAGAGGGGAATTCTGACTTTCACTACCAGTTCATCAAGAGGTGGAAAAGTACACAGGGTTCCCACACCTTCTTAAACATCAAATTCAAGGACTTTAATGACTTTCCATGTGCAAATTCCTCAAATTCAAAGGTTTGAGATTGAGACACGGATCAAGGTTAATTACTGTTACAATGAGAACTAGCAGAAGCTCACAGACCATTAAAACCTGTCACAGATTATGGTCATTTTGTGCCACAGGGCAGTAGAAAAACTCACCACATTGCACCTTAAAACATTTTCAGACATTCCAGGACCTGCAGACACCCCGTCTCTAACACGGCTATTACACAGACAGTGAACGCACCGTACGACGTTGGGATGCTGAAGCTCTTTAAGCAGAGAGATCTCTCTGATGGCGGTGCTGGGAACCCCCTCCTCCTCGCTCTCCAGACGGATCTTCTTCATGGCTACAATCTGACCAGTGGCCTTGTGTTTGCCCTTATACACCACCCCATAGGTGCCTGCAAAACACACCAGCAACAAGCATGTGCCCCCCAGTTTATAATGCATCCATATTTAGTCCATGATACAAAGATGGGGGTTATTGGGCAATTTGGGTTATTTTCTGTGGAAATCTAGCCAGTGTGTGACAGATTAGTAAATGTCTCTAAACATGCTGAATTAAATGCAAATAACATACAGTTTTGTAAAGCATGGAAAGGGATTATAATTCTGTACATGGCTATAATGACATTAGCTAAAGAATGTTGATAATAAGTTTAAGATCAGGCAAAAACACATTAGGACGTAACGTTACCCTCTCCAATTTTCTCTATTTTCAAGTAGTCTTCCATTGATACCCTGAAACAGAAAGAAAACATGTCATGTCACGACTAACTTTAGTTAACGTTATCTTACAGGCCACAGTAACTTCAATTCATGGTTTACCGTTAAAGAATTCGCTTGAGTGATACGGCATTTGGCTTATAATGTGAACATTTTACGTAGTTTTGCAGTTTGTCGCTAATATCGCTAAAAAGCAAAGCGACATAACCTGCCTAACGACGTTTCACGGAGTAACGTTAGCGAGCCGTTTGTTTCCTGTCCCCCGATAACGTTAGCTTAATGCTAACTAGCTACAGTAGCTTCCCATGCTCCTGGTGATATCTAGTCCGCTTTCCGCTCAGACTCAGAGTTGGATTGCCAATGTTTGCAAAGTATGTGCAACTGACATTATTACAACCAGTAAAACAAAACAAAAAGAAAGTCATATTTACCCGACTGTAGTGTTGTGTTTTCTATGCCGTTTCTACTCTCTAGCTGCCTGCAGCTGGAATGATGGAGTCTTTAGTTTTGAATTGGCCGCGGCGCACACAGCAGTTCAAAACCAACCAACCAGATCCCGTTGTAGTCTTTCAAAAGCACCAATCCAGAAAGAGGATGCTGTCATGTGGGCTGAGCGGGAGGGAAGGAGGGAACGCGCCGCGGTGCAGCCTTCAAGGGTTGTCAAACTTTTAAAGACACAATACACTCCTGAACGAGCCAACAAAGAAAGTAGTAGTAAATACGAAGTCTGCTGAAATTATGACTTTTATACAAGATTTATGAGTTGACGAGATGCGTAGTACAAAGATGGTAAAAGTTTAATGTTGCCTTCATGTCGTCCTCGTAAGCTCCTGCTTTCATGGAAAGTCGTAAATAGGACTTGAATCACATTGAAGTGCAATTCGGTTGTAAATCACACAAAAAGCAGTAAACACTACATTTACAATCAATTGTTGATACGGCTCTGCACATATCCTCAACTTGTATAGCACATGGACTGTATATAGCATAACAAATCCGAAGTACTTTCCCAGTCATTAGATGCATGTAGGTATTTCTGACAGTACATGAAGGCATCATAAAAGTCACTGTACACAGGCAACTTTGTAGCCTGGCTAGCAACATTGCGTTTTAGCTGTAATCTTAAGTAACCAAATGAAACGTCTGTTCAGTGTGATGTTATTGTATGCTACTTTATATTTTCTATCTTGTTCAGCTTCACTGTGCATCATCCAGTTCATCCAGTGAAGCTTGAAAAGGGGTGGTCATCTTCTCAAACCCAATAAAAAAGAACTGATCAGGATTGATCATATCATGTTCATGTGACTTTATACTTTTTGAATAGCGCTATTATAGTCTATCTGTATTAACATAATCACAAATGTTCAACAGTTCCTTTGCTCACAACCTGTGAAAGTGAGATTTATTCCAGTGAGTAACGTGACAATCATGTGTTGCAAATTCCTCAAGTTCCTGTTGTGAACGCTGCCAGAACCTCCTTTTAAAGAAAGGCTCGAATCAGATCAATCCAAAGCAAAGCCATACCTCTCAAAGTTGTGGCCCTGAAATATCTGATTTTGAGCTGATAATCAGGGATGTAGTGGAAGGTAAAGACAAGGTTTTATAGAAGAATGTAAGAAAACTTCCACACATTCCTACATTACATGTCATGTATACGAATATAAAAACCTATTGCACCAAAATGGTAGATATAATATAAAGATACAAATGGGAGTGCTGCATTGGGTCAAGACATCAATATGTTAGCAGAGTAAAAAGGGGTGGGGCATATATAGATACAAGGTATCCCTGCTAGAATAAAGGATTTGTAATATAATTCAGAGTGCCTCGGATGTCTCATTTTGCTACCTTCAACACCTGGGGAATTTCCTGCAACCACATTGGACAGCTACCTCTTTTTTATCTGGTAGATATAATATATTGAAGTGTATATGAAAAGCTCGGCTACTCTTGGAAAATAAAGGGCTTTCATATTAAAAACCAAAGCTGCTTTGTAAAGTTTTTTCCGTAATCCTGCTAAAAGACAAACGGCACTGAAAAACATATAACCTCCTTGGCGGAGGTAATGCACAAGTTTCTGCAAGACGTGGTTTATGCAAATAAGACCAGTGAACAGACAATTTCATTGTACTTCGTCCCTTTATTGATTCTATAAATCTATACAAGTCTTTATAAGTGCACTAATGTAATAAAGTAGGTTATCAAAAAGGAATGACCATTTTGTCCAGTGATTCCCAACCTATGGGCCGTGGCCCTCTGGTGGTCTGTGGAGACATTGCATGTGTGCCGCCAAATAATGTTTCAGACGCTGTGTTAGTGAGTGTTGGATTTTAAAGTGGGCCCTGAGTTGGAAAAGACTGGGAACCACTGGCTACACAATTAAAAAAGTGCAAACGTTAACATAGACAAAGACATTAAGCAGACAACGTCAGGACTCCATCATGAATTAGCTCATTTGTAGGGATTCACTGCTTGCCGTTGCCGTTGATGGGGAGTTTCTTATAAGCGTCGGAGTCGAGGAAGGCCTTGATTTTGGGGCGTGCCGACATCTTTTCCACAAAGCCCTTGAGGCTGGGGAAGGTGTCCAGGCAGGATGGACTCAGGACCAAGTGGTTGAGCAGAACTTCAAACAGGCTGTAGTCCGCAAACGAAACCTGACCAAGACAGAAGACACCATATGAACACCAGAACATTTTCATCTCCAACAGGACTGGGATGAGTTCAACCAATTCAAAATGGCCCCCTTTCAAAAACATGGCTGCTGTAGTTCTGCAGGGCGTATAGCTCGGTTCTCACATTGCCAGCAATGTTAAACAGTCAACTTTCTGTCACATGATCAAAGGCCCTAAGATGCTAACACTACAGAAAGTACTATTAGCCTTTGTTTGCCAGTTAGCATTCTGTGACCCATAATTAAAAAAATAAATTAATAGGCGTTGAAATATATATAATAGATGTTGAAACACACACAGATGTGATCACAGATAGCTGGGCGACAGAAAGCTCGCTTTTAACATTGCTGGAAATGATGAGAGGCTGAGCCTGTTTGTGAAAAGGGCCTACAGTGAGTGGCAAGTCATCTGCTGAAGATAGACCGTTTATTCTCAATTAACACCACAACAGAAATGTCACCAACATTCAGAAATGAGAAAATCCTGGCAGAAGGCTGGCCACACGCGCGCGCGCGCACACACACACACACACACACACACACACACACACACACACAAAAGATAATCTTTGGATAACTTTATCCTCATCAGTATGCCTTTGAACAAAAGAACAAATGTACTGAACTGAATGTCTAATCCGTAAACTACAACATGCATAGAGGTGACATTTTTCCAAACACTAGCAGTCTGTTTACCTTGTCGCCAACCAGAAAGCCAGTGTTGTTCTTGGCCATCACTGCTTCAAATTTGGACAAGTGGTCGGGCAGACCAGTAATGTATGCGTCTTTGCCGGTGTCCTGTTTAAAGAGACGGCATAGTCAGTCACAAAGATACTCATTGTGGCACATAATAAGATAAATCATATATGCTTTTATTATGAGTATGAGCAGACTAGGATGTTTTGAGCATAGAGTGCTAGTTGCAGAAGGAATATGCGGGATGGGATGCAGTTTTTGTAACAGATTCTATGCGTAATTTCCGCACTATAAGCCGCACCGGAGTATAAGCCGCAGCAGCAAAATTGCCTGTTTGTTACATATATAAGCCGCACCGGACTATAAGCCGCAGGTGTTTTAATGTTTTTTTTTTTTGTTTTTTTTTGTTTTTTTAATTGTGTTTGAATGTTTAATTACCATATGTAAGGGTTCATGCACAGAGGGGATTGTCGGGAAAGAGATGGCTGTTTGAGGAAGCTCCCATTTATTAACATTTCAACAAAACAACATAACACAACACCACCTGTGTTTTTTTTTACAGTGCACACAGTGTCCGCGGTGTGGTGAAAAGAGGGCAAGAGAGGAAATTAAAACAGAAGTGGATTTATAGTTAGAAAGAGTGCTAAAAAAGAGATTTTTTTTTTAAATCCATAGATAAGCCGCACCGTTATATAAGCCGCAGGGCCAAAAAACGGGGAAAAAGCCGCGGCTTATAGTCCGAAATTTACGGTACGTTAGGTCAGAGGTCCCCGAACTTAAGAATGCCACGGCCCACTTTGACACCCACCCTTTAATCACAACTCTGATCAACACACAAGGCTAAGATGATGCGTTTCCCTATATGCTTTTTTATATTATATATTTTTTATTTCATTAACAGAGCATGTGAATTTGGGCACAAGGGAAATTAATAATCCATCCACATACAAAAAACGTGTGTATTTTGGCAAAATACCCAAAAGCAGATTGTCAACATTTTCTCCCCCCTCACTCATCAGAAGTATTTGCATGCATAACACATTTGTTGAGACAAAATGTGATGAGCAACAACAGAAGAAATCAACCCACAAGCTATTAATGCTAGGCTGTGAAAAATGCTAGCTTATCTGTAAAGGGGAGACTCGTGGTTACCCATTAAACCAATTTTCATTCGGATAAATTGAGCGGAGAGGTCAAGGGACGCCTTTGAAATAGTTTTCCATCGCCAAAATGTAACCTATGTTTGGAGCGTTATTTAGCCCCCTTGCCGACAAGCTAGCATATTACCACCCAGTAGCCTACCAATGGATGCCTTAGGTCTTCAAGTTTCTTCTGATAACAGGATCTCCACTGTAGCTTTAAAAGTGACCCTGCTACAGCCACTTGATTGTCCGCAAAAATCGAGAGTGTTGGCAGACCACTCGCAGCCCACCTGCAGTACCTCCACGGCCCACTAATGGGCCGCGGCACACAGTTTGTGAATCATTCAGACTTACATATTCTCTGTAAATCATCTTCACATAATTGAGACGAATGTCCTCAACACCGTCAGTCATCATATCAATGAGGGCGGCCTCCCGGGAGTCCTTCCCATAGGCTCCTGGATAGGAAGACAGGCAGATTATAGATAGATAGATAGATAGATAGATAGATAGATAGATTAGATAGAGATATAGATATCACAACAGACGTTTTGGGGTGAACTGCTACTTTACGAGTATATTCGGTTAGGCGTGTACAGACGTGCCTGTGATTCAGGTTTCTTGCAGCTACGAGTATATTCGGTTAGGCGTGTACAGGCGTGTCTGTGATGTTGCTGATTCAGGTTTCTTGCAGCTACTTTAGGATGTACAATATTTGCTCTTGAGAGGAAGTGGAACTTTGTAGCTGTGACCAGCAGCTCCACAGCTCGGTCTGTCCGTCAATCGGCTGAGTGCTCCACAAAATGTTCCCCATTTGGGCAATATCATCCAAATGCAGCGCCGGAGCACCATCGCCCCGCCCACCCTGTACGTTCTCAGACCAGGGAGTGTACGCATACAGGCCGGAAGTGTACGCGTACAGACGGCCAAACACTGATGTTAGCACGCAAGCTAACGTTTGATACCTCCCGGGGGACGGATGGCTGTTTGTACCCTGGGAGCGGTGCTTCAGTGTGGGCCACTGGGCCAGCAAGGTCCGGCCAGTGGGTAACGTAGGTCCCTGGAGGACAAGGTCCTGGCGGGGCGGGGGTCTGTGTGTAGCCTGGGGAGGTGTGCTAATAGTGGGTATGCAGTTGGGCAGATTCATGGAAGGTGGGTGGGGTGAGGGGGCTGTCCTGGGTCTCAAGAGGCCGACCATGGAGCTCATACTAGCGCGGGTAGGGACAGGATGGACGAGTTGCTAGCTAACGTTAGCTAGTAGCATAGCTAGCCGATTAACTAGCCAGATCAACCCCGGGAATGTGATCAATGTTGGGGGGAATTGTCTGTCAACATCGGTCATGAATCATACAAACATTCACCCTAAAGACACTAATGCACACAAGCATAGAATATCATATACCTACACCGATTTAAAAAATAAAAAGATCAAGTCTTTTATTTTTTAAGGAGTAGGTCTGGGGTCTGTCTGGCCTGTGTATGCGTACACTCCCGGGTCTGAGAAGGTACCCGGTGGGCGGGGCGATGGCGCATTTGGGAGTTACTGTGCAGTGCCCGTCATCCCCACTGCTGCACAGAGTGCTGTTTGGATAGGTGCAACCAGCAGCTCTATTACTGCTCCCTCTGTTGGTCGGTCCACAAATTTCCCCACCCTTTGGCGGCCACTCATTTTGATTTTTTTTTTTTTTTTAATATGAATGGTGGTGAATGGTGAGAGACGCAATTTTTATTTATCCTATTTGAATTGCGCCATGAGGTCCACATGTAAAGTTTGTCAATTTAAAAGATAACTATGCAAGTAAGTCGCAGTTTGTCCTGAAACAGACGTAATGTTTATTTTGTATGAAATAGCTCAATCGACTACATCTCAATATACATCACACCAACAACATGGCCTGGCGGGAGAGACGTCACTTATGCGACTGGTTGCGTGTAGTCTTTATAATTTATAACTTGTAGTACCACAGTTTTACCACAAACTTTCTTGACTTGCAAAGTTATCTTTTAAATTGACAAACATCATGTGTACCCCGTGGCATAACAATAAAAAATTAAAAAGTAACCTCTCCCTCTGTTCACCACCATTCATATTTTTTTAAGACTCTGGTGTGCTAAGGGTCTGACGGGGTGGGGTGGGGGGGGGGGGGTGGGGAGGGACTTTGGCTCTCTATTCCCTCATAAATTGAATTTGATTGAGATTCATATGGTTTCCAAATGACACTCCTCTTCTAGTAGACCTGCAGGAACATCTCAGTGCTTCAATATGTGGATACTGACCGAGCCGCGACAGGTGCAACAATTTGAGAGGAATATTATAGGAGAAATTACCGTGATTGCGCCCCAGGTGTCTCAGAATGGCATTAGACTGGTACAAGACCAAATCTCCATCTTCAAACTTGGGCAACTGGCCGAAGACCTGGAGTAAATGCAGAAGATTAGGTATTTCACTCAACTGAATTCAAAGAAGCCGAAATTATGAATCACATATGAATCAAGCAGACTTAACAGAATAAAAGAACAAATACAAAGAGGCTACGATCAACTCACACATGCGGCTTTCACGTCTCCTTTGGCCCAGTCGTCAAAGCTGACCCCGACCTCCTTCCAGTCCTGGCCCTGGTCAGACAGCATGATCCTGGTGGCTCCACAGCGGCCTGGGACAGACGCAGCGTTAGCTTGCTTCATTTACAGGGCCATCACTGACTTAGCATCTGGCATAGAGGATCTACATCAACCTAAAGCGGATTTATGCTTCCGCGAAATCGAGGGGTGCGCCGCAGCTGGCCGGCCTGCTGGCGCAGCTCGGGGGATGGGGGCGTGCAGCTCCTCGAAAATGTGACTCTGCGGCATGACCAGCACGAGAGCGTGTGATTGGCCATTGCGCCTTGGGCCGCGTACGTATCCGCTGACGTACTTGTTGTGAGAGGGGAAGACGGGGCAGACACACAGCCATGTTTTTTTTACAACTTTATTAGCGATCGTTCACATACAGGACAATACAATACAAAACAGTATTGCCACTCAAGGAAACGCCATTTCATCATTTAACAGTGCTTGTCCCTCATCTAGCAAATCCTTCTGCAGGCGCACCGGAATGAGGGGGGGGACAATAAAATAAACAAAATATCCCAACCCCCTACCTCAACACCAGCAGGTGCACACACGCGGGGCACGGACACAAATTTGCACACCACAACAACTGCAAATCCTGTGGGAAACACAGGGATATGACTGGCACGTCCAGAATGACCCATGCCATGGGTTAAGGTCCTTACACATCAAGAGCGCTGCGAATATACGGCACGAAATTGCGATGCGAGTTTTGACCCACCTGTCAATCACAGCCACAGATGTGTACACGTCGGAAGCGAACTTCTGAAAAATCGACCGTGGTTCGAAAAAATAAACACCGCAATAACGCTCAGTGAAACTTTGCCGTTGGTATGCACGGTTGCATTGACTGATATAGGTTCGGAAAATATTATTGACGTGCGAATTAATCGCACGAAAAAAACGCTCCCGATGTGTAAGGACCTTTAGTCAGATAGAATGACCCATGCCATGGGGTAGTCAGATTATCTTTTGAATTCAAAGCAATACTCCACTTAGTTCTAACATGGGGGTTTATGTGGCACTTGATGGCCATGAAAACCAGAATATAAACTACTCGCCAAGATCAGATGCAGCTGGACGAATAATGGTTGAATATTTCACGCAAATTTTGATTCGTGTTTTTGCTAGAAATGCCCATCCCTAATTTGGTCATCTGCCATCAAGGTGTGACTTCAGTTAGGCATAATATCCAATATATCCCATTGTAACCAACTACAAATATCTGGGCACAATTATTGATGACAAACTGAAATTTGATTTAAACACCGACATGCTGTGCAAGAAGGGCCAGCAACGCCTTTACTGCTTGAGGAAACTAGCCAAGTTCCAAGTAGACAAGAGCCTGATGAAACTGTTTTACAGTGCTTATATTGAATCTGTTATCTGCTTTTCCTTCATCTGTTGGTACGGTAACCTCTGTATCAAGGATAAAAACTCCCTCTGGAGAATTGTGAAAACAGCTTCTAAAGTAGCCGGCATCCAACTGGAGAGCCTTGACCTTAGCTATAACAGACAGATGCTCAAAAAAGCTCTGTCCATCCGCTCAGACAGTGCCCACCCACTCAGTTCAGATTATAGGCTACTGCCATCCGGCCTTCGCTTGTGTGTCCCATGGACCACCAAAAAAAACAGGTACAAATATTCCTTTGTCCCTTCCTCCATCCGAGCAGTGAATGCTGCTGGAGGAAGGAAAAGATGACTGAGGAACTAACGTTTCATCAATCTGCTGTACCAGCAGTCGGCTCTTTTATGTTCTTAGCTCTTCTTATGTTTTTTTTATTTGTTTTTTAATTTGTTTTTATACTGTTTTATCGGCCGTATCAGCTGCTGGCTCATCCCGTTCTTAAGTTATTAGTGTCGTTTTATTTTATTTTATCAGCCGCACCAGACGTATGCTCATTTATATTGGCTCATCTTATGTCTAAATGTTGTTATATCCTGTTTATTTATGTCATTGTACGTATGGTTATTGCACTTCTATGTTTTTATGTTTCAAGCCTCTATGCCTGCTGTAATCCAATTTGCCCTTTGGGACATTAATAAACTACTTGAACTTGAACTTGAATCCCATATGTTGTACCGACTCAGTGAATCGACTGAAAGGGCCCAGTATAATAAATCACCTAACATCATGTCAGTAATATGACCGTATAGTTGTATTACTGTAGGTGTGGCTGTTTGCACACCTCAGTGGAACTGAATAGACGGTCAGAACAAAAGATTACATGTTGGTTTATTCTGGATACACTGGTTTTTGCAGAGGCAGAGGTCGATATATGCAGTTCCCTTTCTTTACTTTTGCCTTTGCAGCAACGCATACAAAATACCTGCTTTCTTTGCAGCACATTTTGGACTGGGGGGAGGAAATGCATCTGGCCATGAGTTGTCTTGAATTATTTAATACGGGACAGGAGTCATTCATATGTGTGACGTTAGTAGCGGGCACTTAACGTAGACTTCTTAGCAAATCATTGTCATGTTTGTTGAATGCCAATGCGATTCCATTGTGCCATAAGGCTGTATTGGGCTAGTTCAACTCATTCGGACGGAGGCTGCTCACTGGCGCATGAAGCCATCATGGGGAGGTTTTTTCTTCCTGACCATGCGGCCCAAGGTGAAGTGCGCATGTGTGCCATGACGTGTTCCATGACGTCTCCCACCCATGGATGTATTAAAAGAAGAAAATACACCCGTATACGGCTCTTAGTGGCTTCTGAAGAAAAAATTACCCATAATTTTTTTTTTGATAATTAAAAGAGTCGTTTTATACTTTTGAGCGTCACGTGACTTGCAATACAGAGCTTCGCCACCATGTTCAAATGGCTTCACAGCCCAGCGCTATTGAATCCTGGGGGCTTGCATGCAACATGCACAATGAATGGGAAACATGGAAATGCATGCCCAAGTGGACACGTACCATGGCGCACACACACATGGCATGGCACACTGCCCCCGGGGGAAATGCAGTGTTTTACACCCCTGCTGACTGGCTGCATTCGAAGAGGTTTTATGTTTTGACTGGTTAATTTTTTTTTACAAAAAAAAAAAAAAAAAAAATCTAATTACAAAAATATTCTATCATTCAGGATATAGGGCTGTCTTTTTCACTCACCTCTGACTGCGAAGTAGGTGATGGTGTATGGAGGCACTGAGGAGAGACAAATCACAAAGAAACAAATAACATGAGAATGATCCCATTTAGGACACACACACACACACACACACACAATATAAAGCTAAAACGCGCCGCCTGGCAACATTAAAGCAATGTTTTCAGTATGCATAAGTAACGCACATTTAATAATTTGCTATATTCACTGCATGATAAGGCCTACTGCAAAGAATCGAGTTTTGCTGCAGCTGTGGAACTTACTGGCGGTGGATCAGAGGACGTCGACTGGAGTCTGAAGTTGCACTGTGGACGACAGGCAGCAGTCAAGTGACAAACCCGGAGGCAGCAAGGCGCTGGTTATTCTGCTTTCTGCTGAGTCACCGTGACTGAAGGCTGTCCCAGCTAGCCGATATCACAGAGAGCAATCACAGCAATCAACTCAAGTCAACCGGGAAGTCAACTCGGTAAGTGGGCGGATGGATTAAAGTGCAGGTCGTGGTGACATCATGTGAAAGACCACGTGACAGACCCACGCAATCTGTTTCTTCTTCTTCTTCTTCTTCTTCTTCTTCTTCTTCTTCTGCTGCCGCCGAGTCACCTGTTGTTTTTCTTCTTCTTCGTTTTCTTCTTCTTCTTCTTCCTCTCCTTTTGGTTTTATTGGCAGTTAGCAAACAGCTTTCGGGTGCATTATCGCCACCGACTGATCTGGAGTGTGGACTAAAGATCTACAGTATCTACTAAAGAATTGCTATCAAACAATAAAACACAATAGTCATAATTAAGTAAATAAAAAGGAACCAAATAACGAAAACTAATTTTCTCAGATTCTATTGATAGCCTATTTAAATACTCCAGAAAGGAGTATAACACGTAGGCGGTGGCGGTGATTATTTTATTTCGGACACTTGATCAAAATGTTATGTTGTTTTTGTTATCATTGCTTATTAACTCATCTATACTTTATTACTCTCTCTTGGAATCATTTATTTCTTTATCTACTTTTATAGCTACTGTTCTATGTTGGAATTTCACCATTTTCGCCTTGTCCCCAAAACAGAGTTTTGATGTTTGGATGCAGTGCTCATCCCTAGTCTAGTGCTACATTCTGAACAGTGTTTAGGTCATTGGTTGTAGTTTAGGTGATTATATTGTATTGTTTGCCTTGTTGCAAAGTCACACATTACTGTTTTGGATTGTACCACAGAGCCATCCTTTGACCCATCCTTGTATCCATCCTTCCATCTTCCCATCTTCCACCACTCAAATGACACCAAAAATTAACACGTAACCTGCATTTTCTGGTTGTGGCCAATGAGGAGCCTTGAATCAAGGCAGTTATATTCATGAGGACAGTTGCATCTGATCAAGGGACCCCGATGTGCATAAATCACTGTATGTGTGCATGCATAAATTACTGATGTGGGCGTCTAGGGACTCATTACAGTACAAGCACCCTGCAGGCGGCGATCCGACTGTTGTCACCCGGCCATAGACTCAGTAGGTTCATCAGCCCTATTCCTATCACTGATAAACCTGCTAGTAGGTTGCAATGGCTGTTATCAAACAACTTTATATTTAGGCAAATAAAACAATTTTAGGGTTAGGGCCAAGGTTAGGGTCAGGGTTAGGGTTAGGGTTAGAATTAAATAAGAAAAAGCGTTAAAATAAGATTTACACGTGAAATGGAAACCTATGGCTGATAACGAATCGCTGATAGCGACCTTCTGCGCCTACTAGCACTAGCAGCTAAATAGGGCCCTATACTGGCTGATATGAATGGGGTGATAACGCCGATTGAATGGGGTGACAACAGTCAGATCGGGTGGCAGGCACGTGTAGCCTATGACACGTAAGCCAGAGTGACGGAGCCAATTAACCCATTGATACCTGATGCAGCATTTGCGTGTATATCCCTCATTTGTGTGTGTATCCCTTTAAGATGGTTCGCGGTCTTAAAGGGATACACACACAAATGCTGCATCAGGTATCAATGGGTTAAGTTAAACTTTCAGTGGGGGACGGTTTCAACTTGTGATGGGTGGATGTGAACATTGTGGGCTACAGGAACCGGTGGAGCATGTATTTTTTTACTGTCCTAGATAATATCAACAAGTGAC
Organism: Poromitra crassiceps; assembly: GCF_964638095.1. Taxonomy (NCBI): domain Eukaryota; kingdom Metazoa; phylum Chordata; class Actinopteri; order Beryciformes; family Melamphaidae; genus Poromitra; species Poromitra crassiceps. Next base: position 27,288,464 of record NC_139633.1, read on the forward strand.
AGACACTTGGGTGGCGGCAATGCACCTAAAAGCTGTTTGTACACGATTTCAGACAGCAGCCCGTCTTTATTGTCACACGAACACACTACAACACATGCATGCGGCCACAACACACACTCATGCTGACGGTGGCCGGTGAAATATGTCCTCTGCATTTGACCCATCCAGGCTTGTCCTTTCCTCCAGGGGGCAGGCCAGGACAGTGGTCGCTATTTCTTTCCAGCGCCCGGGGACCTTCATTGGACCATCATTGGACCAACTTCAGATGTTGTCGTCACTGGTCGGATGACGATCTTCTGCATGTTTTTAGTGGGGGGTTATGTACGGAGGAACCCCCTGGGGGGTACGGGGAGAACATGCAAACTCCACACAGAAAGGCCCTTTCGACGAGATAGCCCACCTGGGCAGTAGGCACTGAAGATATGGGGGGGTCACAACTCCAGCGCCCACAGCGTCCCAGGTGGGAATCGAACCCAGGACCTTCGAGCTGTGAGGCGACAGCGCTTACCACTGCTCCACCGTACCCCGTACCGTACCGTATGGAGCAACCTGTTGGCTGTGATGCGTTAACTCTCGCCAAATGTGACATGTTAACATGCCAAAAGGTGACATTTCTAAGACGATACAGAACAGCCAAATCAAGCCAAAGTGTGTAAAAGAGCCTCCGGGGGCAGCGTGTTTGTCAGGTTTTGGCTCGCCTAGGCGTGAAAAGTACACGCACTGACACGCTGGACTGGACGGAGGCGAAACATGACACTGACACAGTACACCGGCGGGTCTAAATTACACGCTTTGGCGGGATCTCAGCTTGGCTTGCAAGCAGTGGGCTAGCTCGGGGGTTTTGCGGAGGAAGCTGCAGGAAGCGATACTGAAAGCTGTATTTCCTCGAATGGCCACTTGAGGCTGGACCCGGAAGGGAGTCGTTCCCATTCACACCCATGTTAAAATGCCCCACGTTGTAACGATGATGAAGCATGCAGAATGGACCGAAACATAGTTTTGACCCATATTTAGGTCACATTCACGGTCAGGGGAGTGGCTGACATACCACTCGCTGGCAGCCTGTGGTGGTGTTGGTGGTGTGAGGACAATGGCTCAGTTATTCTCTGGGGAAAGCATGATGATGATGACGAGAGTGACGGGCCAGAGGAAGGCCTGGGCTCGACTGTCTGAGGGGCGGTATGGAGTGAAGCCATGTCTCCGCTTGCCTGATGCTCTGGGGAGGGGAGTGGGCAATACATCGCACAACACCAAACTGCTCACCCGCAGCCTGTGGCGATGCTGGCAGCATCATATAACGACTATAGGGTTACAAACCTGTGTAACAGGTACTGAGGCCGCCCTTATTGATATGAGGAATGATAGTGTTGAGCAAACATCCGTCTCAAATATGTGAAGATGATTTGCATCTTCACATATTTGTGCCTAACCATCAGTGATCCCCAAACTGTGGGCCACGGCCCACTACTGAGCCGTGGAGGTACTGCAGGTGGGCCGCGAGTGGTCTGCCAACACTCTCGATTTTCATGGGCAATCAAAGGGCTACAGTGGAGATCCTGTTATCAAAACGTCACCTTGCTAAACTAATGGCCTAAGTCACTTTTTTCCGAAAATGATATTTTTGCCTAAGTCAGCTCTTCAGGATGCTCCCCACCTCTGGTAAAACGGCCAACATCCTAATTGAAAAGAAAATGCTGTTTTTACCTCAATATTCGAATGGCCTAAATCAATAGTGTGACTAAATCAATCTAACTGTGACTTGGGCCATTTTATTTTTGCCTAAGTCACAAGACAATGCGACTTAGGCCATTTTACAAGCTTTTAAAATGGCATCTGCATCAAGGAAAAAGAAATACTTCAACATAAATGAAGCTCTTTGTATGTACAAACTGCTAGTGGGTTGGTTACGGGTGTAGCCTCAGCAAGTGGGACACCGATTAGAATGAAGAGGACCAGAGGAACATATGCCAAGGGTGTTTATTTAAAGCAGATCCCTTGATGATGATGTACAAGCAGATGCAGATGTACAAGCAGATGATTTAGGCTTCAAATAATGCATCTGGAGGCAGAGCAGACAGGTTGAGCAACCCCGGATGATGTCCCAGACACTGACGCCACAGACAGGACCTTTCCGGAGGCCGACCTGGATGCTGGTGACGCCGGCAGGTATACTCAGGGGGCCGGCCCGGATATTGTCGACTCCGGCTGGACTGTTCTGGAGGGTGGCGCCGAGGGATGGGAGCCACGGAAGATTGGTGCTGAGGGATGGGCGCCAAGGGAGCAGATGGAGGTGCGGGGGCCACCAGAGCAGGGGGTGCAGGGGGCACCGGGACTGTAGCTGGGGGGGCCACCGGGACTGACGGTGCAGGGGGCACTGGGACTGGCAGTGTGGGGGGCACTAAGACTGGAGCCAGGGGGGCCACCGGGACTGGCGGTGCGGGGGGCACCGGAACTGGCAGTGCAGGGGGCACCGGAACTGGCAGTGCGGGGGGCACTGGGACTGGTGGTGCGGGGGGCACTGGGACTGGAGCCAGGGGGGCCACCGGGACTGGCGGTGCGGCGGGCACTGGAACTGGCAGTGCGGGGGGCACTGGGACTGGCGGTGCGGGGGGCACTGGGACTGGAGCCAGGGGGGCCACCGGGACTGGCGGTGCGGGGGGCACTGGAACTGGCAGTGCGGGGGGCACTGGGACTGGCGGTGCGGGGGGCACCGGAACTGGCAGTGTGGGGGGCAGTGGGACTGGTGGTGCAGGAGGCACCGGGACTGGTGGTGCGGGGGGCACTGGGACTGGAGCCAGGGGGGCCACCGGGACTGGCGGTGAGGGGGGCACTGGAACTGGCAGTGCGGGGGGCACTGGGACTGGCAGTGTGGGGGGCAGTGGGACTGGTGGTGCAGGAGGCACCGGGACTGGCAGTGCGGGGGGCACTGGGACTGATGGTGCAGGGGCACTGGGACTGGAGCCAGGGGGGGCACCGGGACTGGCGGTGCGGCGGGCACTGGAACTGGCAGTGCGGGGGGCACTGGGACTGGCGGTGCGGGGGGCACTGGGACTGGAACCAGGGGGGCCACCGGGACTGGCGGTGCGGGGGGCACTGGAACTGGCAGTGCGGGGGGCATTGGGACTGGTGGTGCGGGGGGCACCGGAACTGGCAGTGTGGGGGGCAGTGGGACTGGTGGTGCAGGAGGCACCGGGACTGGCAGTGCGGGGGGCACTGGAACTGGCAGTGCGGGGGGCACTGGGACTGGCAGTGTGGGGGGCAGTGGGACTGGCGGTGCGGGGGGCACTGGAACTGGCAGTGCGGGGGGCACTGGGACTGGCAGTGTGGGGGGCAGTGGGACTGGTGGTGCAGGAAGCACCGGGACTGGCAGTGCGGGGGGCACTGGGACTGATGGTGCAGGGGCACTGGGACTGGAGCCAGGGGGGGCACCGGGACTGGCGGTGCGGCGGGCACTGGAACTGGCAGTGCGGGGGGCACTGGGACTGGCGGTGCGGGGGGCACTGGGACTGGAGCCAGGGGGGCCACCGGGACTGGCGGTGCGGGGGGCACTGGAACTGGCAGTGCGGGGGGCACTGGGACTGGCGGTGCGGGGGGCACCGGAACTGGCAGTGTGGGGGGCAGTGGGACTGGTGGTGCAGGAGGCACCGGGACTGGCAGTGCGGGGGGCACTGGGACTGGTGGTGCGGGGGGCACTGGAACTGGAGCCAGGGGGCCACCGGGACTGGCGGTGCGGGGGGCACCGGAACTGGCGATGCGGAGGGCACCAGGACTGGCAGTGCGGGGGGCACCAGGACTGGCGGTGCGGGGGGCACCGGGACAGGCGATGCAGGGGGCACCAGGACTGGCGCCAGGGGGCCCACCAGGGCTGGCGATGCGGGGAGCACCGGGACTGGCGGCGCGGGGGCACTGGGACTGGCGGTGTGGGGGGCACCAGGAATGGGTGAGGCACAGGGAGCGCCTGGGCTGGGTGAGGCACAGGGAGCGCTTTCCTTGAGTACAAGCATCCCTCTACCGCATCAAGCTTCCTCAAGAAGAGGTGTTAAAACCCAGCAAAGAGCTGGAGGAAGAAGTGAGGAGAGGCACATGCCTCCTCAGTGTTTGATTTAATTGACATTTGTTTGATTTAAGAAGGATTTAAGTTTAAATTACAATTTGTTTAGAGTGACCCAGCAAAGAAGAGCTGGAGGAAGAAGTGAGGCACATGCCTCCTCAGTGTTTGATTTAACTGACATTGTTTGATTTAAGAAGGATTTAAGTTTAAGTTTAAATTACAATTTGTTAAGAGTGACGCAGTAAAGATGAGTTTGCTTTATTAAATGAAAGTCAAACTGCCCTCTGTCTCCTGATTCTCTATCTATGTGCTCCACTAGCGTTTTAAACTGTTTGTGGTCACAGAAGTGGGAATAAAAGATGTGCAGTGTTTTGCCTAAGTCAGGTTTAAAATTGCCTAAGATGCAACGGCATGTTCATAAATTGGCCTAAGTCATTTAATCCACTTATGCAACAGGATTTGACATACAGCGTTATTTGTATGTTAATAGTCATATATTGTCATAACCTTTTTGTGTGAAATGATTAAGGAATATCATATACTCTCTATTTGGTTCAGTTTTTTGTGTCTCCTGAAAAACTTGAAAATATGACTTAGGCCATTAGTTTAGCAAGGTGACGAAAAGAAACTATAAGACCTAAGGCATCCATCGGTACCGGGTGGTAATATGCTAGCTAACTATTTCAACCCTGCTTATGTAGGGGGATGCAAATCTCAGCGGTTCGTACCTGCTGAGATTTGCATCCCTGTTTTTAAAGACCCCCTAAAGTCAAAAACCAGTTCTTCTTCTTCCTACAGTTGGATGTCTGAGCTTCACTGTGCAGAATGATGTCTGTGCAGAGTTTGAGACTAGAACGCTGTTTCCACAATTGTCTGCTGAAAGTGCAAAGTTTCTCAGAGCTCACTGAATGCTGTGATTGGCTAGTTATGTTCTAGATAACCCTGATAGGTTGCTTTGGATTTTTAAATGAGGGAGAAGGAGCGGAAGTCATTTTAAGGATTTTAACAAGATAATTTAACCTTTTTTTGTGGGAAAAACCATCAGACAAATTATTATTCAAAGTAGAGTATTTTATACACATCTTGAAACATGACTTTAGGGGGTCTTTTTAGGGGGTTAAACAGCCCCAAAATATGGTGGGGATGCAATTATCGGCGGGGGATGGCCCACATCCGTTCCAAAGGACTGCACAATACAGACATGTACAAACAGACCCTCCCATCATTTGAGCACTTTAACAATTGGAATTTCTTTACAGGCCTGGCCATAGCCTGCAGCTATATATTTCAATCAGGAGACTTGATGAATAAACAATGATTTTATTATAATGATGATGAATGATCTTTACAGAATATTATGATGAGAAAGTTAGTTAGTCTTTGGAGCTTGACACCACAGGGAGATATCGAGATCGAGCTGGGTCAGCTCGAACAGCACAGCCATTTATAGACGCTTTTAATTTGACAACATAAACATTCAAAATTGCCCCTAGCTTACTTCCTGTTGCAATGTTTGCTAATGCAATAGCTGACAGGAAATAAGATAGGGTTCAAACTGTTCCCATAGCAACCCAATTCCGTGAAAACCGTCTATACCCCCCTGTGGAGTCAGGATACTGGTGCTGGTGAAACCTCTTAATGACTGATGGATCAGGAACTTGGCGGAGACGGGGAGGTGGTGGGTGTGCACCAGCCAGCAGGGTTTAGAGAGACTGAATGAGACACAGAAAAGCATATTTATGCACACAGCAACCATGTGATAGGCTGCCTAAAGGGGAGTGCCACAATGTGATAGGCTAGAAGTGCAGGTGAGCAAAGGTGTATGAGGTGATGTGTTGCTATGCTATTGGCTTATGGGAAACTAGGAGGCAACCACTGATTATTCAATTATCACCAGGAAGCTGACAGGTTAACAGGGTGAGCAAGCAGGAGAAGTGCAGTGACTGTGGAACCGGTGAGGATCAAGATCGTCCTGTCTGAACCTACGTTAAAACTCCATATAGGTTTCGACCTATAGTCTTTCTTCTTTTCTTATTTCACTTGTTTTCTCTCTCGCTCTCTCGCTCTCTCTAACACACACACACACACACACACACACACACACACACACACACACACACACACACACACACACACACACACACACACACACACACACACAGAGACACAGACACACCCTTTGTGGGTGGACACAAGCATATATAGACTGTTAGAAGAGACACAAAGAAGACACCTTTAAATTAGGCTACCTGTACCTGGATCACTCACCTGCAAGCCTCTAAACTCGTGAGAAACATTCACAATGACAACGGTAAGTGCAACGTATCTCCTAAAACACTATTTAGCTAGTGTTCCTAAATATACGTCTGTGGTGTTTTCATTATCCTCGTTAATATTTTACACCGAAAATTATAATAAGAATAAGTCACTGTACGAATTCCAGGTACTTAGTGCAGAAGTAGGCATAGGCTAGTTTGAGGCTGTGGCAGGTTACACTGCTGCTGGTCAAGATTCTTTTTTTTTTTAGATGTTAGCCATGTTAGATGAGCCATCATTGTCTCAGTGAAATCTCTTCTAAAACATTATCGATGCTACTTTTTTATTATTTTCTCTTGTATTTTATGAATCAATCCATTCATTCATTTAATTTGTTAGTGCTCACTCTATCTGTTTTGCATTGTTTCCCATGTGTTTTCACACTCGGTTACACCATAATTCAGATTCAGATTCAGATCAGGAATCTGCATGTTCACAACTACAAGAACAAAAACCAGAACAAATGCAATGCAAAGATGTATAACAGTTAAAGGAGTTAAATTATGGAATGGACTAGAAAAGGAATTAAGAATGTGTAAAACAATCAACAAATTTAAAAAAAAATTAAAAAATCAGATTATTAACAAATATAAAACTCAAGATTGATATTTATATTATATTACATTATTATATTTAAACATATTATTACATTCATAGATATATAGAAATTTAGTTTGTATATTTGACACTTTGTAAGTACAATTCATGTGTATATAGAATACCTGTATTTTGCTTAGTATTCATTATTATTGTTATTATCATTACTATCAATATTATCAATATTATATATCAAGAAAAAAAAAAGAAAAAAAAATGAATGAATGAATGTAAAAAGGGTAGGCGCTATAAGCGTTTGCTTCAGCCTACTCCTTTTCGGTCAGATCTTTTCAGGCTTGTATACACCCAACCAGCAATCATTGTTTGTTCTCTTATTTTGTTTTCTTGCTTTTCTTTAATCACAACTGTATTGAGCTGTACTTGTGAAATTGACCAAAATGAACTAAACTAAACTAAACTAAAGATAACTTTATTGTCCATTAAATTTGCATAAGATGGAAATGTGTCTTTGGTAGTGGCATATAGGAGTAGTTGAAGGAGAGTCACCGCACAAAACATAATCATACACCGGCATGAAGGACAAAGACAAAGTGACAACAATGCAATATACAGTGTACAGTACATTGGGTTAAAAAGGGGTTTGATTTCATCACACTTCAGTACAGCGGTGCTAGGTAGTAAAGTACATGGTGTACATTAGGTAGTGATAATAATAATAATAATAATAATAATACAAAATATAAAAAGTGCATCAAATAATTGTTTGCAGAGGGCTTTAGAGAGTAACTTTAAAAAGAGGTCGACTTAAGGAGGCAGGTTTAAGGGGCCATAAAAGGGGCCAAATTATATGGTCAGTGGGTCCTGACGAGCCTGTGGTGGAATCTGGTTTGAAACGTCCCTGACCCTTCCAAGGTCACTCCTTGTTTTGCAGTGTTGGGCAAGTTACTTTCAAAATGTAATATGGTACATATTACCGGTACTAGTTATTCTCATTTGAAAGTAATAAGTTACTCTACAATATTACTGTCTGTGTGGAGTAACTCGTTAGTTATTACACTACTTTTGCATTACTTTCACCAAAATAACAGCAGTAGCAGAATGACATCGCCGCCCCGGAACAATCCCATAAAATAAATTCAACTGTCTTGAAATCAGTGTAAACATCCAAGATTCTAAATGTTATCCTTTTCCTTTTTTCATTGTCATCTATAGTGGATTTATTATTTATAGTGGAGTTTTTTGCATGAAAACACACAATTTTATCAGGAAATGATTGTATCTTTATTTAAATATGCTTTTCGATAAAAATAAAAAAAAGTAAATCAATTTGTAACTTGTGTTACTTGACAAAGTAACTGGTATAATATGACTGAAATCCTATTGGTAATAAGTTATATTACTGAGTTACTGCTAAAAGTAATATATTACATGTAATATGTTACTTTTGTAATGAGTGCCCCAACACTGTTTTGTCTCATTCCACAGGAAGAAAATGCCTCCTACTGGACCTTGAGTGTCACCATATTGAGAGCACAAAACAATCACTCCGAAGATTATTGTAAGATTATTATAAGTAAAGCTAACTCAAAATGTGATTTAAAAAAAAGGGATAGTTTGGTATTTTGAACAGTGCGCCGAAATAACTATAATAATAATAATAATGATTGGATTTATATAGCGCCTTTCCAAGGCTCAAAGCGCTGACACAGGATCATTATTCGTTCACACCATTCGTACCGGTGGTTCAGAAGCGTGGCAGCCACACATTGGCGCTCAACGGCCCCTCCGAACCACCATCATTCATGTCTACATTCATACCAATCATAGCAATCATACCATTCATGTCTACATTCATACATACATACATTCGTTTTCTGTCATGATCCTATTAGTAGAAATGATAAACATTGCAAAACACAATGTTCACAATTAGGGATGTCCCGATCACATTTTTTTTGCTCCCGATCCGATCCCGATCATGTGATTTTGAGTATCTGCCGATACCGATTTTTCCCGATCCGATCTTTCGGCAATGCATTAAGAAAAAAGAAAAGAAAAAAACTGCAATCAAGTTGACCCTTAAGATTGTTTTTTTATTTAACAGTATCCAACTAACTATCCATTATATCCAACATGGATATGGCTTTTTTATTTAACAGTATATTCATTATATCCAACATGGATTCAAAATTTAAAACAAAATAAAATAAAGCTTATCAGTGGTGCACCACAAAATAACCATGTAAACTAAAACAAATGATGTGCAGAATAGTGCAATAACAATGTAAATCAGGAAATGCGTTTGTTTTGGTAAATTCTTCTGCTCTGTGCGACACTAAATAAATGAATGATGATATGTAATTTAAAACCAAAACTAAGGCCTCAGGATGAGTTTAAGACGTGAACATGGTCATGTTTGTTGAATTAAAAAAAAAAAAAAAAAAATCTTTTTTTTTACTCCCGATCTTTTCCCCCCGATTCCGATGTTCTAAAAATCACGTGATCGGCCCCGATCTCCGATCACGTGATCGGATCGGGACATCCCTATTCACAATATATAAACAGTATTATCTTGGAAAAAACTCAAATAAAACCCAAGCTAGAGAAGTTATGGTTTCTACTTCTAATAGGGATCATGACAGAAAACATGTTATTTGGGCCCCAGGGTTCAAAATACAGAGCTATTCCTTTAATAATTCGATTCAAAATACAATGCTACAGCATGCGCTGGGACGCGTCATCAGTGATGTTAACTGGGGTCGTACGGTGTTTCGGGTCTATCCAACATCATACACCCTTGCCCAGTAGACCCAGCCGAGGCCGATTAAGACCCCGACTCGCGTCCCAGATGCCGCTCACGGATCAGCCTTCCTACTCTATCTGCAACGTTGCCCGCGGGAGGGGTAAGCGAGAACGCCCAATCCGCTGCAATAGAGCTAGTGCTACACCGCAGCATTGAAAGACCCTTCGGTGCATGGAGGGCTAAGGCTCTGTGGGTTAATCCAGGCCGCGCTCCTCCTTCGTCTCACCAGACCCTCCCAAAAGGCAATCCTACTATGCCGCACCATAGACAAAGAGGATGCCTCAAGGAGGCCTGTGCACGCGTCATTTGCCTGCGTCGAGCACCTCGCTCTAGCCTGAAGGACCCCAGGCCGCGCCGATCTTTACACAGCTTTTCAGGAGGCTAATCCGTAGCGTTTGTGGATTTCTCCCTCACGAGAGAGCCAGGCTGGGGTGCTAAACCCATCCCGTACCGGGTGCCGTCTCTCCGACCGTTAATAAGAAATGTGTTACACATTAGCCGTTTTCCCACATGCGCTTTGTACCGCTAAATGACCGGAACGTGGTCTAATGCCTTCATGTGTGAAAGTTGTTGTTCCGGTATAAGCGCGACCCCGTCGTCGCGGACATTTCACCAGTTTCGAGCCAGTCAGAAGAGCGATATGCGAGATAACGGATACAAGTGAGAAACGGGTCCAGTCATTTCCCGCGATACCGGGTGTACACACGTTGCTTAACGTTCACTTCCAGCGTGCATCATCTAATCATTCGCGCACATCAAAGCAAACTACTTCCACATTTCGCTTCGTGCATTTGCTTTCTCTACATACATACAAGCGTTGGGCTGCTTGCAAGCCTCTGCCATTCTCGCTGTGTCTGTCCTGTGTGGCTGCTGCGAAGTGCGGAAGGACTGGCCTCTCTCGAGCAGAGAGGGGAGGGGGGAAATCGGCTGTGTTTATTACGCTGGCTTGACGCTGCTCTTAAGTCAAACGAGTGTGATTTATTGTGTGACAAGCAAACTTATTTCACCATCGGAGTTTTGCCGACCCCCCAAATAAGCTCCCCCCGCCCCCCAACATACAGGCAATTTCGCTGCTAGATTCCCACTTGCGAGCGCTCAGGTGTGAAGGGAAATTCGGGGAAATGTCCGATATTGACTTACAGGTAATTTTCCGGTACGCATGTGGGAAAACGGCTATTTAAATATCCCACTATTAGTGTGATATTGTTGCTCTGCTCTGTTTACCCCAAGGCTTTTTCCTGTGTCACTACTACAGGGACTGAATCAGACTGCTATGTCATTCTGCGTCTCCCCACGGCATCGACAAGGACGTACCAGACAACAACGGTGGCAAACAGCAAAACCCCGGAGTGGAATGAAACGTTTCAGGGTCCACAGCAACGTGAAAGTGAGGCTACTGTATACTGACATTCGGTCAATGATTGATGTATAGTGCATCGTAGCAATATCTTTGAGTGAGCTGATGAGGCAAGACAATTTTATTTATATAGCACATTTCATATACAAAGGCAATCCAAAGTGCTTTACACAAGGTAGGATATACCGTTCACATTGAACGATAAATAACTGTGCAATATCTGGAATTATAAAACGGCTCTCTCAAATCAAGCAATCTGATTGGTTCACAGCCATGGTATAAATACCGTATACCACTCTCATAACCCATGTCATGGGTTATTATGGACGCATGATGGCGCAACTCTCTTACTAAAAGGCTTTGGTTACCTCAAATGACAATGTAGAAAAAACAAAATGGCGGAGACAGCTGTCAGATCCTTGTGAATCGATCTTCGCTTATAACTTTACTAATACTTTGCAGAAAATTATGTTTTGTACAAGAATAGACGCGGGCTAATGTCTTCTTTGCAAAAAAAAGGCTGTTAACCCCGCATTTCTAAATAAGACGTAACGTTAGTTGGTGTCGGGCTTTGCAGAAAGCTCTCAGCTTCTCAGCAAGCGCCAGGATTGGCCAATGTCAACTTCAGTCTCCAGAACGATCCAATCAAATCACCCACACGTCTATCTTCTTGCTAGAGGTCCCGCCTTACAGTAGTGTTTCAACTGACTCTATCAGAATGCCATGCCAGTCGGACTTATAGTATTATTATTATTATTATATTATCATACTTGGAAACCGTTTTATAAAAGCAATATAGCACTCGAGCTGCGTGTGTTGTGGCATATATCCCGCTGCTCAGCAGTTATCCCACTCGGCCGCAACACACTGGCTCTCGTGCTATATTGCTTAAATATATCTATGAGCCTAAGTTCAGTGATGATGTCATCAGTGATGATGTCATATTCCAGACCAGGATGGGCTTCTCTTCCAGGGGGGGTCCCCACGGGTCCGCTAGTGCAAACCCTTTTTCTGTGTGTGAATTCTTTGAGAGCAACACAACCCAGAGTCAAATCCCTTGTATGTGTTCATACTTGGGCAATAAAGCTGATTCTGATTCATTATATAAGAAAATACGGGATAAGAAGATTAACTAATAGCTTACAAATGACATACTACTGAACGTTATTATAAAGTGTTACCGAAGATTATTCGTGTTATAGTTAGCAGACAGGTCCGCACACAACACCAGCAAACTCCTCTTCTGTCTTCTGTCCAGAATGTTCTGGAGATGAAGCTGTATGATGCTGACTATGGCGCCGACGACCTGATTTCCACACTGCTGTTTGACATCAGCAACCTCACCCTAGGGGAGAAGGAGACCCAGGTCTTCATCACATACCAAGAGGTGAAAACCACATCCGCATCTTTAGTCATTAAAGCATCTTGGAATGACACACGATTGATGTGTAAGCTGTACTTCCTCAGAAATGTGACCTAACAAGATAGATAGCTTTATTGTCCTCAGAGAGGAAATTCTTTTTCACAGGCGGTGTGTACAGAAACACAAACATTAGGGACATAGGAGGGTACAAAGAACAACACTTGAGACATAAGAGTAGCCGAGCAGAGACAATAGCACATCACATGGTAAGCAGGAGAGAAGGGTTACATATTTAAAGTTATTATAGCAGTTGGGACAAAGCTTTTGCCAAAGCGGCCTTTTTGCACAAAGGCTGTCTATACCTACGGCCAGAGGGGAGGAGGGTGAAGTGCTGGTTGAGTGGGTGGTTTGGGTCATGTGTGATGGTGCGTGCTTTACGGGATATGGATGACACAGTCAGATAGGTTGGGAGTGGTGATACCGATTAGTTTACTGGCTAAGTGTGTTATTTTTAGGAGTTTGTTCTTATTGGTGACTGTGAGCATGTGGAAATAACAGATGGTGCAGTAGAGGAGAACCGGTTCAACAATGCTGCGATACAGGAGGAGAAGAAGATGGGGTTGGACTGAGAGGTGACGTAGTTTGCGGATGGCTGTGAGTCTCTGTTGGCAACGTTTGTAAATGTCCATGGTGTGCTGATTGAAACTGAGTTTATTGTCTATAGTGATTCCAAGGTATTTGAAGGAGTCCACCACCTCTACCTTCTGTCCGTTGATGGTGAGACTGGGGGGATGGTCCGGTGTTTTGGGGGGGCTGAAGAGTAGTTCTTTGGTTTTTGGGATGTTGAGGTTGAGAAAGTTATTGTCGCACCATGTGCAGAAGTGTGATATGGAGTGATGGTAGGCGGAGAGAGAGTCCTGGTTATTGAGCAGTGCGAGGATGGCTGTGTCAACAATGGTGCTAGCACTTTAGCTGCTCCAGCTAAAAGTACACATACATTGTGCAATCTGAACACCATCTAGGGTTTCCTTGGTACTACTCCTGTGGTACATCCTCATTCCTCACAGACACACTGACATATTTCACTAATGAATTGCAGACACTCGACACGTGACATATCTCATAAGAACAGAATGCAGTTTGATCTGATGATAACACATTGTTCTCATGCCCTCAGACAGGGGATGAACTCTTTGTGGAGTTTGAGCTACTGGAGAGGTAAACTTATTTTGCATTTTCCTCCTGTTTTCACTTTGCTTTCATGTAAAGATGAGAAATTACTTGGTAGCCTGAAGTTTATGCAACAAAATGTATTTGTCTTTTTGTAGTGAGGAGCCCAGTCATGAATACCTCACAAACGGCATCCTAGTGGTAAGTTTTCTCATGTGGGATCCTGACAGAACAATATACTGTACCCCCATAAAACATGCTCAACCCTCAGTTATTTCTGTGGGTGCTGAATCCTCAAAAAATGTGACAAAAAGAAAATATTCCAGGACAGCACTCGATCCAATAAATTAATGCATTTATTTGTATTGTTGCACAGATGTTTCAGGTCAAACGCCCCTTCCTCAGTGACAGTGCTATTTTTGTCTTTTCTCCATATCCACATTACTTTAACTAGGCATATAGCCTCAAAATCCAGGTCGGGACCAGTTTTAACTTAACAGAAAAATCTCGTCATTGAGTCTCATTGGCTCCAATGTGTCAATAAAATAAACATATCCAAAAACAGATTCCTTTTGAAGTAAGGACCTCTAAGTGAAGTATTAATAACCGTCTCAATGCCTGTACAAAAGTGACTCCTTGGACTCCAACTCCCATAACCCATCACTTCACGGGGGACACGGTGGCTCAGTGGTAGAGCTGTCGCCTCACAGTCAGAAGGTCCTGAGTTCGATTCTCGCCTGGGACACTGTGGGCGCTGTGGTTGTGTTCCCCCCCATATCTTCAGTGCCTACTGCCCAGGTGGGGTATCTCGTCGTAAGGGCCTTTCTCTCTGTGTGGAGTTTGCATGTTCTCCCCGTGCTCCCCCCAGGGGGTTCCTCCGTATATAACCCCCCCACTAAAAACATGCAGAAGATCAGATTGTCATCGTCATCCGACCAGTGACGACAACATCCGAAGTTGGTCCCCGGGCGCTGTACGAGAAAGCGACCCCTGCTTTCCTTTCCTCCGGGGGGCAGGCCTCCTGGCCTGCCCCCCGGAGGAAAGGACATGCCTGGATGGGTTAAATGCAGAGGACACTTTTCACCGGCCACCGTCAGCATGAGTGTGTTGTGGCCGCATGCATGTATTTTGGTGTTCGTGTGACAATAAAAGACGGGCTTGTCCGTTACGAGAGTTTCCTCACCTCCAGCCATTTTCCCTCACACAAGCACACCTACCCCTAATTCCACACTAATTGGAGCAATTACCCACCACACCTGGACAGTTAAAGAGGCACTGATTACACCTCAGCTCAGTGTTGCCTGGACTAGTAGGCTGCTGGTTGTGTTTATTCCCTCTGATTCTTCCACTGTCAAGGCTTGAAAGAGCAACCCGCATTTTTAGTCATTTTTACAATAACCATATGACATCTCCTGTTGTGTGGTTATGGCTATTAAAATGTCTAGCTACCGATGATTTTACATCATGATTACAGATTGAACACGTATGTTCACAAACCCTTGTTTTTAAATCATGCTTTGTTTTCCCAACAGAATATAGTTTGCATGTGCATTTTAATACAACAAATTTAGTGTTGCATGTAATTCTGACTCTAACCTTCATCACCTTTCCAGTCTTAGGATGGGGGAAGTGATTAGGCTACCTGTAATCAGCCCATGGCTTTGGACACAGTTAAAACAGGGAAAGTTCCCACTTGGGATACTTGACAAGAAATGAGAAGGCAGGGTTCCAGTTATATGGGGAGCGAGCTCCCATAAGGAGATTTTTCAATATAATTAGTATTATTTATGCAGAGGTGGAAAGTACTCAAGTACAAGTATTTCAATTATGCACTATTGAGTGAATTCTGTGTGTTTTTACCTATTTATATTAAATCTTCTCTTTTCCCCAAATCTACTTTGAACCAATCTAAGTCAGAGAATACTTCCTCTTGGTTATCTTACCTCAGTTCAAACCTCACTGCTGTCAGTACCCACATGAATTGAGTTTATAAATGACAGATGTGTAAGATAGTAAGAAATGTGGTTCAAACATGAACCAAATCTAAATCACAGAATATTGCCTCTTGGTCACCTCAGTTCAAAACCTCAATGCTGCTCGTCTTCTGGTGTACACGGTACAAGGGCCTTTCCTTACAGAGTTCCATCACAATCAGTGCCAGGGTCAATATTAGACAGAACTGGACCCCCTTCCCCGCATAAAAAATTCACTCAAGAGTAAATTAATATATAAAAGGAAATAAAGAAATAAAAATTACAATTAAAGGCAGAGCTGAACATAAAAGTATTTAGCCTATTTTTAAAGGTAGCCAGTGTTGGAGCAGATCTGAGATCTGTTGTTTGCATTATGAGCACACCTTACTTTGATTACAATAAACAGAACAACTGATTTCTCTCTGTGCCTCATGTCCCAGGCTGCCCCATTCTCTGCTTTGGATATCAATATCGACGAGCTACTAAGCAATGAAAGTATGTACTATCAAAATCAAACATATGAATTTGACATTTCTGTCCACCTCAATAAGTTTAACTTATTGTATATAACTCATTAAAGTCCCTGGAAACCAGAAATATTTCTTTATTACTTAGCATTTTGAGTTCATCACATCACAGGACCCTATGTTAATAAGCCACCAGCCAAATTTGAACGATGATGAACGTCGCAAAGTATATAAATTTAGGTTTGACAGTCGTGGCAAAACTCATGAGAATCAATAATTTTTTAGAGTGTACTTTCTCCCGCGGACTGTGTGGGCGTGTCCCGTCTGCAGCAGGTTTTCCGAGAGAGAGAGAGCGCGAGACAGAGGGGGGGAGGGAAACGGAGAAAGAGATCGAGTGCTGTGTGTCGAACACAGCACTCGTGCGTGTGTGTGTGTGTGTGTGTGTGTGTGTTCGTTGCTCGGAGAGGGAGAGAGACTTGCTGCGACTGCACAGCACTACTGTGTCTGTTTGTTTGTGTTTGTGTGTGTGTGTGTGTGTGTGTGTGTGTGTGTGTGTGTGTGTGTGTGTGTGAGAGAGAGTAACCTCGCGTCACCAGCCTGTGTGTCTCTCTCTGTGCTCTCTCTCTCACTAGTCCCGAGAGAGAGAGAGAGAGAGAGAGAGAGAGAGAGAGAGAGAGAGAGAGAGAGAGAGAGAGAGAGAGAGAGAGAGAGAGAGAGAGAAGCATAGCGCTTGGCACGATGGCACACAGAGTGGGAGGGAGACGGACAGCGAGGGAGCGCTGTCACTGGGGGCAAAGAACGGACAAAAGGAGGGTGGGTGCGGATTGCGCGCGTGTACAAAGGTTATATAGAGCTTATGACGTCATAAGCTCCTGCGTTTTAGCACCTCGCGCACTGCTGTCTTCAATGAGGAAGTACTTTGTAGAATCTTGTAGAAAAGTGTCGATTTTAAGGCTTTGGGTTGAAAGTAATGTATAATAATTTCGGAGGCACAAAATTACTAACATAAGACCCTAAATAACATAGTTAGAACGTTTTTGTGGATTTTGGTTTCCAGGGACTTTAAGTTATATTGAAATGTACATTAAAGCAGCTATGAGCAACTTTTTCGATTGTTATTAAACAGTCTAAATTTAATATCAATGCATCACATCTTACCTCTAATAGTAGACGAGACCAACGCAGAGTAGTCTCGCTTGAACCCTGAGTGAATCGGCCAGTGTTAGTCTGTCTGTGGCCAGGGCAGATCAGGAAGTGAAATGAAACGGTTTGCAGCAGCCACTTCGGCCATAACCACAAAATAACTTCCCAAAAACCTGTTAGAATATAACGAGAGATGTTCGCGAGAGTATGCATGGCGTTCACATTGTTTATGCTATGTTGCTAGGCAGCGCGAACGGGGTAGGCAGGCAGCTGCGTTTCACTTCCGGGTTTCACTTCCGCGTTTATCCGGTCCGGCGGAGAGAGAGCCCCCTGTTGACGCGAGTTTAGACAGACACAGACTTAATAATCATCTAAGGGAGCAATCTCCAATTCACACGGCTTTGGTCTCAGCTACTATTATAAGTAAGATGTGATGCATCAATATTGTGATTATACTGTTTAATAACAATCGAAAAAGTTGCTCGTAGCTGCTTTAAAGGGATAGTTCACGTTTTTTAAAGTCTAGCCCTATTTGCTACTTACCAATATGATGATGTTGATTGGTAGAGTTCTTTCTCAGCAAGATCTCTACCAATCAACATCATCATTAGTTAGTAAGTAGCAAATAGGGCTAGACTTTAAAAAAAACTGTGAACTATCCCTTTAAGCGTCTGCTTTCTTAACTGTTTACATAATTTTCTATCAGCAACCTGTTATTGAAAATAAGGTATGTACTGTGCGCGCCTTGCCATATGGACAATGTGATGTTAGAGCAATTGTAATTTGGCCTAGGACAGTGCTTGTGCGTGCGTGCTCACCTGTGACTTATCAAGCAACGTTAACATATTCATCAGTACAGTACAGACACATGATGTAACATTCATATCTCGCACATTTGCATCTTTTCTCAGGTATCAAGGACATGGTGCTTCAACTAAGGGGTGCCTATAAAGAGGATATAGAGGATACTCTATACCCCAAAACCCAGGAAGCAAGAAGCCTGCGCTTCTATATCAACAGGGACCTGGAGACGGAACTAGGAGTGGTGGTGAGGTTCACAGGGATAATTCACTCCAAAACGAAAATTCACTAATTCAGTCATTAACCTCTCACCCCCCACATGTAGTCAAGCCCAAAACACACCTCCTACAGTTATAACCCCCCCTATTCAACCTTCTCCCACACTATTATAATTAACAATGGCCATCTTTTTCAAGCTCCAAAAATGGCATAAAAATGTTCATCAAATTTCTCAGCTCATGTAGCAAAATTCTAGTTTTTTGTAGCCATACAATTGCACTTTTTCATTCAAAAGTATACATTTACATTTCCTATTTTCCTCCAATAACAATACTTTTTTTTTTTTTTTACAAACAAAAGACAATTACCGAGTGCTCACTGGTCGGCTCCAGGAATGTGAGGTGCTCTCTTGAAGTGCAGAATTGTATCCAAAGGTAAAGCATCAGCTTACTTAAAGGGGGACTAACCCCCCAGATATGTATCAGAACAGTGATTTGAAAATACCTATGGAAAAAACCAAGAAATGACATCTTGTCTATACTAAACTCTTTGGCTGTGTTCAAGTCAAGATTTTTTTTCTGAAATCGACGCCATTACAGTTTGCCTACCGCCTCAAAAATAATTTATTTGAGAGGGGCAATATCTTTTATAAATATCAACAACTAGCCAACGCTGTTGCCATAAATCTGGTTAGGCTGTTGCCATAAATCGCGCCATCAAATCCGTTTTTAATTTTCGTTTTGGGGCTTTTCGTGATTCTTGTTAAAAGTTACTGCAGCGCAGGGCAGTGTCAGACCTCCATGTGAAGAGCTCCGCCCGCGCGTCCCCGCTGCCTGGAGCACACAGCAGCTCGTGCTCACGCTCTAAAAGGCAGGGTGCCTACGAGCTGCTGCCTGGCCGGCAGAAAGGGCTCCAGACTCGGTGTGATAATCCTGTAACAGCATTTGAGCTTATTCAGGTAAGATATTTATAATGTAATGACACATTCAGCGATAAACTGTCTACAATGAAGACATATGTCAAATATGACAACGTGGTGTTCAGTATTTTAAGAGCACAGGAGCTACTTGCTTGATCAAACGGTCAAACCCATTCCGCGCAGCAAAACACACACGAGTGAACGTGGAGGAGCACACACACACAGACACACCGAGAGAGCCCAGCTGCTGCTGCGCGCGCCCCCGGAGCTTGGTGCTAGTGCATGAGGTTTACAGTACGACTCTCTCCCGCCCGCTCCCGCCTGCCTGGGCTGGAGACAGTGCTTCCAACTCGGACTGATAATATATACATCATCATTCAAGCTTATCCAGGTAAGATATTAATAAAGTAGTCACACATTCAGCGGGAAACTAACTATAATTAAGACATGTGCCAACTTTGACGACGTTTGGTTCAGTATTTTAAGAGCAAACTTCAATAGGAATAGGCTTGGAGTTCTGAGGAGCCGAAAGGGTACAGGGGGGGTAGGGGAGTAATTATCTTGAAATCCCATAGTCTTTGGTTCACCGTGACGTCACGACGTGTCAAATATCCCATTCATTTGAGAAAAAAAAAAAGCAGTGTTCGACCCTTGAGGCGCTTATGCCAGATATGCTGCTGAAAAATGATACAAATGGTCAAATGGCAACAGTTTGGTGTCAAATGTGGAAATTTTGACCAGAATTCTTCACACATCACCCCCAAAGTCATATATATTGGTTAAAAGCTGAAAAAAAGTGTTTTGGGGGTTAGTTACACTTTAAGCCACTGATCTCACACTGAGACAAGGCGTAAAGGTTAAAAATGTTAAAAGGTGTAAAGGTTAAAGGAGCTTTCCTACACGCCGTAGGAAAGAGCTTTCCTACACGTCCTGAAGAAGGCCCTGCGAGGCTGAAACCGGTCGGCGGTGATCATTTTAACTTTATTATGCCCTAGAAAATAAAGGCTTTTTAACCTTTACACCTTGTCTCGGTCTGAGATCAGTGCCTGAAGTAAGCTGATGCTTTACCTTTGGATAACAATACGTTGTTCTAGAATGCAACAACCTGATGGCATATGCACCCTACAGTTCTCTGGCGGAAGTCAAAGGACTGTGCTAGCGCGCACCTCCTCCAAAATCTCCGCTATTTGCAAATGAGTGATTATAGGATCAGAGCATTTATTTATTTTTTCACTCAGGGTAGTGCATAATGCTTTTTCAATACTGTTGTTCTTCTCATTTCTGCCAGGCGAATGTTGGCTAGTTCTATAACAAAGCAATGTTATTGAGGAAAATTTAGGAGATAATGAGGTAAATGTGGGACTTTTCAAGATTCAAGATTCAAGATTCATTTTAATAGCCATAGTGACTTTTTGATTTGACTTTGTGTTTTCGAACCCACATTGCAAACATTTGGCTGTAAAACTTGGATTACCGTAGTTGCATGAGCTGTTTTCTGTGGCGATTCGACCATCATGAGAGTGTACTTACTCACGGCCATGTTGTTAATGACTGCATATTCATTTGTAACACAAATTCTCCAGTTTCTCGCTGAAAGACAAGTGATATATCACACAAATAATGCCATTTTCTCTCTTTCTGTGTTGTAGAATCCAGATAATGATAACGAGGGTAATGCTGTCACCGCCTCTGCTGTTCCTCTGTTATCTGCCGTTCCTGTCATGTTCCCACATGGACATGACAGCAAAGTGACTCTACCTATTGGTCAGGTACAACACATGTCTGTAGCAGGTCTGAGACGTACCTATTGGTCAGGTACAACACATGTCTGTAGCAGGTCTGAGACGTACCTATTGGTCAGGTACAACACATGTCTGTAGCAGGTCTGAGACGTACCTATTGGTCAGGTACAACACATGTCTGTAGCAGGTCTGAGACGTACCTATTGGTCAGGTACAACACATGTCTGTAGCAGGTCTGAGACGTACCTATTGGTCAGGTACAACACATGTCTGTAGCAGGTCTGAGACGTACCTATTGGTCAGGTACAACACATGTCTGTAGCAGGTCTGAGACGTACCTATTGGTCAGGTACAACACATGTCTGTAGCAGGTCTGAGACGTACCTATTGGTCAGGTACAACACATGTCTGTAGCAGGTCTGAGACGTACCTATTGGTCAGGTACAACACATGTCTGTAGCAGGTCTGAGACGTACCTATTGGTCAGGTACAACACATGTCTGTAGCAGGTCTGAGACGTACCTATTGGTCAGGTACAACACATGTCTGTAGCAGGTCTGAGACGTACCTATTGGTCAGGTACAACACATGTCTGTAGCAGGAGACGTATGCTCTCATTGCTCTTCTCCCCCTCTTCCTTATCATCTTCTTCCTCTTCTTCCTCCTTTTATTTTCCTTCTTTTTGCTTTCGTTTCCTCGTCCCTTTTCCCCCTTTCTCTCCTAACTAAATGGCTAAGCTACTAGCAGCTGTTCTAGAATACACCTCTTGGTGCTACTTGGACACATCATCAGTGATGAACCCGGGGTCATAGGGTGTTTCGGGTCTTTGATCATCAGACACCCTCACCCGGGGACCCTAGTCAGGGGTGATCAGCCGCAGACTTGTGTCCGAGTGGCCCACTACTCCACGGATCCCCCCTTCGGATCCACAGCCATCTTGAAGCTATTTCCGCAGCCTCTGTGATGTTTTTGATGGCTCTTTTGCACAGCTGACCTTTTACTCCAAGGAGTTTGAGGGTTCGGTGTAATGACTGGCCAGCGAGACCCCGGCACCCTACTTGGACTGGTTCGCCGCGGGCTTTCCAGCCTTTGTTCCTGCACTCCGTCACAAGCTCAGCGTATTTGGCCCTCTTACGCTCATTGGCCTCATCAAACCGGTCTTCCCAAGGGACAGTAAGCTCCACTAGGACCACTTGCTTCGTTGACTCTGATGTTAACACCATGTCTGGGCGGAGTGAAGTGGCAAAGATGTGTTCCGGGAACTTAAGCTGCCTTCCCAGGTCGACTTGGAGCTTCCAGTCCCGTGCCGTGGTGAAAAGCCCTCCGGAGGAACTTGGCTGCTGTTGTGCCTTCTCCCCAGCTCTGACGAAGGCGATGGATTGCTTGGGGGTGCGCTGGTACTTGCTGTTGTTGATGGCTGTGCTGACTGTGTCTGCCAGAGCCCTGAGGACCTGGTCATGACGCCAGCGGTACCGCCCATCCCCCAATGCCCTCAAACAGCAACTGAGGATGTGTTCCATGGTGCCTCTCTTCTGGCACAGTTGGCATGCCGGAGTGTCTGCTAAGCCCCAGCGGTGCAGGTTGGTTGGACTTGGGAGAACGTCGTACACAGATTGGATGAGGAACTTTATGTGCTGGGGTTCGAATCTCCAGATCTCTGGCCAGGTGATTTTACGCTGTTCAGCATGCTCCCACCTTGTCCAGGCGCCTTGCTGGTACATGCCGACCATCTTGGTCCGGCGGTCTTCCTCCACCTCCGCTCGTATCTCATCCTGCACCATGTGACATTTCTCCCTTCCTCTGGCTTTGTCGTAGCGGGGTTTGGGGAAACTGCCTAGTCCTGCCCGTCCCACTGCCACATTGCCGACCAAGATGCTGTGCTGTAGCCGTGCCTCTGCTCTATCGACTGCTTCCTGTGCCTTCCACTTCCTTCCAGTTTTTACAAGGATTCCCGCTCCAGCGACTTTGGCGACACATCATAACTTCCCTGGCACGTGTAACCTTGAATTCCTCTGACAAGCCGCTGATGGGAAGCTGCAGCTTGGTGGAATGCCCATAGAAGGCAATGCTGCTAAGGGACCGCGGAAGCCCAAGCCACCTCCGGAGAGATTGACTGATGGTTCTTTCCAGCATCTCCACAGTTGTCATAGGCACCTCGTAGACAAGCAGGGGCCAGAGAAGCCTCGGCAGGACTCCATGTTGGTACATCCAGGCTTTGAATTTTCCTGGGAGCCCCGACTTGTCTATTGCTGTGAGCCAGGATGTCAAGTCGCTCTTGGTTTGTTGGAGTGCATCTGAATCCCAGCTGTAATTTGAATTATTTTTTTGATTCTATAGAGAAAACTTGCTGCACTTACATAATAATGTGGTGTTTTCCCCTAACAGGACACAGTGGATTTTAAGCTGCATACACACACTTGGTAAGGTGCTTATCTTTTCATGCGGTAGCATAGCCAATCACACACAAAGTATTTGACACCATGAGTGACATTGTGCGTGCGTGTGTCTGTGTGCATTTACCTTGATACCTTTGCTTTTACAATGCAAAGCCCTAGCACGGGCGAAGGTCAGGCAGTGCGTATGGCTTCTGACATCCCAGCCCAGGAGAAAGAATATGTAGAAAAGAGGAAAGTCGTGGTGGGACAGGCTTTGCAGAAGCTACTTGGCCTCCGCTCTCCTCCTGGACCCAAAAAGGTACAGTGCACTTTTGGAAATTCATGACATACACCTATCATTTGTATATATGCTAAAACCACATATATACATACACACACACACGCACACGCACACACACACACATACAGGTATATATATATACATACATACACACACACACACACACACACACATACAGGTATATACTGTATATATATATATATACATACATACATACATACACACACACACACACACACACACACACAAATATATATATACATATATATATATATATATATATATATATACACCGGTATATATAAACACCTGGCTCGGATGTAAGCTAATAACAGGGTGTAAATCACATCTTTTTAAGTAAACTTGGCATCTCAGGACTAATAACAGATATCTAATAACAGGGTGTAAATCACATATTTTCAAGTAAACTTGGCATCTCAGGACTTGTGCAGACTTGAATTACGCCAGGGGAGCAGTATGGAAACATTGTATGCATTTTTTCTGTTGTTGTTTTTTGACGTTTTTGCTCATGGCCCCCTTCACACTCAGCAGACAGCTCTACTTGCCTGAGGCGGCCGGTGCCTGAGACCGTGCATGCTGCATTCTACTGCATGTAGTACACCTTCTATACTGTATGAAAAAGCAGCTGTACCTCATACAACTCCACATCAAAACATCCAAACTATCCCTTTAACTCTGATGTGGAACCTAGTAAATAAATTAGGTTACACAACTTTTCCAACAAATTTAGATTATTATTATTGTTGACCTCTCAGTTCTGTATTCTACATACATTTTATATCCTCTAAAATCATCTTTCTATGTAGATCCTACAAGTCTTACAGGTACAGTATATGCCAACATCCAGGGGTGTAGTGGTAAATACAGAGGTGGGTAAACTATCCGAGGTGAGTAGTTTACCCACCCTGTTTCGCCTCATTGATTGATACAGTTGATGATAAACTCTCTGCATCGTTTCAAAGAGGTGGGTAAACTGTGTTTACTTGTGTTTACCCCCCACTACGCCCCTGTGTGTTTACCCCCCACTACGCCCCTGTGTGTTTACCCCCCACTACGCCCCTGTGTGTTTACCCTCCACTACGCCCCTGTGTGTTTACCCTCCACTACGCCCCTGCCAACAAGCTGATAAGGATCTCAGTAGCGAATGTAGAATTAGAACATTATCATATCCATTGAAACATGTCTCTGTCCTCTGCCCAGACGCCTGTAATCGCTTTGGTGGGTTCAGGAGGCGGGACCAGGGCGATGACAGGCCTGTTTGGCAGTCTGAGGGGGCTGCAGCAAATAGGCGTCCTGGACGCAGCCACGTACATCACTGGTGTGTCCGGTTCCACATGGTGAGTTAGCCAAAAATGAGGGGTCTTCAAGTTCACCATATTTGCACAGTGCTATCTGCTATGTCACAATATTTCTTATTGGTAAAACCTCATTAGCACCTTCTTTGTCTACTGGCAAACAATGTTACATAATTTTAAATAATCTTAATCATTTTATGGCTAATTATCTATCTAATTTGATTATCTAATCAAGACAATTACATCTGTCTCTCTGTCTGCAATTTAGTCTGTCTGTCTGTCTGTATGACTATGTACTGTATGCATGTCTGTCCTTCACATATCTCGAGAACTGTTCGACTTCAAACTCAGGGAGTTCACTTAGGGCGACCTGACGGAGTGCAGTGGTGAATTTCGTGAAATTCGGACATGTGCATAGTCATAGCGCCATGGCAACAGAAAAAGCAATTTATCTCCAGAACTGTTTCGTCCGATCGACTTCAAACTTGACGGGTGTGCTGCTGGGAACCTGACGGGAGTGTGGTGCCGAATGTTGTGCAATTGGGACATGCGCATAGATATAGCGCCACCTACTGGCAACACACAAAAAATTCATCTCGAGAACCGTTCGTCTGATCGACTTCAAACTTGGCAGGTGTGCTGCTGGGGACCCGGCAGAGTGCACTGCCGAATTTCATGCAATTCAACCAATTGGGGAGGGAGTGGTGCAAGGATGGTGGGGTGAAGAGTGAATGGGGGAAAGGGAGGGATGGGAGTGGGCAATTGATTGATTGATTGATTTCCATATGAACAGGGCTATGAGTAGCCTGTATCAGCAAACCAATTGGTCACAGCAGGACTTGAACAGTGCCATCTCAGCCATGGAGGAGAAGATAACCAAGAAATTCCTGAATTGCTTCTCCCCTGACAAACTACAGTACTACAAAGATGAAATGCACAAGAAAGAGGAGGAGGGTCACCTTGTGTCACTTGTTGATATGTGGGGCCTGGTTATTGAGGATCTGATCTTTGAGAAGGTAAAATAACTACACTTTCTCTGATCATCATGTTACATTACGGTATATACAGTAGATCTCCACGAGTTTTAAAGCACAGGGGACTTTTATAACATTATTATGTATGTTCCCATGAATATCACTTTAGTGTAGATGCATAATCACGATAGTAAGAGATATACAACACAGACTAAAGTGTCATTTTTTCACACAGCTAGCAGCTATTACAGTATGTTCACGACTGTCAATATTACCAAGATTTACCAAGTTGACAGGATGTCCCCAACAGAATTCAATCACTAACATAAAACATGCCAAGACAACATGTTGCAACCTCACACATCTTATTTTGGCAAGTTCATATTCATTGATTGTGGTGTTTGATTTTCTCTTTTGTCCCTGAAAACATTTGTATAATTGATTTGCAGACTAAATGTTTTGTTTTGCTTGTTAATCAGTCCCTCCATGATTTTGCAGTTGTTTTTTGTGTGATTGTTGCCATAAAAAATGCTTGATTTTTCAGCGGCTTTTCTGAAAAATTGCAATGCAATTTGCATTTTATCTGATTGTTTGGTGGTAAAATTGCAGGAACTGGCAAAAGTTGCAGGTTGAGGAACCTGTTTTGCCTTTTTTGAGGTTTAATCGCGGGAGATTGGTTGAATTTGGATTAATTATTGTCATCGCAAAATCACAATTTCCTGGAGGGACTCGTTGATGGGGAAATATCATGGAGTGTAACAATTATTGATTATGAATTATTAATGAATCTCCTGTCCTTGTTGGCTTCATAGAAAACCACCAGTACCCTGTCTGACCAGCAGAGGGCAATAGCTGATGGCCAAAACCCTTTGCCCATATACACAGCTGTCAATATGAAGGATGACCTAACCGGCATCCAGTGTGAAGCTGGTAAAGATCATCTCTAGACATTTTCTTCAATCTATTTTTAACTAACATCATAGCTGAAACAGGGCAGTTGAAATTCAATTTGATAAATGTCATGTTTTTTTTCCCCATTGTCACCTGCCTAAATTATAATGGTCCTGGACATATTGGGGGTTATTCATACAACTCACTGGCAGGGTTGCACACTGTGGGCTCAGACCGTCATGGTAGAGTATTCATAAATGGGAATTCATCAAATACCATATACTATGCAACTATTTCATTAAAAAAACACTATATACACAAATTATATACACTCTTTATTATATACACTCGTTTTCTCTCTCAATCATCACTTATGACCCATAGAATTGTGTGGCGCTGTGTTTATGTGCAGAGACGCTGCCCCCCCTGTCTGTATTGTCATGTTTTCACAATGTTTTGCTGTGTTCTGTGGTGTGTGGTTGAGCGAGGTTGACAGTAAATGGGGAGAGCGAATGTCACAAAACCAGTGAAATGCAGGGATTAAACAATTTTGTCTGATAGTTTCACAGCGGTTATGTTATAAAAGCATAAATAAACAAACACCTCCAAACCATGGAGGTATATGCTCCAAACACCTCGCAAAACGCTCTAGGAACGAGCCGCATTTCCTGGTTTGCAATCTACTGCTCTGCTCTGAGCGATGTTATTGGCTGGACACTAGACGTCCCCGCGTGGGGCTCTGAACATGTTTCCGCCCACAAACATCCCGTGATTGAGGCCCACAGGCATAGACAAACTATATAAACAAATTATGAATATGCATGTCATAACTAGCCCTTTTGTTCTCCCCTTGACTGATCTTGTTTTCAGAGTGGTGTGAGTTCACCCCCTATGAAGTCGGCATTTCCAAGTATGGGGCGTTTGTCCCAGCTGAGGCGTTTGGGAGTCAATTCTT
The DNA here is from genome assembly GCF_964638095.1 of Poromitra crassiceps. Classification (NCBI taxonomy): domain Eukaryota; kingdom Metazoa; phylum Chordata; class Actinopteri; order Beryciformes; family Melamphaidae; genus Poromitra; species Poromitra crassiceps. The sequence goes on from NC_139633.1 coordinate 27,316,158, forward strand.
CCTTGGTCATAGGGTCAAAAAACTCAAAGAAATCCGCCTCCCTTATTTGTTGGGTGAGAACATGACAACTCCGTCATAAACCTACTGTCATGTTAATATTAATATGTATGGTTCTACAATCAATTATGTGCAATAATAGAATTAAATCTTTTTAATATTTCAATCTTATGAGGGATATGGAGCAGTGCCTTCTCCGTAACCATGACCGAACTATGGCAGTTTGCTACAGGTGCCAAGCCTTCCTGGACTCTTCTGGAACCTAATGTCGAGATAGGTACAACAATCAGCACATTTGCCCTATGGTGCCCTGAGACACACAGTTGATTTGCTGACTACTAATGTTGTTCTTGACACAGTATTCATTTTTTTCTTTTTTCTTGTGCTGCATGATATCACATATGTGTTTTAAGTTTTTATTATTATTATTATCATTATTATTATTATTATTTGGGCATTTTCGCCTTGATTAGACAGGACATTAGGCAGACAAGAAAGGGGGGGAGAGAGAGGGGATGACATGCGGCAAAGGACTGCGGGTCAGATTCGAACCCGCGTCGGCCGCGCGAAGAACAAAGCCTCCGTGGTCCACGTGCCACCAGGACTGACCAGGTAAGCCACCTTAGGACACACTCTCTCACTTTCTCAACAGAGTGTGACCCGTCAAGTCCGTCAAATCCTGCGTCAACTCTGGACACGATCCTGGTGAATCCAGTGACAGGCATAGCCAAGAGGCTGACTGATTTCTTCAAGGATCGTCTGCACTGGAACTACATCGAAAACAAGAACTTTACTGCCTCCAAAGGTAGGCTCCCCCCAGTCCTGTTATTGCTGAGTATTGTGCAAATCTGGTTTTCTTGAACCACTTTCTCACTTTCTCAACAGAGTGTGACCCGTCAAGTCCGTCAAATTCTGCGTCAACTCTGGACACGTTCCTGGTGAATCCAGTGACAGGCATAGCCAAGAGGCTGACTGATTTCTTCAAGGATCGTCCAGTCGTTGCCCAGGTGTACAACTTCATGCGTGGCCTCTTCCTGCACTGGAACTACATCGAAAACAAGAACTTTACTGCCTCCAAAGGTAGGCTCCCCCCAGTCCTGTTATTGCTGAGTATTGTGCAAATCTGGTTTTCTTGAACCACTTTCTCACTTTCTCAACAGAGTGTGACCCGTCAAGTCCGTCAAATTCTGCGTCAACTCTGGACACGTTCCTGGTGAATCCAGTGACAGGCATAGCCAAGAGGCTGACTGATTTCTTCAAGGATCGTCTGCACTGGAACTACATCGAAAACAAGAACTTTACTGCCTCCAAAGGTAGGCTCCCCCCAGTCCTGTTATTGCTGAGTATTGTGCAAATCTGGTTTTCTTGAACCACTTTCTCACTTTCTCAACAGAGTGTGACCCGTCAAGTCCGTCAAATTCTGCGTCAACTCTGGACACGTTCCTGGTGAATCCAGTGACAGGCATAGCCAAGAGGCTGACTGATTTCTTCAAGGATCGTCCAGTCGTTGCCCAGGTGTACAACTTCATGCGTGGCCTCTTCCTGCACTGGAACTACATCGAAAACAAGAACTTTACTGCCTCCAAAGGTAGGCTCCCCCCAGTCCTGTTATTGCTGAGTATTGTGCAAATCTGGTTTTCTTGAACCACTTTTGTTTCTATCAATGTAGAGGTGGCACTTTTGATTGGTTTGAACTTCGCCATGAGCAGCTGATGAGTTCTCCTACATCATTTCATTCTCCATCTGCTCATTAGCCACACATATAGATGCCTTCCCAAACAAACTGACCCCGGCTGACCCCACACTACACCTCGTGGATGCCGGTCATGCCATCAACATCGGCTGTGTGCCCGTCCTGCGGCCAGAGAGAGATGTGGACATCATCATATCCCTCAGCTATTCATGGGACCCAGACCATATCTTCAATGTAAATACCACCCTGCGCTCATTAAGAGGAAAAACAGAACATTTAATTGTATCTTGAGTTTCTTATAGAGCTTTTTATCAATTCTACTTTGTCATCCATTTGTCATTTATTTTTATTGATTTATTTTCTAACTTCAAAAATCCTGATTTCAACATGAATTAAGACGGTTAAACATTTTTCAGTCTGTCAACTCTGTAAATAAGTGCATTCCTCTGCTGTTCAATCGAACAGGTGTTGAAGAAGACAGCTGCTTACTGTGCGGACCATGAGATCCCCTTCCCGACTATTGACTATGCCAGACTGGATAAGGAGCCTCGTCAGGAGCTGTACGTCTTTGAGGATAAGGAGAATCCCAGAGCCCCGATCGTGCTCCATCTCCCACTCGTCAATGTCACACACAAAGAGTTCAAAGCACCTGGTAAGTTCAACGTGAACATGCTGCCTCCATACCTGACTTGTTTTGCTCACATGTCATGTACGGCTTCCTTCTGATGGCGCGGAAGTTAATTGAAAAGCTGTAGTTCCTCGAATGGCCGCTAGGCATCGGGGGCAGTAGGCATTCCCCCCATGTTAAAATGCCCCACTTTGTAACAAGATTAAACATCTTTCCAGTTAGGGGCAAAACACGGTTTTAGTCTATATAGCTAATTTCACCTTTTCATAACAACTGTGGGGGGGGATTTTTTATATAACTCGCCCGTTTGGAGTAAAATAGATGATAGAAAAGGGGGTGATTGACAGATCGCTTGTCCAGTGATCGCGCAGCTTGTCGATCACGGACCAATAGCAGGCGGAGCTGCGGCTCTGGGAAACTCCCATCTCACTTGAGCTGCGGAAGGACTCAACCCATTAACCTCCCACTCTGCTGATGACAAATCAAGATGGCGAAGGCCAACGTTTCAACTCCGAACGGGAGACCAAGATGAATTTTGGTGATAAAAACAAGAAAGAACACAACGATACATATAATAAGAAAAGAACAGACAATATATCAATCACAGAGGATAAAAACACAATAAAGCCCGAAGGCTTATTTCCATTGTGGTCCTCACATAAAACATATAGTAAAGACGAGGCATAAAAAACATAAAACACTTAAAACAATTTGAAAAAAAAACATAAAACAATGGAGAGCGGTTACATTAAAGGAACTCAAAATAAAACAATAGCAGTAGATAATGCAAATAGCAAGCAGGGCAATGTATCACTTATAAAAAGAATAAAAGAAATAAAAAGGCTATAAATAAATGTAAAGTGCATTGCCATGGAGCCAGTAATTTAAAGTGCATTTCTATGGAGCCAGTACTTAAGGGCTCTTTTAAAACTGGTCACAGTAATGCTTGCTTTTATGTCCCTTGGCAGATTGTTCCAGTGAACTGCTGCACTGTACCTGAAACTATTTTTCCCCCATCAGACTTTTAAAGCGACAGGGTATAAAATCTGTCCACCTACCTCGAGTAGCGTGCTGATGTGTTTCTCATACAAGTAAGAAGTAGTTTAGTAGGTACTTCGGAACCTCATGTAAAGTGATTTTAAAAGTGAGCAGCATTTTGATATATAAAATGCGATTTTCAACCGATAACCATCGGAGACTTTCAAAGTGCTTGGTGTCAAGGTGAGTACGGGGGTGTATCTTCAATACTACTCGAATTTATTTATTTTGGGCTGTCTGCAGCCTGCCTTTTAATCGTTGTGTTAGTCCAGTGTACCATGAGGTGGCAGCGTAGTCAAAGCGACTTTGCACTAGTGCCCCGGCAAGAGTGTGTAATATCTGAGTGTCTAAGAAAACCGCTTTTCTAGCTAGGAATTTTATTCGTTGGTGAATTTTTGTTAGAGCAGTCAATGCCATTTTTTCACCAGATAAGCAGTTATCCAAGACGCATCCAAGATATTTGATGTTGTCAGTGCCCTTGAGTGTACAGTCTCCTATTTTTTACAGCAAACCCCGGTGACCTTGCTAGTCTGATTTTGCTGCCAAACAGGATGGCCTCAGACTTGCCTGTGTGGAGGGACAGTCTGTTAGCCAAGAGCCATTCACAGGCTCTCACCAGCTCAGCACCCACAGTGTCCTCCACCACAGATTTGTCTCTGTGTGAGACCATTAACACGGAGTCATCTGCATACAGAAACAGGTTACAGGAGACAGCAGCATTGAAATCATTAATAAATAATAAAAAGAACAAAGGCCTGAGGATGCTTCCTTGAGGTACCCCCCATCTCATGACTCTTTCATTTGACAATGTCCCATTTACATCCACCATTTGAGTACGATTTTCAAAGTATGAGTGATCCATCATTAAAACCCATAGCTCTTAACTTCTTGATTAATATGTAATGATCCACCGTGTCAAAAGCTTTCTGTAAATCAAGCATGACCAGGCCGCAAAACTTACCACCATCTACTTCTTTCCTAATCAGATCGGTTATACAGTATATACCAGACAGGTATTCGTTGAATGAGCTTTTCTAAAACCGGATTGAAACTCAAATAAAAAGTTGTTTTTATGCCTCCGCCGGCGAAGCCAGGCCGAAGGCATTATGGATCCGGGTTGTCCGTCCGTACGTACGGCCGTCCGTACGGATGTCCGTCCGTACGTCCGTACGGATGTTTGTTAACGCCATATCTGAGGAACGCCTTGACGGAATTTCATCAGATTCGCCTTAAACATTCACTTAGGCTCAAGGATGATCTGATTAGATTTTGGTGGTCAAAGGTCAAAGGTCACTATGACCTCTCGAACGCCATTTTCAAGCTTGTTAACGCGATATCTGAGGAACGCCTGGACGGAATTTCATCAGATTCGCCTTAAACATTCACTTAGGCTCAAGGATGATCTGATTAGATTTTGGTGGTCAAAGGTCAAAGGTCAAGGACACTGTGACCTCTCGAACGCCATTTTCAAGCTTGTTAACGCGATATCTGAGGAACGCCTGGACGGAATTTCATCAGATTCGCCTTAAACATTCACTTAGGCTCAAGGATGATCTGATTAGATTTTGGTGGTCAAAGGTCAAAGGTCAAGGTCACTGTGAGCTCTCGAACGCCATTTTCAAGCTTGTTAACGCGATATCTGAGGAACGCCTGGACGGAATTTCATCAGATTCGCCTTAAACATTCACTTAGGCTCAAGGATGATCTGATTAGATTTTGGTGGTCAAAGGTCAAAGGTCAAGGTCACTGTGACCTCTCGAACGCCTTTTTCAGGCTTGTTAACGCGATATCTGAGGAACGCCTGGACGGAATTTCATCACATTCGCCTTAAACATTCACTTAGGCTCAAGGATGATCTGATTAGATTTTGGTGGTCAAAGGTCAAGGTCACTGTGACCTCTCGAACGCCATTTTCAAGCTTGTTAACGCGATATCTGAGGAACGCCTGGACGGAATTTCATCAGATTCGCCTTAAACATTCACTTAGGCTCAAGGATGATCTGATTAGATTTTGGTGGTCAAAGGTCAAAGGTCAAGGTCACTGTGACCTCTCGAACGCCATTTTCAAGCTTGTTAACGCGATATCTGAGGAACGCCTGGACGGAATTTCATCAGATTCGCCTTAAACATTCACTTAGGCTCAAGGATGATCTGATTAGATTTTGGTGGTCAAAGGTCAAAGGTCAAGGTCACTGTGACCTCTCGAACGCCATTTTCAAGCTTGTTAACGCGATATCTGAGGAACGCCTGGACGGAATTTCATCAGATTCGCCTTAAACATTCACTTAGGCTCAAGGATGATCTGATTTGATTTTGGTGGTCAAAGGTCAAAGGTCAAGGTCACTGTGACCTCTCCAACGCCATTTTCAAGCTTGTTAACGCGATATCTGAGGAACGCCTGGATGGAATTTCATCAGATTCGCCTTAAACATTCACTTAGGCTCAAGGATGATCTGATTAGATTTTGGTGGTCAAAGGTCAAAGGTCAAGGTCACTGTGACCTCTCGAACGCCATTTTCAAGCTTGTTAACGCGATATCTGAGGAATGCCTGGATGGAATTTAATCAGATTCACCTTAAACATTCACTTAGGCTCAAGGATGATCTGTTTAGATTTTGGTGGTCAAAGGTCAAAGGTCAAGGTCACTGTGACCTCTCAAACGCCATTTTCAAGCTTGTTAACGCGATATCTGAGGAACGCCTGGACGGAATTTCATCAGATTCACCTTAAACATTCACTTAGGCTCAAGGATGAACTGATTCCATTTTGGTTATCAAAGGTCAAAGGTCAAGGTCACAGTGACCTAACAAATGCCATTTTCAAGCTCGGTAACGCCATATCTCAGTAACACATTGACTAAATTTCTTCACATTTGGCTCAAATATCCAATTCTGCACAGAAACGCCTTGATGCAATTTCTTCCTATTTGGCTCCAACATCCACTTGGACTCAAGAATGAACTAATGGCGGAGGCATAAGTCCGCGTTGCGGTCGTTCTAGTTTAAAATAAATTCATTGATCTGTTCTTGAATGACCCGTTCCAATATTTTTGACAGTGTGCTTAAAATGGAAACTGGTCTGTAATTGTTCAATGGGATAGCTCTGTCCATATTATTTAGGTCAGTGCTCCTGACTCAGCAGAGAGACCTGAGTTTGAGAGGTCAGAGAAGCTCTGGAGAAAGACTTTTGGGCAGCCTCCAAGAGGTCAGGCAAACAATTCAGTGACTCAGAGCCTCCCTCAGTAAGGGTGGGGAAACACTGACCTCTCCTGGGAACATTTTTGCCCAGTACAACTACCGTTTTCAACTGTTGGCCACTGAGCAGCTCCCCTTGTGCTAATTTCTGCTGCCTTGCTCAAAGGCACCTCAACAGTAGTTTTTGAGGGAGGGGGGAGAGCACCCGTCAGAGCGCCCTCCCCCCACATTTTCCCTGTTCAACGCCACAATCCTCTGGCCACAAGCCTGCATTACTTGCAAGTGGGCCTAGCATTCGATTCCCTACAGAGCTTCCAAAGTTACTACATGATAACATCTTTGTGCATTGCTTTAGATACAAGCACTTTCCAAATGGCAGAACAGCCAAAAATACCAGCTTTATGAAGCTCATGATGTACTTTTTGTGTGTGCCTTAGGGCCTGTGTCCACCTAGCGTCTTTTCATCAGCTCCGGCGTCTATTTTCAATTGTTTCCAATGGAGGGAGAGCGTATGCGAGCGCACACGGACGTGTAGAGAAAGTGGGCAGCGCCCAGCGTCTTTTTTTGGCGTTTTTGTGCGCCCGACTCCCAGCGCTCCCGGCGCTTCCAGCTGAAAATATTTTAACTTTTCAGAAAGACGCTGGTGTCGGCTGCTCCTTTTCTGGTAACTAATCATATGGAAAAACTATCGCAACAGAGACAGAACGGCTCAATTGTGGGAGCAGATCGGCTAGACACTTAATATTTCTGGTGAGTGTTGTGCTTACTGCTTTTAATAGCGTAGCCTACCTGTGTTGTTAGCTTGCTAGCTGTCAGCTATCAAGCTGAACTAACGTTACTTGCAGACTGCTTCCTTGTATATTGTGCGCTGGGATCAGCATTCCCCAGCGCACTCCCAGCGTTTAACGTCGGAAAAAGACGCTAGGTGGACACAGGCCCTTAGGCTGTCTCAGAAAATTTGATTTAAATCTGTAGTATCTTTTGACTCCATACTGTAATTTTGTGGTGCTAGTAACTAACATGTTAAATGTTAAGTCTATCCTTGTCTTGTGCCCATTGTTTGTTGCAGTTTGTCTTTTCTCCTTGCTACATTTAATATTTTTGCAATCTTTGTGTGATCAATGCTCCTGCAATTCGGCACTGACTCCTTGGTCTCTTTGGAACTCTATTTTTGCCTTGTGTTGCATACATATAAAAGATGCAATTGGCCTCTTTAACTGTAACTTGACTGATTGATTGATTGATTGATTGTCCAAATAAATATATTTACTGGTCCATTAAGAACTGTAGTGTGTAAATGTAACAACTTGTCTTGCCCTGCGACTAAACAGGCGTGCCTCGGGTGGGTGCGGCAGAGATCAAAGCCGGGGAAGTGGATGTGAGAAGCAGCGAGTCTCCATACAAGACCGACAACCTCACCTACACCAGAGAGGAGTATGAGGCCCTGGTGGATCTGACGTCCTACAATGTCAACAACAACAAGGAAGGCATCCTGGAGGCCATCCGCAGGGCCCTGGAGAGGAAGGCGTGAAACGCACAGCATGTCTGCCGTTAAAGTCAAATAACAGGTGTTATAACAACTGTCAATGAGTAGTGTTAACGGTAATGTGCCATAATGGTAGCAAATGGCTAGAAAAGACAGCTGGTCCCCTTAACCCTTTAAAGTCCTCACTTAGAAACAAATGAATGGGGAGTTATTTCTTTGCATTTTATATTTACGTGGGGATAGATAGATAGATAGATAAGATAGATCTCACAACTATTGAGACGTTTTGGGGTGAACTGCTACTTTACGAGTATATTCGGTTAGGCGTGTACAGGCGTGCCTGTGATTCAGGTTTCTTGCAGCTACGAGTATATTCGGTTAGGTGTCTACAGGCGTGTCTGTGATGTTGCTGATTCAGGTTTCTTGCAGCTACTTTAGGATGTACAATATTTGCTCTTGAGAGGAAGTGGAACTTTGTAGCTGTGACCAGCAGCTCCACAGCTCGGTCTGTCCGTCAATCGGCTCAGAGCTCCACAAAATGTTCCCCATTTGGGCAATATCATCCAAATGCAGCGCCGGAGCACCATCGCCCCGCCCACCCTGTACGTTCTCAGACCAGGGAGTGTACGCATACAGGCCGGAAGTGTACGCGTACAGACCCCAGACCTAGTGTACGCGTACAGACCGCAGACCCCAGACTCCTTAAAAAACTAGAACGACCGCAACGCGGACTTATGCCTCCGCCGTTAGTTCATTCTGGAGTCCAAATCGCCATTTGAGGCAAATTGGAAGAAATTCCGTCAAGGCGCTCCTGTGATGTTGCGTTACAGAGCTTGGAAATTGGGTGTGCGAGAGGTCACAGCGACCTTGAACTTTGACCCCCCAAATGTAATCAGTTCATTCCTGAGTCCAAGTCGACGTTTGAGACAAGTTTGATTCAATTCCGTCAAGGCGTTCCTTAGATACCGCGTTAACAAGCTAGAAAATGTCGTTCGAGAGCTCACCTTGACCTTTGACCTTTGACCACCAAAATATAATCAGATCATCCTTGAGTCTAAGACGATGTTTGGGGCAAATTTGATGAAATTCCGTCAAGGCATTCGTGAGATATCGCGTTAACAAGCTGGACAATGGCGTTTGAGAGGTCACAGTGACCTTGACCTTTGACCACCAAAATCTAATCAGTTCATCCTTGAGTCCAAGTCGATGTTTGAGACAAGTTTGATTAAATTCCGTCAAGGAATTCCTGAGATATCGCGTTAACAAGCTTGAAAATGGTGTTCGAGAGGTCACAGTGACCTTGACCTTTGACCTTTGACCACCAAAATCTAATCAGATCATTCTTGAGTGTAAGTCGATGTTTGAGGCAAATTTGATGAAATTCCGTCAAGGCGTTCCTCAGATATCGCGTTAACAAACATCGTACGGACGGACGGACGGACAACCCGGATCCATAATGCCTTCGGCCTGGCTATCGCCGGCGGAGGCATAATAAAAGCAGTTAGTGCGAGCGATTCAGGCGAGCACTGCAGCGGCCAAACACTGATGTTAGCACGCAAGCTAACGTTTGATACCTCCCGGGGGACGGCTGGCTGTTTGTACCCCGGGAGCGGTGCTTAAGTGTGGGCCACTGGGCCAGCAAGGTCCGGCCAGTGGGTAACGTAGGTCCCTGGAGGACAACGTCCTGGCGGGGCAGGGGTCTGTGTGTAGCATGGGGAGGTGTGCCAATAGTGGGTATGCAGTTGGGCAGATTCATGGAAGGTGGGTGGGGTGAGGGGGCTGTCCTGGGTCTCAGAGGCCGACCATGGAACTCATACTAGCGCGGGTAGGGACAGGATGGACGAGTTGCTAGCTGATTAACTAGCCAGATCAACCCCGGGAATGTGATCAATGTTGGGGGGAATTGTCTGTCAACATCGGTCATGAATCATACAAACATTCAATCACCCTAAAGACACTAATGCACACAAGCATAGAATATCATATACCTACACCGATTTTAAAATAAAAATATCAAGTCTTTTATTTTTTTAAGGAGTAGGTCTGGGGTCTGTCTGGCCTGTATGCGTACACTCCCGGGTCTGAGAAGGTACCCGGTGGACGGGGGGATTGCGCTCCGGTATTGCAGATGGATGTATCTCCATTTGGGAGTTACTGTGCAGTGCCTGTCATCCCCACTGCTGCACAGAGCGCTGTTTGGATAGGTGCAACCAGCAGCTCTATTACTGCTCCCTCTGTTGGTCGGTCCACAAATTTCCCCACCCTTTGGCGGCCACTAATTTTGAGGTCCACATGTAAAGTTTGTCAATTTAAAAGATAACTATGCAAGAAAGTCGCAGTTTGTCCTGAAACAGATGTAATGTGTATGAAATAGCTCAATCGACTACATCTCAATATACATCACACCAACAACATGGCCTGGCGGGAGAGACGTCACTTATGCGACTGGTTGCGTGTACGTGTAGTCTTTATAATTTATAACTTGTAGTACCACAGTTTTACCACAAACTTTCTTGACTTGCAAAGTTATCTTTTAAATTGACAAACATGTGTACCCCGTGGCATAACAATAAAAAATTAAAAAGTAACCTCTCCCTCTGTTCACCACTATTCATATTTTTTTAAGACTCTGGTGTGCTAAGGGTCTGACGGGGGGTGGGGGGGGGGGGGTGGGGGTGGGGGGGGGGGGGGGGGGGGTGGGGGGGGGGGGGGGGGGAGGGACTTTGGCTCTCTATTCCCTCATAAATTGAATTTTATTGAGATTCATATGGTTTCCAAATGACACTCCTCTTCTAGTAGACCTGCAGGAACATCTCAGTGCTTCAATATGTGGATACTGACCGAGCCGCGACACGTGCAACAATTTGAGAGGAATATTATAGGAGAAATTACCCCGCTAGCCGGGCGCTTCTGGCTCATACGAGCGCATTAGCGCCCGGCGAACGTCACGCATTTTCCCATTTTACACTGTGGCATTTTCACGTCTAGGTCTAAATGCCGGCTCCTACCTGAGTCTTCACGTGAAGTGAAGACGCTATCCGATGTAAAACATTCTCTTCTTTTAATGACACCTAGTTGTTGCATCCAAATTGTTGCATAAAATCCACTTTTCTGTCTCTCAAAAACCGAAAAGCATTTATCTGGAGCACCTCGAGCAACTCGGAAGTCGTTGTTCCGGGTTGCTTCAGATCAGAGAAGAAGAAGAAGCGGTGCGCCAGATAAATGCTTTTTGGTTTTTGAGAGACAGAAAAGTGGATTTTATGCAACAAACTTGGGCAACTGGCCGAAGACCTGGAGTAAATGCAGAAGATTAGGTATTTCACTCAACTGAATTCAAAGAAGCCAAAATTATGAATCACATATGAATCAAGCAGACTAACAGAATAAAAGAACAAATACAAAGAGGCTACGATCAACTCAAACATGCGGCTTTCACGTCTCCTTTGGCCCAGTCGTCAAAGCTGACCACGACCTCCTTCCAGTCCTGGCCCTGGTCAGATAGCATGATCCTGGTGGCTCCACAGCGGCCTGGGACAGACGCAGCGTTAGCTTGCTTCATTTACAGGGCCATAACTGACTTAGCATCTGGCATAGAGGATCTAAATCAGGGATGTCAGAGATACGGCCCGCGGGCCGGATCCGGCCCGCGGGCAGGTTTCATCCGGCCCGCGAGATGTTTTGGAATATTAAAATATATATATATATATATATATATATATTATTATTATTGAATTTGCACCCCATTATCATGAACTACGTGTGGCTAATAAGCAAGCTAAGAGTTCATTCATAAGTTAATTAACCTGCACTACAAGGAAGTATGTCAGTAGGTCATCAGGTGTAAACAAAGCCGCCATGATGCCACGCTGGAATTGAATTGCGCATTCGGCTACCTACCAAAAAACAAAGGAATCAACAAGATGCTGTCGAAAAAGAGAAAGGTTGACACGGAATGCAGGCAGTTTCAAGAGAAATGGAAAGAGCAGTACCGGTATTTCTTTTGTGAAGTAAATGGGTAAATGAGTCGAATTGATTTTAGTAAAAAAAAAAATCCGGCCCCCATGAGGTCTCAGTTGAACAAATCCGGCCCTCGACCTAATATGAGTCTGACACCCCTGATCTACATCAACCTAAAGCGGATTTATGCTTCAGCGAAATCGCCAGCGCCGGCTGCGCCGAGGGGTGCGCGCTAGGGCTGCACGATATGAGGAAAAGCTGCGATGTGCGATAACACTGTTCAATATTGCGATGACGATATGACCTGCGATAAATAAAAAAATGTATAAACAAAAATATTAATGGGTAGGGGTGCTCCGATCCGGCTAAGCCACGATCCGATCAGATTCCTGGGGTCACGATCCAATTCCAGAATCGATTCTCGATTCCAACGATTCCAACGATTCTCGATTCCAGAATCTAGAATCGATTCTCAATTAGGTAGTTTTATATTGCAATAACACACAAAGGTAAATTTAGGACAAAAAATGACAAATGTATTAATGCTGAACTTCAAATTCAACTTCTGAAGTATTACAGTGAGGGCCTAAATTCATTTTGCAATACGAGTGTGTTAATTTAAGCATAAGTATCAGTAAGTGGCACGGGATTCTCAAAGCCTGTGTTGAGGGTCATACGAACAAAAATGCACTCTTGAAGCTAAAAAAAAATCCAAAACCAACAAGTTAATTATTTACATTTTTACTTCAATGTAGAACAGTCATTTCTTACACAAGATTACTTTTAGCCTTTTAGTCATAACGATTATTGAAAGATATTCCATATTCCAGACTGAAATGTTATAACAGAAGTGGAGTATTGGCCAGAATGACATGAACATTTGGACACTTATTCAGCCGGTATCTTGCATGTTGCGTTCATGTGCACTGTAAAAAAAAAATTGCGATAACACGTGACTTTTGCGTTGTGTTCATCACGCATTTTCATATCGCGATGACAATGAAAATACGATAAATTGTGCAGCCCTAGTGCGCGCCGCAGCTGGCCGGCCTGTCGGCGCAGCTCGGGGGAGGGTGCGTGCAGCTCCTCGAAAATGTGACTCCGGATGTGACGTGACCAGCACAAGAGCTGACGTACTTGTTGTGAGAGGGGAAGACGGGGCAGACACACAGCCATGTTTTTTTTACAACTTTATTAGCGATCGTTCACATACAGGACAATACAATACAAAACAGTATTGCCACTCAAGGAAACGCCATTTCATCATTTAACAGTGCTTGTCCCTCATCTAGCAAATCCTTCTGCAGGCGCACCGGAATGAGGGGGGGACAATAAAATAAACAAAATATCCCAACCCCCTCCCTCAACACCAGCAGGTGCACACACGCGGGGCACGGACACAAATTTGCACACCACAACTGCAAATCCTGTGGGAAACACAGGGATATGACTGGCACGTCCAGAATGACCCATGCCATGGGTTAGTCAGATAGAATGACCCATGCCATGGGGTAGTCAGATTATCTTTTGAATTCAAAGCAATACTCCACTTAGTTCTAACATGGGGGTTTATGTGGCACTTGATGGCCATGAAAACCAGAATATAAACTACTCGCCAAGATCAGATGCAGCTGGACGAATAATGGTTGAATATTTCACACACATTTTGATTCGTGTTTTTGCCAGAAATGCCCATCCCTAATTTGGTCATCTGCCATAAAGGTGTGACTTCAGTTAGACATAATATCCAATATCCCATATGTTATACCGACTCAGTGAATCGACTGAAAGGGACCAGTATAATAAATCACCTAACATGTCAGTAATATGACCGTAGAGTTGTATTACTGTAGGTGTGGCTGTTTGCCCACCTCAGTGGAACTGAATAGACGGTCAGAACAAAAGATTACATGTTGGTTTATTCTGGATAGACTGGTTTTTGCAGAGGCAGAGGTTGTGGATGTGAGCTGCCAGAACTGCAGGAACTATATAACCAGCGGTGCCTCAGGAGGTCCCTGAAGATCATCAAAGACACAAACCATCCGCACAACAGCCTGTTCTCCCTGTTACCCTCAGGGAGGAGATACAGGGTCCCAAAAGCACGCACAAATCGCTTGAGGGACAGTTTCTTCCCGCAGGCCACGAGACTCCTTAACATACACAAATAGTGTAGTAGCTGTACTGTACCGTACTGTAGCTGCTACCATTATGTATGTCTAATGTTTAATTGTATGTTTAATTAGGTATATGCTATTTGCACCTGTACGTCAAATACGTCGAATTTAAAATGTTTAAGTACGTCCAAAGTATGCACATGACATGTGCACCTATGTGCAGTGAATATGCCACTGTCTCTGACCTGTCTTATCACTCTACTGCATTATTGCTTGTTGTGTCTCTTGTTGTTTTTGCACTCATATGCCCTGTTATATTTGTACTATGTTGTAAACGGAGTTCACAGCACAAGAATTTCACACGTGATACTTGTACTACGGAGTGACAATAAAAATCTTGAATCTTGAATTCATATGCAGTTAACTTTCTTTACATTTGCAGCAATGCATAAAAAAAAAACTGCTTTCTTTGCAGCACATTTTGGACTGGGGGGAGGAAATGCATCTGGCCATGAGTTGTCTTGAATTATTTAATGCGGGAGTGACTTCTTAGCAAATCGTTATCATGTTTCTTGAATGCCAATGCGATTCCATTGTGCCATAAGGCTGTATTGGGCTAGTTCTGGGCTAGTTCAACGCTTCATTGTCTTCCATGGCGAAGGGGGGCTGTGTCGTCACCTGAATTGCGTTCCGCCACTTTACACGGCAACAGTAAGGGCGGTGTTATAGCTATTAGCTAATCAAAGAATTCCACTCTGGGACCTGTTTTTACTTCTTTTTTTTTCATTTTCAGGCTGCAAAAACGCCATTCCCGTTTAAAAGGAAGGCACTAACGTTAAAAAAAAAAAAGTTTGCTGTTTTATGCAGGGAGTGTTGCCGTTTAGCAGGGCCTCAAGCCCAACTTTACACAAATGAGGAACGGGGCGTTCCCAAAATGGCTGCATTGCACAGCTGCCTACATGCAACCATGGATGTATTAAAATAACTGGATAGGGGACGAGCCACGCCTGCTCACTGGCGGAGGCTGCTCACCGGCGCATGGGGAGGTTTTCTTCATGGTTTTACTTCCTGACCATGCGGCCCAAGGTGAAGTGCGCATGTGTGCCATGACGTATTCGTCTCCCACCCATGGATGTATTATAAGAAGAAAATACACCCGTATACGGCTCTTAGTGGCTTCTGAAGAAAAAATGACCCATAAAAAATTATTTGATAATTAAAAGAGTAGTTTTATACTTTTGAGCGTCACGTGACTTGCAATACAGAGCTTCGCCACCATGTTCAAATGGCTTCACAGCCCAGCGCTATTGAATCCTGGGGGCTTGCATGCAACATGCACAATGAATGGGAAACATGGAAATGCATGCCCAAGTGGACACGTACCATGGCACACACACATGGCATGGCACACTGCCCCCGGGGGAAATGCAGTGTTTTACACCCCTGCTGACTGGCTGCATTCGAAGAGGTTTTATGTTTTGACTGGTTAATTTTTTTTAATTAGTTTCTAATTACAAAAATATTCTATCATTCAGGATATAGGGCTGTCTTTTTCACTCACCTCTGACTGCGAAGTAGGTGATGGTGTATGGAGGCACTGAGGAGAGACAAATCACAAAGAAACAAATAACATGAGAATGATCCCATTTAGCACACACGCGCGCGCGCACACACACACACACACACACACACACACAACACACACACACACACACACACACACTATAGCTAAAACGCGCCGCCTGGCAACATTAAAGCAATGTTTTCAGTATGCATAAGTAACGCACATTTAATAATTTGCTATATTCACTGCATGATAAGGCCTACTGCAAAGAATCGAGTTTTGCTGCAGCTGTGGAACTTACTGGCGGTGGATCAGAGGACGTCGACTGGAGTCTGAAGTTGCACTGTGGACGGCAGGCAGCAGTCAAGTGACAAACCCGGAGGCAGCAAGGCGCTGGTTATTCTGCTTTCTGCTGAGTCACCGTGACTGAAGGCTGTCCCAGCTAGCCGATATCACAGAGAGCAATCACAGCAATCAACTCAAGTCAACCGGGAAGTCAACTCGGTAAGTGGGCGGATGGATTAAAGTGCCGTGGTGACATCATGTGAAAGACCACGTGACAGACCCACGCAATCTGTTTTTTCTTCTTCTTCTTCTTCTTCTTCTGCTGCCGCCGAGTCTGTTGTTTTTCTTCTTCTTCGTTTTCTTCTTCTTCTTCTTCCTCTTCTTTTGGTTTTATTGGTAGTTAGCAAACAGCTTTCGGGTGCATTATCGCCACCGACTGATCTGGAGTGTGGACTAAAGATCTATAGTATCTACTAAAGAATTGCTATCAAACAATAAAACACAATAGTCATAATTAAGTAAATAAAAAGGAACCAAATAACGAAAACTAATTTTCTCAGATTCTATTGATAGCCTATTTAAATACTCCAGAAAGGAGTATTACACATAGGCGGTGGCGGTGGCGGTGATTATTTTATTTCGGACACTTGATCAAAATGTTATGTTGTTTTTGTTATCATTGCTTATTAACTCATCTATACTTTATTACTCTCTCTTGGAATCATTTATTTCTTTATCTACTTTTATAGCTACTGTTCTATGTTGGAATTTCACCATTTTCGCCTTGTCCCCAAAACAGATGTTTGGATGCAGTGCTCATCCCTAGTCTAGTGCTACATTCTGAACAGTGTTTAGGTCATTGGTTGTAGTTTAGGTGATTATATTGTATTGTTTGCCTTGTTGCAAAGCCACACACATTACTGTTTTGGATTGTACCACAGAGCCATCCTTTGACGCATCCTTGTATCCATCCTTCCATCTTCCCATCTTCCACCACTCAAATGACACCAAAAATTAACACGTAACCTGCATTTTCTGGTTGTGGCCAATGAGGAGCCTTGAATCAAGGCAGTTATATTCATGAGGACAGTTGCATCTGATCAAGGGACCCCGATGTGCATAAATCACTGTATGTGTGCATGCATAAATGACTGATGTGGGCTTCTAGGGACTCATTACAGTACAAGCACCCTGCAGGCGGCGATCCGACTGTTGTCACCCGGCCATAGACTCAGTAGGTTCGTCAGCCCCATTCCTATCACTGATAAACCTGCTAGTAGGTTGCAATGGCTGTTATCAAACAACTTTATATTTAGGCAAATAAAACAATTTTAGGGTTAGGGCCAAGGTTAGGGTCAGGGGTTAGGGTTAGGGTTAGAATTAAATAACAAAAAGCGTTAAAATAAGATTTACACGTGAAATGGAAACCTATGGCTGATAACGAATCGCTGATAGCGACCTTCTGCGCCTACTAGCACTAGCAGCTAAATAGGGCCCTATACTGGCCGATATGAATGGGGTGATAACGCCGATTGAATGGGGTGACAACAGTCAGATCGGGTGGCAGGCACGTGTAGCCTATGACACGTAAGCCAGAGTGACGGAGCCAATCAACCCATTGATACCTGATGCAGCATTTGCGTGTATATCCCTCATTTGTGTGTGTATCCCTTTAAGATGGTTCGCGGTCTTAAAGGCATACACACACAAATGCTGCATCAGGTATCAATGGGTTAAGTTAAACTTTCAGTGGGGGACGGTTTCAACTTGTGATGGGTGGATGTGAACATTGTGGGCTACAGGAACCGGTGGAGCATGTATTTTTATACTGTCCTAGATAATATCAACAAGTGACAGACACTTGGGTGGCGGCAATGCACCTAAAAGCTGTTTGTACCATATGGAGCAACCTGTTGGCTGTGATGCGTTAACTCTCGCCAAATGTGACATGTTAACATGCCAAAAGGTGACATTTCTAAGACGATACAGAACAGCCAAATCAAGCCAAAGCGTGTAAAAGAGCCTCCGGGGGCAGCGTGTTTGTCAGGTTTTGGCTCGCCTAGGCGTGAAAAGTACACGCACTGACACGCTGGACTGGACGGAGGCGAAACATGACACTGACACAGTACACCGGCGGGTCTAAATTACACGCTTTGGCGGGATCTCAGCTTGGCTTGCAAGCAGTGGGCTAGCTCGGGGGTTTTGCGGAGGAAGCTGCAGGAAGCGATACTGAAAGCTGTATTTCCTCGAATGGCCACTTGAGGCTGGACCCGGGAAGGGAGTCGTTCCCATTCACACCCATGTTAAAATGCCCCACGTTGTAACGATGATGAAGCATGCAGAATGGACCGAAACATAGTTTTGACCCATATTTAGGTCACATTCACGGTCAGGGGAGTGGCTGACATACCACTCGCTGGCAGCCTGTGGTGGTGTTGGTGGTGTGATGACAATGGCT
Organism: Poromitra crassiceps; assembly: GCF_964638095.1. Classification (NCBI taxonomy): domain Eukaryota; kingdom Metazoa; phylum Chordata; class Actinopteri; order Beryciformes; family Melamphaidae; genus Poromitra; species Poromitra crassiceps. The sequence continues at coordinate 27,334,572 of NC_139633.1, forward strand.
CAGTTATTCTCTGGGGAAAGCATGATGATGATGACGAGAGTGACGGCCCAGAGGAAGAAGGCCTGGGCTCGACTGTCTGAAGGGCGGTATGGAGTGAAGCCATGTCTTCGCTTGCCTGATGCTCTGGGGAGGGGAGTGGGCAATACATCGCACAACACCAAACTGCTCACCAGCAGCCTGTGGCGATGCTGGCAGCATCATATAACGACTATAGGGTTACAAACCTGTGTAACAGGTACTGAGGCCGCCCTTATTGATATGAGGAATGATAGTGTTGAGCAAACATCCGTTTCAAATATGTGAAGATGATTTGCATCTTCACATATTTGTGCCTAACCATCAGTGATCCCCAAACTGTGGGCCACGGCCCACTACTGAGCCGTGGAGGTACTGCAGGTGGGCCGCGAGTGGTCTGCCAACACTCCCGATTTTCATGGGCAATCAAAGGTACAGTGGAGATCCTGTTATCAAAACGTCACCTTGCTAAACTAATGGCCTAAGTCACTTTTTTCCGAAAATTATATTTTTGCCTAAGTCAGCTCTTCAGGATGCTCCCCACCTCTGGTAAAACGGCCAACATCCTAATTGAAAAGAAAATGCTGTTTTTACCTCAATATTCGAATGGCCTAAATCAATAGTGTGACTACGGTAAATCAATCTAACTGTGACTTAGGCCATTTCATTTTTGCCTAAGTCACAAGACAATGCGACTTAGGCCATTTTACAAGCTTTTAAAATGGCATCTGCATCAAGGAAAAAGAAATACTTCAACATAAATGAAGCTCTTTGTATGTACAAACTGCTAGTGGGTTGGTTACGGGTGTAGCCTCAGCAAGTGGCACACCGATTAGAATGAAGAGGACCAGAGGAACATATGCCAAGGGTGTTTATTTAAAGCAGATCCCTTGATGATGATGTACAAGCAGATGCAGATGTACAAGCAGATGATTTAGGCTTCAAATAATGCATCTGGAGGCAGAGCAGACAGGTTGAGCAACCCCGGATGATGTCCCAGACACTGACGCCACAGACAGGACCTTTCCGGAGGCCGACCTGGATGCTGGTGACGCCGGCAGGTATACTCAGGGGGCCCGGCCCGGATATTGTCGACTCCGGCTGGACTGTTCTGGAGGGTGGCGCCGAGGGATGGGAGCCACGGAAGATTGGCGCTGAGGGATGGGCGCCATGGGAGCAGATGGAGGTGCGGGGGCCACCAGAGCAGGGGGTGCAGGGGGCACCGGGACTGTAGCTGGGGGGGCCACCGGGACTGACGGTGCGGGGGGCACTGGGACTGGCAGTGCGGGGGGCACTAGGACTGGAGCCAGGGGGGCCACCGGGACTGGCGGTGCGGGGGGCACCGGAACTGGCAGTGCAGGGGGCACCGGAACTGGCAGTGCGGGGGGCACTGGGACTGGTGGTGCGGGGGGCACTGGGACTGGAGCCAGGGGGGCCACCGGGACTGGCGGTGCGGGGGGCACTGGAACTGGCAGTGCGGGGGGCACTGGGACTGGCGGTGCGGGGGGCACTGGGACTGGAGCCAGGGGGGCCACTGGGACTGGCGGTGCGGGGGGCACTGGAACTGGCAGTGCGGGGGGCACTGGGACTGGCAGTGTGGGGGGTAGTGGGACTGGCAGTGTGGGGGGCAGTGGGACTGGCAGTGCGGGGGGCACTGGGACTGATGGTGCAGGGGCACTGGGACTGGAGCCAGGGGGGGCACCGGGACTGGCGGTGCGGCGGGCACTGGAACTGGCAGTGCGGGGGGCACTGGGACTGGCAGTGTGGGGGGCAGTGGGACTGGTGGTGCAGGAGGCACCGGGACTGGCAGTGCGGGGGGCACTGGGACTGATGGTGCAGGGGCACTGGGACTGGAGCCAGGGGGGGCACCGGGACTGGCGGTGCGGCGGGCACTGGAACTGGCAGTGCGGGGGGCACTGGGACTGGTGGTGCGGGGGGCACTGGGACTGGAGCCAGGGGGGCCACCGGGACTGGCGGTGCGGGGGGCACTGGAACTGGCAGTGCGGGGGGTACTGGGACTGGCGGTGCGGAGGGCACCGGAACTGGCAGTGTGGGGGGCAGTGGGACTGGTGGTGTAGGAGGCACCGGGACTGGTGGTGCGGGGGGCACTGGGACTGGAGCCAGGGGGGCCACCGGGACTGGCGGTGCGGGGGGCACTGGAACTGGCAGTGCGGGGGGCACTGGGACTGGCAGTGTGGGGGGCAGTGGGACTGGTGGTGCAGGAGGCACCGGGACTGGCAGTGCGGGGGGCACTGGGACTGATGGTGCAGGGGCACTGGGACTGGAGCCAGGGGGGGCACCGGGACTGGCGGTGCGGCGGGCACTGGAACTGGCAGTGCGGGGGGCACTGGGACTGGCGGTGCGGGGGGCACTGGGACTGGAGCCAGGGGGGCCACTGGGACTGGCGGTGCGGGGGGCACTGGAACTGGCAGTGCGGGGGGCACTGGGACTGGCGGTGCGGGGGGCACCGGAACTGGCAGTGTGGGGGGCAGTGGGACTGGTGGTGCAGGAGGCACCGGGACTGGCAGTGCGGGGGGCACTGGGACTGGCAGTGTGGGGGGCACTGGGACTGGCAGTGTGGGGGGCAGTGGGACTGGTGGTGCAGGAGGCACCGGGACTGGCAGTGCGGGGGGCACTGGAACTGGCAGTGTGGGGGGCACTGGGACTGGCAGTGTGGGGGGCAGTGGGACTGGCAGTGTGGGGGGCAGTGGGACTGGTGGTGCAGGATGCACCGGGACTGGCAGTGCGGGGGGCACTGGGACTGATGGTGCAGGGGCACTGGGACTGGAGCCAGGGGGGGCACCGGGACTGGCGGTGCGGCGGGCACTGGAACTGGCAGTGCGGGGGACACTGGGACTGGCAGTGTGGGGGGCAGTGGGACTGGTGGTGCAGGAGGCACCGGGACTGGCAGTGCGGGGGGCACTGGGACTGATGGTGCAGGGGCACTGGGACTGGAGCCAGGGGGGGCACCCTGGACTGGCGGTGCGGCGGGCACTGGAACTGGCAGTGCGGGGGGCACTGGGACTGGCGGTGCGGGGGGCACTGGGACTGGAGCCAGGGGGGCCACCGGGACTGGCGGTGCGGGGGGCACTGGAACTGGCAGTGCGGGGGGCACTGGGACTGGCAGTGTGGGGGGCAGTGGGACTGGTGGTGCAGGAGGCACCGGGACTGGCAGTGCGGGGGGCACTGGGACTGGTGGTGCGGGGGGCACTGGAACTGGAGCCAGGGGGCCACCGGGACTGGCGGTGCGGGGGGCACCGGAACTGGCGATGCGGAGGGCACCAGGACTGGCAGTGCGGGGGGCACCAGGACTGGCGGTGCGGGGGGCACCGGGACAGGCGATGCGGGGGGCACCAGGACTCGCACCAGGGGGCCCACCAGGGCTGGCGATGCGGGGAGCACCGGGACTGGCGGCGCGGGGGCACTGGGACTGGCGGTGTGGGGGGCACCAGGAATGGGTGAGGCACAGGGAGCGCCTGGGCTGGGTGAGGCACAGGGAGCGCCTGGGCTGGGTGAGGCACAGGGAGCGCTTTCCTTGAGTACAAGCATCCCTCTACCGCATCAAGCTTCCTCAAGAAGAGGTGTCTCAAATAGTCCATGGTGTCTCGTGCAGGTTGACCATGCTGCCGCTCAGGTGTAGGCCCAACTACATGGGGATGGTATCGTTGTGGGGGAGGGGGGTGGGATGGTGGATGATATCCCCACAACTGAAGGTATGGAGGTGCCCTTCTTCCCCCTACTGGCTGCTGGTTCCTCTGGTCCATTCCCACTTGCTGAGGCCCATCCGGGCTTGAAGGACCATGTACATGCAGCTGGATAGAACGCTCATCCATAGGGACTTGAGACTTGACTTGGACTTGCCCCTCAAAGACTTGACTTGGACTTTCCCCTCAAAGACTTGACTTGGACTTGCCCCTCAAAGACTTGAGACTTGACTTGGACTTGCAAAAAATTACTTGTGAGCAGTGAAATTGTTTGAAATGTTAAAGGGTTAGTTAAAACCCAGCAAAGAGCTGGAGGAAGAAGTGAGGAGAGGCACATGCCTCCTCAGTGTTTGATTTAATTGACATTTGTTTGATTTAAGAAGGATTTAAGTTTAAATTACAATTTGTTTAGAGTGACCCAGCAAAGAAGAGCTGGAGGAAGAAGTGAGGCACATGCCTCCTCAGTGTTTGATTTAACTGACATTGTTTGATTTAAGAAGGATTTAAGTTTAAGTTTAAATTACAATTTGTTAAGAGTGACGCAGTAAAGATGAGTTTGCTTTATTAAATGAAAGTCAAACTGCCCTCTGTCTCCTGATTCTCTATCCATGTGCTCCACTAGCGTTTTAAACTGTTTGTGGTCACAGAAGTGGGAATAAAAGATGTGCAGTGTTTTGCCTAAATCAGGTTTAAAATTGCCTAAGATGCAACGGCATGTTCATAAATTGGCCTGTCATTTAATCCACTTATGCAACAGGATTTGACATACAGCGTTATTTGTGTTGTTAATAGTCATATATTGTCATAACCTTTTTGTGTGAAATGATTAAGGAATATCATATACTCTCTATTTGGTTCAGTTTTTTGTGTCTCCTGAAAAACTTGAAAATATGACTTAGGCCATTAGTTTAGCAAGGTGACGAAAATAAACTATAAGACCTAAGGCATCCATCGGTACTGGGTGGTAATATGCTAGCTAACTATTTCAAGGGGGTCCCTTGACCATATGTATATATATATATATATATATATATATATATATATATATATATATATATATATATATATATCCTCTTCCAACTCAACTATACCGATATCCTGTATCCTGTATCCTGTATCCTGTATCCGTATAAACTCTTTGTGGCTTACTCCTGGTAAAGTCTGGCTTTGTTAAGATTCAATTATAGCTGCCATACACTTGAGCCGGTGTGCACCTCCGCCACCAAATGCATCCCCACCTCACATATTGTAATGATTTATACGGCAATGTAACAGTTTATAAAAAATTATATAATCTTCTGGTAGAGACGTGACCTCTAGGGGGGTGACCCCGAGGCCTGGGAGGGGGGGGGGGGGGGGGGGGGGTTGGCTAGTTATGTTCTAGATAACCCTGATAGGTTGCTTTGGATTTTTAAATGAGGGAGAAGGAGCGGAAGTCATTTTAAGGATTTTAACAAGATAATTTAACCTTTTTTTGTGGGAAAAACCATCAGACAAATTATTATTCAAAGTAGAGTATTTTATACACATCTTGAAACATGACTTTAGGGGGTCTTTTTAGGGGGTTAAACAGCCCCAAAATATGGTGGGGATGCAATTATCGGCGGGGGATGGCCCACATCCGTTCCAAAGGACTGCACAATACAGACATGAACAAGCAGACCCTCCCATCATTTGAGCACTTTAACAATTGGAATTTCTTTACAGGCCTGGCCATAGCCTGCAGCTATATATTTCAATCAGGAGACTTGATGAATAAACAATGATTTTATTATAATGATGATGAATGATCTTTACAGAATATTATGATGAGAAAGTTAGTTAGTCTTTGGAGCTTGACACCACAGGGAGATATCGAGATCGAGCTGGGTCAGCTCGAACAGCACAGCCATTTATAGACGCTTTTAATTTGACAACATAAACATTCAAAATTGCCCCTAGCTTACTTCCTGTTGCAATGTTTGCTAATGCAATAGCTGACAGGAAATAAGATAGGGTTCAAACTGTTCCCATAGCAACGCAATTCCGTGAAAACCGTCTATACCCCCCTGTGGAGTCAGGATACTGGTGCTGGTGAAACCTCTTAATGACTGATGGATCAGGAACTTGGCGGAGACGGGGAGGTGGTGGGTGTGCACCAGCCAGCAGGGTTTAGAGAGACTGAATGAGACACAGAAAAGCATATTTATGCACACAGCAACCATGTGATAGGCTGCCTAAAGGGGAGTGCCACAATGTGATAGGCTAGAAGTGCAGGTGAGCAAAGGTGTATGAGGTGATGTGTTGCTGTGCTATTGGCTTATGGGAAACTAGGAGGCAACCACTGATTATTCAATTATCACCAGGAAGCTGACAGGTTAACAGGTGAGCAAGCAGGAGAAGTGCAGTGACTGTGGAACCGGTGAGGATCAAGATCGTCCTGTCTGAACCTACGTTAAAACTCCATATAGGTTTCGACCTATAGTCTTTCTTCTTTTCTTATTTCACTTGTTTTCTCTCTCGCTCTCTCGCTCTCTCTAACACACACACACACACACACACACACACACACACACACACACACACACACACACACACACACACACACACACACACACACACACACACACACACACACAGAGACACAGACACACCCTTTGTGGGTGGACACAAGCATATATAGACTGTTAGAAGAGACACAAAGAAGACACCTTTAAATTAGGCTACCTGTACCTGGATCACTCACCTGCAAGCCTCTAAACTCGTGAGAAACATTCACAATGACAACGGTAAGTGCAACGTATCTCCTAAAACACTATTTAGCTAGTGTTCCTAAATATACGTCTGTGGTGTTTTCATTATCCTCGTTAATATTTTACACCGAAAATTATAATAAGAATAAGTCACTGTAGGAATTCTAGGTACTTAGTGCAGAAGTAGGCATAGGCTAGTTTGAGGCTGTGGCAGGTTACACTGCTGCTGGTCAAGATTCTTTTTTTTTTTAGATGTTAGCCATGTTAGATGAGCCATCATTGTCTCAGTGAAATCTCTTCTAAAACATTATCGATGCTACTTTTTTATTATTTTCTCTTGTATTTTATGAATCAATCCATTCATTCATTTAATTTGTTAGTGCTCACTCTATCTGTTTTGCATTGTTTCCCATGTGTTTTCACACTCGGTTACACCATAATTCAGATTCAGATTCAGATCAGGAATCTGCATGTTCACAACTACAAGAACAAAAACCAGAACAAATGCAATGCAAAGATGTATAACAGTTAAAGGAGTTAAATTATGGAATGGACTAGAAAAGGAATTAAGAATGTGTAAAACAATCAACAAATTTAAAAAAAAATTAAAAAATCAGATTATTAACAAATATAAAACTCAAGATTGATATTTATATTATATTACATTATTATACATTCATAGATATATAGAAATTTAGTTTGTATATTTGACACTTTGTAAGTACAATTCATGTGTATATAGAATACCTGTATTTTGCTTAGTATTCATTATTATTGTTATTATCATTACTATCAATATTATCAATATTATATATCAAGGGGAAAAAAAAAAAAAAAAAAAAAATGTAAAAAGGGTAGGCGCTATAAGCGTTTGCTTCAGCCTACTCCTTTTCGGTCAGATCTTTTCAGGCTTGTATACACCCAACCAGCAATCATTGTTTGTTCTCTTATTTTGTTTTCTTGCTTTTCTTTAATCACAACTGTATTGAGCTGTACTTGTGAAATTGACCAAAATAAACTAAACTAAACTAAACTAAAGATAACTTTATTGTCCATTAAATTTGCATAAGATGGAAATGTGTCTTTGGTAGTGGCATATAGGAGTAGTTGAAGGAGAGTCACCGCACAACATAATCATACACCGGCATGAAGGACAAAGACAAAGTGACAACAATGCAATATACAGTGTACAGTACATTGGGTTAAAAAGGGGTTTGATTTCATCACACTTCAGTACAGCGGTGCTAGGTAGTAAAGTACATGGTGTACATTAGGTAGTGATAATAATAATAATAATAATAATACAAAATATAAAAAGTGCATCAAATAATTGTTTGCAGAGGGCTTTAGAGAGTAACTTTAAAAAGAGGTCGACTTAAGGAGGCACCTTTAAGGGGCCATAAAAGGGGCCAAATTATATGGTCAGTGGGTCCTGACGAGCCTGTGGTGGAATCTGGTTTGAAACGCCCCTGACCCTTCCAAGGTCACTCCTTGTTTTGCAGTGTTGGGCAAGTTACTTTCAAAATGTAATATGGTACATATTACTAGTTACTTTCATTTGAAAGTAATAAGTTACTTTACAATATTACTGTCTGTGTCGAGTAACTCGCTACTTATTACACTACTTTTGCATTACTTTCACCAAAATAACAGCAGTAGCAGAATGACATCGCCGCCCCGGAACAATCCCATAAAATAAATTCAACTGTCTTGAAATCAGTGTAAACATCCAAGATTCTAAATGTTATCCTTTTCCTTTTTTCATTGTCATCTATAGTCGATTTATTATTTATAGTGGAGTTTTTTGCATGAAAACACACAATTTTATCAGGAAATGATTGTATCTTTATTTAAATATGCTTTTCGATTTAAAAAATAAAAGTAAATCAATTTGTAACTTGTGTTACTTGACAAAGTAACTGGTATAATATTACTGAAATCCTATTGGTAATAAGTTATATTACTGAGTTACTGCTAAAAGTAATATATTACATGTAATATGTTACTTTTGTAATGAGTGCCCCAACACTGTTTTGTCTCATTCCACAGGAAGAAAATGTCTCCTACTGGACCTTGAGTGTCACCATATTGAGAGCACAAAACAATCACTCCGAAGATTATTGTAAGTAAAGCTAACTCAAAATGTGATTTAAAAAAAGGGATAGTTTGGTATTTTGAACAGTGCGCCGAAATAACTATAATAATAATAATAATGATTGGATTTATATAGCGCCTTTCCAAGGCTCAAAGCGCTGACACAGGATCATTATTCGTTCACACCATTCGTACCGGTGGTTCAGAAGCGTGGCAGCCACACATTGGCGCTCAACGGCCCCTCCGAACCACCATCATTCATGTCTACATTCATACCAATCATAGCAATCATACCATTCATGTCTACATTCATACCAATCATACCAATCATACGAGGCAAGGAGGGTTAAGTGTCTTGCCCAAGGACACAGCGACAGCAGCTGGGAGGGAGCGGGGATCGAACCGCCAACCCTTGCGTCATTGGCCGACCCGCTCTACCTCCTGAGCTAAAGCCGCCCCCATATATAATAAATAATTATGTTTTCTGTCATGATCCTATTAGTAGAAATGATAAACATTGCAAAACACAATGTTCACAATATATAAACAGTATTATCTTGGAAAAAACTCAAATAAAACCCAAGCTAGAGAAGTTATGGTTTCTACTTCTAATAGGGATCATGACAGAAAACATGTTATTTGGGCCCCAGGGTTCAAAATACAGAGCTATTCCTTTAATAATTCGATTCAAAATACAATGCTACAGCATGCGCTGGGACGCGTCATCAGTGATGTTAACTGGGGTCGTAAGGTGTTTCGGGTCTATCCAACATCATACACCCTCGCCCAGTAGACCCAGCCGAGGCCGATTAAGACCCCGACCCTCGTCCCGGAAGCAGCCGCTCACGGATCAGCCTTCCTACTCTGTCTGCAGCGTTGCCCGCAGAAAGGTTGATCATGCCCAATCCGCTGCAATAGAGCTAGTGCTACACCGCAGCATTGAAAGACCCTTCGGTGCATGGAGGGCTAAGGCTCTGTGGGTTAATCCAGGCCGCGCTCCTCCTTCGTCTCACCAGACCCTCCCAAAAGGCAATCCTACTATGCCGCACCATAGACAAAGAGGATGCCTCAAGGAGGCCTGTGCGCTGCACGTCATTCGTCTGCGGCGAGCACCTCGCTCTAGCCTGAAGGACCCCAGGCCGCGCCGATCTTTACACAGCTTTTCAGGAGGCTAATCCATAGCGTTTGTGGATTTCTCCCTCACTAGAAAGCCAGGCTGGGGTGCTAAACCCATCCCGTACCGGGTGCCGTCTCTCCGACCGTCAACTGTCTCTCCAGCTTGTCACCAAACTATACTTGGTTGTCACCTAGACTATTCCTATGTGTCACTGGCCAGGGGAGCCAGACTCATACGATTCAAAATACAATGCTACAGCATGCGCTGGGACGCGTCATCAGTGATGTTAACTGTGGTCGTAAGGTGTTTCGGGTCTATCCAACATCATACACCCTCGCTCAGTAGACCCAGCCGAGGCCGATTAAGACCCCGACCCGCGTCCCGGAAGCAGTCGCTCACGGATCAGCCTTCCTACTCTGTCTGCAGCATTGCCCGCGGAAGGGTTGATCATGCCCAATCCGCTGCAATAGAGCTAGTGCTACACCGCAGCATTGAAAGACCCTTCGGTGCATGGAGGGCTAAGGCTCTGTGGGTTAATCCAGGCCGCGCTCCTCCTTCGTCTCACCAGACCCTCCCAAAAGGCAATCCTACTATGCCGCACCATAGACAAAGAGGATGCCTCAAGGAGGCCTGTGCACGAGTCATTCGCCTGCGGCGAGCACCTCGCTCTAGCCTGAAGGACCCCAGGCCGCGCCGATCTTTACACAGCTTTTCAGGAGGCTAATCCGTAGCGTTTGTGGATTTCTCCCTCACGAGAGAGCCAGGCTGCGGTGCTAAACCCATCCCGTACCGGGTGCCGTGTCTCCGACCGTTAATAAGAAATGTGTTACACATTAGCCGTTTTCCCACATGCGCTTTGTACCGCTAAATGACCGGAACGTGGTTTAATGGTTTCATGTTGTTGTTCCGGTATAAGCGCGACCCTGTCGTCGCGGACATTTCACCAGTTTCGAGCCAGTCAGAAGAGCGGTATGCGCGATAACGGATACAAGTGAGAAACGGGTCCAGTCATTTCCCGCGACACCGGGTGTACACACGTTGCTTAACGTTCACTTCCAGCGTGCATCATCTAATCATTCGCGCACATCAAAGCAAACTACTTCCACATTTCGCTTCGTGCATTTGCTTTCTCTACATACATACAAGCGTTGGGCAGCTTGCAAGCCTCTGCCATTCTCGCTGTGTCTGTCCTGTGTGGCTGCTGCGAAGTGCGGAAGGACTGGCCTCTCTCGAGCAGAGAGGGGAGGGGGGAAATCGGCTGTGTTTATTACGCTGGCTTGACGCTGCTCTTAAGTCAAACGAGTGTGATTTATTGTGTGACAAGCAAACTTATTTCACCATCAGAGTTTTGCCGACCCCCCAAATAAGCTCCCCCTCCCCCGCCCCCCAACATACAGGCAATTTCGCTGCTAGATTCCCACTTGCGAGCGCTCAGGTGTGAAGGGAAATTCGGGGAAATGTCCGATATTGACTTATAGGTAATTTTCCGGTACGCATGTGGGAAAACGGCTATTTAAATATCCCACTATTAGTGTGATATTGTTGCTCTGCTCTGTTTACCCCAAGGCTTTTTCCTGTTTCACTACTACAGGGACTGAATCAGACTGCTATGTCACTCTGCGTCTCCCCACGGCATCGACAAGGACGTACCAGACAACAACGGTGGCAAACAGCAAAACCCCGGAGTGGAATGAAACGTTTAAGTTCAGGGTCCACAGCAACGTGAAAGTGAGGCTACTGTATACTGACATTCAGTCAATGATTGATGTATAGTGCATCGTAGCAATATCTTTTGAGTGAGCTGATGAGGCAAGACAATTTTATTTATATAGCACATTTCATATACAAATCCAAAGTGCTACACAAGGTAGGATATACCGTTCACATTGAACGATAAATAACTGTACAATATCTGGAATTATAAAACGGCTCTCTCAAATCAAGCAATCTGATTGGTTCACAGCCATGGTATAAATACCGTATACCACTCTCATAACCCATGTCATGGGTTATTATGGACGCATGATGGCGCAACTCTCTTACTAAAAGGCTTTGGTTACCTCAAATGACAATGTAGAAAAACAAAATGGCGGAGACAGCTGTCAGATCCTTGTGAATCGATCTTCGCTTATAACTTTACTAATACTTCGCAGAAAATTATGTTTTGTACAAGAATAGACGCGGGCTAATGTCTTCTTTGCAAAAAAAAGGCTGTTAACCCCGCATTTCTAAATAAGACGTAACGTTAGTTGGTGTCGGGCTTTGCAGAAAGCTCTCAGCTTCTCAGCAAGCGCCAGGATTGGCCAATGTCAACTTCAGTCTCCAGAACGATCCAATCAAATCACCCACACGTCTATCTTCTTGCTAGAGGTCCCGCCTTACAGTAGTGTTTCAACTGACTCTATCAGAATGCCATGCCAGTCGGACTTATAGTATTATTATTATTATTATATTATCATACTTGGAAACCGTTTTATAAAAGCAATATAGCACTCGAGCTGCGTGTGTTGTGGCATATATCCCGCTGCTCAGCAGTTATCCCACTCGGCCGCAACACCAGGGGCGGTTCTAGGCCTTTTTTGGGTTGGCTTTAGCCCACCCAAAAATAGTCTCAGCCCACCCAAAAAAATAGAGGCAATTTTTTTTTTTCCCCCTCTCCAAATCCATGGTGGTCATTAGTAGCAGTTTCTGACTACACTCAATGCGCTGTATGCGTGTCCCCCCCCCCCTCTCTATGTTCTTAGGGTGGGCTGAGACAAAAATTTAGGGGGGTTCAGCGGCCCACCCGAAAAGTTTCTAGAACCGCGGCTGCGCAGGTGCTCCCTCCTCCATCTATCTGCCTAATCCCACATCACTTCACACAGGTCACACACAGTACAGCAGCGAAGTGGTCCTCCACAGTCCACACAATCTTTCTCCCCACTCATGATCAATGAAACTGTGAGGTGAGCATTGAGCAGTCAGAGTCGTTAGTAGTTACTTAATTAGCGCATATTGATATGCAAATTAGCGCGTAACGTTGTTTCGTAGGCTAAACAAAAGAACTTGTCGCTGTGCCTGCCAGACAAACAGGTGGACTGGAGGAAGGTAGGTAGGCTACCATGGCACCAGCCAGCCATGTCATGCTAGCTTGCAGTAAAGCGGGTGTAAATGGATGCAATGTTTTTTGAGAAACATATGGGCATAAGTGACAAACATATTTTCAAACGGGTCCCTTGTTATCTGAATGAAATTAAGCCCTTCAGAATCGTAATAGTCAGTGTTTCCCATACACTGATCTATTTGTGGTGGTACACCCTACATAGATTTTGACCCCCACAAATACTGCCACATATTAATTTCAACTAGTTGACTGCAAACTCCTGCTTTAGTGCTTACAGTATATTATTATCTTGTCGGAATATTATTCCAGCCAATAAGTTAGGAAGTTCCCTTTTGATTTAATTTTACTTTTGTTTTGCCTACAAAGCAAAATGTTACTTTACTTGAAACTCCCCTGAAGTGATTTTGGAATTATTTATGCAAGCATAATTCTACCATATAGTAACCTGTATGCAGAATATATATAGTATATATAGGGAAACAATTATTTTTTCATCGCTGTAAAACCACAGAACGGTAAAGAAGATATTGATGTGTGTAGTTCTTCATAGATCTAGTCTCTTCATTTTGATCTCAAAGTGCGCCAGTTTGATCCATTTTTACTTGAAACTGTACAAAATTTTCAAACACACAAAGTTGTCACTCAACTATCATGTTGTCACTCAACTGGAAATTATGTCAGGCAGTTGCTCGACTGTGATGTCATCAGGTAGTTGTGCTGTAGTAATTTAAGATGTACAGTAGTGACCTAAGAGGTCACCTGGAAGTGATGTCACTCCAGCAGTTGTGTGTGTGTTGAATGCATTTGCATTTCCTCAACTGTGATGTTTTGGGGTCACGGCTCAAAAAGGTTGAGAAGCAGTGATCTACAGCATCATCTAACAGCATGCTGCCTATGGGGTTTGTATGAAACAGTGTTGCATTGTTGCATTGAATCATGTCAAAGGGAGGAAGCTCTTTTGTCTGTTCTCACGTAAGAACAAATAAAAAGTGACAAAGATGCAGTGATATTTAATTGGCATCTGGGCCATGACCGGTCCTTGGCAGATTAAACAAAGACAACACAGAAACTTAACAGTGGCAGGAATCTTCAGGTGATACTCCCACACGAAACCCTTTCAGCTGCCAGCTGGCTGCCATAGCAAAGAACTGAACTGAACTTTCATAAGGTGCACTGCTTCTGGAATGTGACAGAAGTGTCAGTGACAGCCATTAAGAACAACATTATCTCTATCAGGCATGGAGCAGAGGCTAAAACAGAAACTAAACTTTTTGGGCGATATTGTTATGATAAGTCATAGAAAACATCACAGTAACAGGGAAAATTAAAATGTTTCGGGGCATTTTGGATAATTTCCAGTGCAAATTGCAATAGCATTTTTATTTATTCAGGGACCAGGAGGCAATTTGATGTTTCACATGCTTGTGCAGTGTAGGCTCACTCTCCTCAATAAAAACAAATCACACCCGGGTGTTGAAGTTAAGAGAGTATGAGTGTACTCTCTGAAAATACCTTGAAAGTGTTATCATTTATATGGTCCCCCCCTCAGTTGACTTTATAGCATCGTCTGATTTTTCTTTCCGACCAAATGTACAGTAGAGCACATTTCAATTGAAAACTCTCCTCCTTGTACTACCTTGGCTCCTTTTTCCTCTGATAGCCTGCTGGAACCTCCTGTAATTGGTCAGAAAATCCGAACCATCCAAAAAATATTTTCACGCTACAAATGAACCATGGTCCAGTTTGATCCGGACAGAGACATCCACCTCTCTTCATCGGACCAAGATTCGGCTGTTTGCGAGAGGTTGGATTGGAGGGTGGTTTTGTATCAAAATGGAAAGTCCGGACCAAACAAGGTAGATGTGCAAGACCCCTAACAGTGATGTTATTCCTAATTAAGGTCAGGCCTGGCCTCATGCAGAATCTAAGCTGCTGAGAATGAGTGATGCCAAGCAGAGTAGGGATAGTGTGTGTGTGTGTGTGTGTGTGTGTGTGTGTGTGTGTGTGTGTGCGCGCACGTGCGTGCGTTTTGTGTGTGGTTGTTTTCTTTCCTGTCAAACAAGTTTTCTTTTCTCTTATTTCCTCTCAGACATTTTGTCTTTCCTGTCAAACAAGCCCCCGTGTCTCTTTAAATGCAGGCTACATGATTGCCTGGCACTGGCACTGTTTGTCCCTGTGGTTACAGGCAGACGTGCTTCAGAAATACACAGAAATGATCAGAAATAGCTATATCAGTCATTAGTCAAACTAGGCTACTAGTGCTAAGCTGTTTGTTAATGGGTCTGTTGATATGCAAATGCACACTAGCATAATGCTAAGTGGCCAGCCATTTTGGTAATGTGTTAAATCGTAGCCAATGTTTAGAATAGCCACTGATATGCCCGTTGGAGTGTTGCTTGCTATGTGTGAAGGTTAGCTTTATTCATGGTTGCCATACAGTTTATAAAGTTAATTCCTTTAACTTCTTTGGTACCTCATTAACCTCAAGTCACTCTTAGATTATTGTTTTATTGATTTTGTGTGGAGGTGGAGAACAGAGGAACTGTGAGAAGAAGCTGTATCTGCTAGAAGTACACACACACAGAAGAAGAAGAAGAAGAAGAAGAACAAGAAGAAGAGTGAATCTGATAAATTGATTAAGTTTCTTCATAGATCTAGTCTCTTCATTTTGATCTCAACGTGCACCAGATTGATACATTTTTACTTTAAAATGTAAAAAAAAATCTCCCGGGGGGCTGCGGTTTGGGGCTGAGCCCACCCAAAGGTGTCATCCTAAAACCGCCCCTGCGCAACACACTGGCTCTCGTGCTATATTGCTTAAATATATCTATGAGCCTAATAAGTTCAGTGATGATGTCATCAGTGATGATGTCATATTCCAGACCAGGATGGGCTTCTCTTCCAGGGGGGGGTCCCCACGGGTCCGCTAGTGTATTTAAAATAGACACTTTACACCACACTTATTAGCAGTTAATGCAAAATTTAGTAAATGTTCAAATGTACCCGTGCCTTGTTTGTTTTAACTTGTGCAAACCCTTTTTCTGTGTGTGAATTCTTTGAGAGCAACACAACCCAGAGTAAAATCCCTTGTATGTGTTCATACTTGGGCAATAAAGCTGATTCTGATTCATTATATAAGAAAATACGGGATAAGAAGATTAACTAATAGCTTACAAATGACATACTACTGAACGTTATTATAAAGTGTTACCGAAGATTATTCGTGTTATAGTTAGCAGACAGGTCCGCACACAACACCAGCAAACTCCTCTTCTGTCTTCTGTCCAGAATGTTCTGGAGATGAAGCTGTATGATGCTGACTATGGCGCCGACGACCTGATTTCCACACTGCTGTTTGACATCAGCAACCTCACCCTAGGGGAGACGGAGACCCAGGTCTTCATCACATACCAAGAGGTGAAAACCACATCCGCATCTTTAGTCATTAAAGCATCTTGGAATGACACACGATTGATCTGTAAGCTGTACTTCCTCAGAAATGTGACCTAACAAGATAGATAGATAGATAGCTTTATTGTCCTCAGAGAGGAAATTCTTTTTCACAGGCGGTGCGTACAGAAACACAAACATTAGGGACATAAGAGGGTACAAAGAACAACACTTGAGACATAAGAGTAGCCGAGCAGAGACAATAGCACATCACATGGTAAGCAGGAGAGAAGGGTTACATATTTAAAGTTATTATAGCAGTTGGGACGAAGCTTTTGCCAAAGCGGCCTTTTTGCACAAAGGCTGTCTATACCTACGGCCAGAGGGGAGGAGGGTGAAGTGCTGGTTGAGTGGGGGGTTTGGGTCATGTGTGATGGTGCGTGCTTTACGGGATATGGATGAGGTGACACAGTCAGATAGGTTGGGAGTGGTGATACCGATGAGTTTACTGGCTAAGTGTGTTATTTTTAGGAGTTTGTTCTTATTGGTGACTGTGAGCATGTGGAAATAACAGATGGTGCAGTAGAGGAGAACCGGTTCAACAATGCTGCGATACAGGAGGAGAAGAAGATGGGGTTGGACTGAGAGGTGACGTAGTTTGCGGATGGCTGTGAGTCTCTGTTGGCAACGTTTGTAAATGTCCATGGTGTGCTGATTGAAACTGAGTTTATTGTCTATAGTGATTCCAAGGTATTTGAAGGAGTCCACCACCTCTACCTTCTGTCCGTTGATGGTGAGACTGGGGGGATGGTCCGGTGTTTTGGGGGGGCTGAAGAGTAGTTCTTTGGTTTTTGGGATGTTGAGGTGGAGAAAGTTATTGTCGCACCATGTCCAGAAGTGTGATATGGAGTGATGGTAGGCGGAGAGAGAGTCCTGGTTATTGAGCAGTGCGAGGATGGCTGTGTCAACAATGGTGCTAGCACTTTAGCTGCTCCAGCTAAAAGTACACATACATTGTGCAATCTGAACACCATCTAGCGTTTCCTTGGTGCTACTCCTGTGGTACATCCTCATTCCTCACAGACACACTGACATATTTCACTAATGAATTGCAGACACTCGACACGTGACATATCTCATAAGAACAGAATGCAGTTTGATCTGATGATAACACATTGTTCTCATGCCCTCAGACAGGGGATGAACTCTTTGTGGAGTTTGAGCTACTGGAGAGGTAAACTTATTTTGCATTTTCCTCCTGTTTTCACTTTGCTTTCATGTAAAGATGAGAAATTACTTGGTAGCCTGAAGTTTATGCACACGTAATGCAACAACATTTATTTGTCTTTTTGTAGTGAGAAGCCCAGTCATGAATACCTCACAAACGGCATCCTAGTGGTAAGTTTTCTCATGTGGGATCCTGACAGAACAATATACTGTACCCCCAAAAAACATGCTCAACCCTCAGTTATTTCTGTGGGTGCTGAATCCTCAAAAAATGTGACAAAAAGAAAATATTCCAGGACAGCACTCGATCCAATAAATTAATGCATTTATTTGTATTGTTGCACAGATGTTTCAGGTCAAACGCCCCTTCCTCAGTGACAGTGCTATTTTTGTCTTTTCTCCATATCCACATTACTTTAACTAGGCATATAGCCTCAAAATCCAGGTCGGGACCAGTTTTAACTTAACAGAAAAATCTCGTCATTGAGTCTCATTGGCTCCAATGTGTCAATAAAATAAACATATCCAAAAACAGATTCCTTTTGAAGTAAGGACCTCTAAGTGAAGTATTAATAACCGTCTCAATGCCTGTACAAAAGTGACTCCTTGGACTCCAACTCCCATAACCCATCACTTCACGGGGGACACGGTGGCTCAGTGGTAGAGCTGTCGCCTCACAGTCAGAAGGTCCTGAGTTCGATTCTCGCCTGGGACACTGTGGGCGCTGTGGTTGTGTTCCCCCCCATATCTTCAGTGCCTACTGCCCAGGTGGGGTATCTCGTCGTAAGGGCCTTTCTCTCTGTGTGGAGTTTGCATGTTCTCCCCGTGCTCCCCCCAGGGGGTTCCTCCGTATATAACCCCCCCACTAAAAACATGCAGAAGATCAGATTGTCATCGTCATCCGACCAGTGACGACAACATCCGAAGTTGGTCCCCGGGCGCTGTACGAGAAAGCGACCCCTGCTCCTGGCCTGCCCCCCGGAGGAAAGGACATGCCTGGATGGGTTAAATGGAGAGGACACTTTTCACCGGCCACCGTCAGCATGAGTGTGTTGTGGCCGCATGCATGTATTGTGGTGTTCGTGTGACAATAAAAGACGGGCTTGTCCGTTACGAGAGAGTTTCCTCACCTCCAGCCATTTCCCTCACACAAGCACACCTACCCCTAATTCCACACTAATTGGAGCAATTACCCACCACACCTGGACAGTTAAAGAGGCACTGATTACCCCTCAGCTCAGTGTTGCCTGGACTAGTGAGCTGCTGGTTGTGTTTATTCCCTCTGATTCTTCCACTGTCAAGGCTTGAAAGAGCAACCTGCATTTTTAGTCACTTTTTACAATAACCATATGACATCTCCTGTTGTGTGGTTATGGCTATTAAAATGCCTAGCTACCGATGATTTTACATCATGATTACAGATTGAACACGTATGTTCACAAGCCCTTGTTTTTAAATCATGCTTTGTTTTCCCAACAGAATATAGTTTGCATGTGCATTTTAATACAACAAATTTAGTGTTGCATGTAATTCTGACTCTAACCTTCATCACCTTTCCAGTCTTAGGATGGGGGAAGTGATTAGGCTACCTGTAATCAGCCCATGGCTTTGGACACAGTTAAAACAGGGAAAGTTGCCACTTGGGATACTTGACAAGAAATGAGAAGGCAGGGTTCCAGTTATATGGGGAGCGAGCTCCCATAAGGAGATTTTTCAATATAATTAGTATTATTTATGCAGAGGTGGAAAGTACTCAAGTACAAGTATTTCAATTATGCACTATTGAGTGAATTCTGTGTGTTTTTACCTATTTATATTAAATCCTCTCTTTTCCCCAAATCGACTTTGAACCAATCTAAGTCAGAGAATACTTCCTCTTGGTTATCTTACCTCAGTTCAAACCTCACTGCTGTCAGTACCCACATGAATTGAGTTTATAAATGACAGATGTGTAAGATAGTAAGAAATGTGGTTCAAACATGAACCAAATCTAAGTCACAGAATATTGCCTCTTGGTCACCTCAGTTCAAAACCTCAATGCTGCTCGTCTTCTGGTGTACACGGTACAAGGGCCCTTCCTTACAGAGTTCCATCACAATCAGTGCCAGGGTCAATATTAGACAGAACTGGACCCCCTTCCCCGCATAAAAAATTCACTCAAGAGTAAATTAATATATAAAAGGAAATAAAGAAATAAAAATTACAATTAAAGGCAGAGCTGAACATAAAAGTATTTAGCCTATTTTTAAAGGTAGCCAGTGTTGGAGCAGATCTGAGATCTGTTGTTTGCATTATGAGCACACCTTACTTTGATTACAATAAACAGAACAACTGATTTCTCTCTGTGCCTCATGTCCCAGGCTGCCCCATTCTCTGCTTTGGATATCAATATCGACGAGCTACTAAGCAATGAAAGTATGTACTATCAAAATCAAACATATGAATTTGACATTTCTGTCCACCTCAATAAGTTTAACTTATTGTATATAACTCATTAAAGTCCCTGGAAACCAGAAATATTTCTTTATTACTTAGCATTTTGAGTTCATCACATCACAGGACCCTATGTTCATAAGCCACCAGCCAAATTTGAACGATGATGAACGTCGCAAAGTATATAAATTTAGGTTTGACAGTCGTGGCAAAACTCATGAGAATCAATAATTTTTTAGAGTGTATTTTCTCCCGCGGACTGTGTGGGCGTGTCCCGTCTGCAGCAGGTTTTCCGAGAGAGAGAGAGCGCGAGACAGAGGGGGGGAGGGAAACGGAGAAAGAGATCGAGTGCTGTGTGTCGAACACAGCACTCGTGCGTGTGTGTGTGTGTGTGTTCGTTGCTCGGAGAGGGAGAGAGACTTGCTGCGACTGCACAGCACTACTGTGTCTGTTTGTGTGTGTGTGTGTGTGTGTGTGTGTGTGTGTGTGTGTGAGAGAGAGTAACCTCACGTCACCAGCCTGTGTGTCTCTCTCTGTGCTCTCTCTCTCACTAGTCCCGAGAGAGAGAGAGAGAGAGAGAGAGAGAGAGAAGCATAGCGCTTGGCACGACGGCACACAGAGTGGGAGGGAGACGGACAGCAAGGGAGCGCTGTCACTGGGGGCAAAGAACGGACAAAAGGAGGGTGGGTGCGGATTGCGCGCGTGTACAAAGGTTATATAGAGCTTATGACGTCATAAGCTCCTGCGTTTTAGCACCTCGCGCACTGCTGTCTTCAATGAGGAAGTACTTTGTAGAATCTTGTAGAAAAGTGTCGATTTTAAGGCTTTGGGTTGAAAGTAATGTATAATAATTTCGGAGGCACAAAATTACTAACATAAGACCCTAAATAACATAGTTAGAACGTTTTTGTGGATTTTGGTTTCCAGGGACTTTAAGTTATATTGAAATGTACATTAAAGCAGCTATGAGCAACTTTTTCGATTGTTATTAAACAGTCTAAATTTAATATCAATGCATCACATCTTACCTCTAATAGTAGACGAGACCAACGCAGAGTAGTCTTGCTTGAACCCCGAGTGAATCGGCCAGTGTTAGTCTGTCTGTGGCCAGGGCAGATCAGGAAGTGAAATGAAACGGTTTGCAGCAGCCACTTCGGCCATAACCACAAAATAACTTCCAAAAAACCTGTTAGAATATAACGAGAGATGTTCGCGAGAGTATGCATGGCGTTCACATTGTTTATGCTATGTTGCTAGGCAGCGCGAACGGGGTAGGCAGGCAGCTGCGTTTCACTTCCGGGTTTCACTTCCGCGTTATCCGGTCCGGCGGTAAGGAGAGAGAGAGAGAGAGCCCCCTGTTGACGCGAGTTTAGACAGACACAGACTTAATAATCATCTAAGGGAGCAATCTCCAATTCACACGGCTTTGGTCTCAGCTACTATTATAAGTAAGATGTGATGCATCAATATTGTGATTATACTGTTTAATAACAATCGAAAAAGTTGCTCGTAGCTGCTTTAAAGGGATAGTTCACGTTTTTTAAAGTCTAGCCCTATTTGCTACTTACCAATATGATGATGTTGATTGGTAGAGTTCTTTCTCAGCAAGATCTCTACCAATCAACATCATCATTAGTTAGTAAGTAGCAAATAGGGCTAGACTTTAAAAAAAACTGTGAACTATCCCTTTAAGCGTCTGCTTTCTTAACTGTTTACATAATTTTCTATCAGCAACCTGGTATTGAAAATAAGGTATGTACTGTGCGCGCCTTGCCATATGGACAATGTGATGTTAGAGCAATTGTAATTTGGCCTAGGACAGTGCTTGTGCGTGCGTGCTCACCTGTGACTTATCAAGCAACGTTAACATATTCACCAGTATCCGTACAGTACAGACACATGATGTAACATTCATATCTCGCACATTTGCATCTTTTCCCAGGTATCAAGGACATGGTGCTTCAACTAAGGGGTGCCTATAAAGAGGATATAGAGGATACTCTATACCCCAAAACCCAGGAAGCAAGAAGCCTGCGCTTCTATATCAACAGGGACCTGGAGACGGAACTAGGAGTGGTGGTGAGGTTCACAGGGATAATTCACTCCAAAACGAAAATTCACTAATTCAGTCATTAACTTCTCACCCCCCACATGTAGTCAAGCCCAAAACACAGCTCCTACAGTTATAACCCCCCCTACTCAACCTTCTCCCACACTATTATAATTAACAATGGCCATCTTTTTCAAGCTCCAAAAATGGCATAAAAATGTTCATCAAATTTCTCAGCTCATGTAGCAAAATTCTAGTTTTTTGTAGCCATACAATTGCACTTTTTCATTCAAAAGTATACATTTACATTTCCTATTTTCCTCCAATAACAATACTTTTTTTTTTTTTTTACAAACAAAAGACAATTACCGAGTGCTCACTGGTCGGCTCCAGGAATGTGAGGTGCTCTCTTGAAGTGCAGAATTGTATCCAAAGGTAAAGCATCAGCTTACTTAAAGGAGGACTAACCCCCCAGATATGTATCAGAACAGTGATTTGAAAATACCTATGGAAAAAACCAAGAAATTACATATGCTCTTGTCTATACTAAACTCTTTGGCTGTGTTCAAGTCAAGATTTTTTTTCTGAAATCGACGCCATTACAGTTTGCCTACCGCCTCAAAAATAATTTATTTGAGAGGGGCAATATCTTTTATAAATATCAACAACTAGCCAACGCTGGTGGTCTGTATGGAAAGAGTGTTGCTCAAAATGGTTGAAAGTGATATCAATTTGGCCATTCAGTGGCGAACTAGAAATTTAATTATTTTTGTCCCATTTTGTCCCATGTGTGTGTGCGTGGCTTGTCTAAACTTACGTTAAAAGAGCCTCGCTGCTCGCAGCACACAGCCACAGTGAGGACAAACGCCCCGCTCTCAGCTTATGTAATCACAAAGCGAGATTTCTCCATTTCTCCATTCCCTCGTCCCATTTGCCATAAATCGCGCCATCAAATCCGTTTTTAATTTTCGTTTTGGGGCTTTTCGTGATTCTTGTTAAAAGTTACTGCAGCGCAGGGCAGTGTCAGACCTCCATGTGAAGAGCTCCGCCCGCGCGTCCCCGCTGCCTGGAGCACACAGCAGCTCGTGCTCGCGCTCTAAAAGGCAGGGTGCCTACGAGCTGCTGCCTGGCCGGCAGAAAGGGCTCCAGACTCGGCGTGATAATCCTGTAACAGCATTTGAGCTTATTCAGGTAAGATATTTATAATGTAATGACACATTCAGCGATAAACTGTCTACAATGAAGACATATGTCAAATATGACAACGTGGTGTTCAGTATTTTAAGAGCACAGGAGCTACTTGCTTGATCAAACGGTCAAACCCATTCCGCGCAGCAAAACACACACGAGTCAACGTGGAGGAGCACACACACACAGACACACCGAGAGAGCCCAGCTGCTGCTGCTGCGCGCGCCCCCGGAGCTTGGTGCTAGTGCATGAGGTTTACAGTACGACTCTCTCCCGCCCGCTCCCGCCTGCCTGGGCTGGAGACAGTGCTTCCAACTCGGACTGATAATATATACATCATCATTCGAGCTTATCCAGGTAAGATATTAATAAAGTAGTGACACATTCAGCGGGAAACTAACTATAATTAAGACATGTGCCAACTTTGACGACGTTTGGTTCAGTATTTTAAGAGCAAACTTCAATAGGAATAGGCTTGGAGTTCTGAGGAGCCGAAAGGGTACAGGGGGGGTAGGGGAGTAATTATCTTGAAATCCCATAGTCTTTGGTTCACCGTGACGTCACGACGTGTCAAATATCCCATTCATTTGAGAGAAAAAAAAAGCAGTGTTCGACCCTTGAGGCGCTTATGCCAGATATGCTGCTGAAAAATGATACAAATGGTCAAATGGCAACAGTTTTGTGTCAAATGTGGAAATTTTGACCAGAATTCTTCACACATCACCCCCAAAGTCATATATATTGGTTAAAAGCTGAAAAAAAGTGTTTTGGGCGTAAAGGTTAAAAATGTTAAAAGGTGTTAAGGTTAAAGGAGCTTTCCTACACGCCGTAGGAAAGAGCTTTCCTACACGCCCTGAAGAAGGCCCTGCGAGGCTGAAACCGGTGGGCGGTGATCATTTTAACTTTATTATGCCCTAGAAAATAAAGGCTTTTTAACCTTTACACCTTGTCTCGGTGTGAGATCAGTGCCTGAAGTAAGCTGATGCTTTACCTTTGGATAACAATACGTTGTTCTAGAATGCAACAACCTGATGGCATATGCACCCTACAGTTCTCTGGCGGAAGTCAAAGGACTGTGCTAGCGCGCACCTCCTCCAAAATCTCCGCTATTTGCAAATGAGTGATTATAGGATCAGAGCATTTATTTATTTTTTCACTCAGGGTTCTAGTGCATAATGCTTTTTCAATACTGTTGTTCTTCTCATTTCTGCCAGGCGAATGTTGGCTAGTTCTATAACAAAGCAATGTTATTGAGGAAAATTTAGGAGATAATGAGGTAAATGTGGGACTTTTCAAGATTCAAGATTCAAGATTCATTTTAATAGCCATAGTGACTTTTTGATTTGACTTTGTGTTTTCGAACCCACATTGCAAACATTTGGCTGTAAAACTCGGATTAGTTGCATGAGCTGTTTTCTGTGGCGATTCGACCATCATGAGAGTGTACTTACTCACGGCCATGTTGTTAATGACTGCATTTTCATTTTTAACACAAATTCTCCAGTTTCTCGCTGAAAGACAAGTGTATATCACACAAATAATGCCATTTTCTCTCTTTCTGTATTGTAGAATCCAGATAATGATAACGAGGGTAATGCTGTCACCGCCTCTGCTGTTCCTCTGTTATCTGCCGTTCCGGTCATGTTCCCACGTGGACATGACAGCAAAGTGACTCTACCTATTGGTCAGGTACAACACATGTCTGTAGCAGGTCTGAGACGTACCTATTGGTCAGGTACAACACATGTCTGTAGCAGGTCTGAGACGTACCTATTGGTCAGGTACAACACATGTCTGTAGCAGGTCTGAGACGTACCTATTGGTCAGGTACAACACATGTCTGTAGCAGGTCTGAGACGTACCTATTGGTCAGGTACAACACATGTCTGTAGCAGGAGACGTACCTATTGGTCAGGTACAACACATGTCTGTAGCAGGAGACATATGCTCTCATTGACTTCTTCTCCCCCTCTTCCTTATCATCTTCTTCCTCTTCTTCCTCCTTTTATTTTCCTTCTTTTTGCTTTCCTTTCCTCGTCCCTTTTCCCCTTTTCTCTCCCAACTAAATGGCTAAGCTACTAGCAGCTGTTCTAGAATACACCTCTTGGTGCTACTTGGACACATCATCAGTGATGAACCCGGGGTCATAGGGTGTTTCGGGTCTTTGATCATCAGACACCCTCGCCCGGGAGACCCTAGTCAGGGGTGATCAGCCGCAGACTTGTGTCCAAGTGGCCCACTACTCCACGGATCCCCCCTTCGGATCCACAGCCATCTTGAAGCTATTTCCGCAGCCTCTGTGATGTTTTTGATGGCTCTTTTGCACAGCTGACCTTTTACTCCAAGGAGTTTGAGGGTTCGGTGTAATGACTGGCCAGCGAAACCCCGGCACCCTACTTCGACTGGTTCGCCGCGGGCTTTCCAGCCTTTGTTCCTGCACTCCGTCACAAGCTCAGCGTATTTGGCCCTCTTACGCTCATTGGCCTCATCGATCCGGTCTTCCCAAGGGACAGTAAGCTCCACTAGGACCACTTGCTTCGTTGACTCTGATGTTAACACCATGTCTGGGCGGAGTGAAGTGGCAAAGATGTGTTCCGGGAACTTAAGCTGCCTTCCCAGGTCGACTTGGAGCTTCCAGTCCCGTGCCGTGGTGAGAAGCCCTCCGGAGGAACTTGGCTGCTGTTGTGCCTTCTCCCCAGCTCTGACGAAGGCGATGGATTGCTTGGGGGTGCGCTGGTACTTGCTGTTGTTGATGGCTGTGCTGACTGTGTCTGCCAGAGCCCTGAGGACCTGGTCATGACGCCAGCGGTACCGCCCATCCCCCAATGCCCTCGAACAGCAACTGAGGATGTGTTCCATGGTGCCTCTCTTCTGGCACAGTTGGCATGCCGGAGTGTCTGCTAAGCCCCAGCGGTGCAGGTTGGTTGGACTTGGGAGAACGTCGTACACAGATTGGATGAGGAACTTTATGTGCTGGGGTTCGAATCTCCAGATCTCTGGCCAGGTGATTTTACGCTGTTCAGCGTGCTCCCACCTTGTCCAGGCGCCTTGCTGGTACATGCCGACCATCTTGGTCCGGCGGTCTTCCTCCACCTCCGCTCGTATCTCATCCTGCACCATGTGACATTTCTCCCTTCCTCTGGCTTTGTCGTAGCGGGGTTTGGGGAAACTGCCTAGTCCTGCCCGTCCCACTGCCACATTGCCGACCAAGATGCTGTGCTGTAGCCGTGCCTCTGCTCTATCGACTGCTTCCTGTGCCTTCCACTTCCTTCCAGTTTTTACAAGGATTCCCGCTCCAGCGACTTTGGCGACACATCATAACTTCCCTGGCACGTGTAACCTTGAATTCCTCTGACAAGCCGCTGATGGGAAGCTGCAGCTTGGTGGAATGCCCATAGAAGGCAATGCTGCTAAGGGACCGCGGAAGCCCAAGCCACCTCCGGAGAGATTGACTGATGGTTCTTTCCAGCATCTCCACAGTTGTCATAGGCACCTCGTAGACAAGCAGGGGCCAGAGAAGCCTCGGCAGGACTCCATGTTGGTACATCCAGGCTTTGAATTTTCCTGGGAGCCCCGACTTGTCTATTGCTGTGAGCCAGGATGTCAAGTCGCTCTTGGTTTGTTGGAGTGCATCTGAATCCCAGCTGTAATTTGAATTATTTTTTTGATTCTATAGAGAAAACTTGCTGCACTTACATAATAATGTGGTGTTTTCCCCTAACAGGACACAGTGGATTTTAAGCTGCATACACACACTTGGTAAGGTGCTTATCTTTTCATGCGGTAGCATAGCCAATCACACACAAAGTATTTGACACCATGAGTGACATTGTGCGTGCGTGTGTCTGTGTGCATTTACCTTGATACCTTTGCTTTTACAATGCAAAGCCCTAGCACGGGCGAAGGTCAGGCAGTGCGTATGGCTTCTGACATCCCAGCCCAGGAGAAAGAATATGTAGAAAAGAGGAAAGTCGTGGTGGGACAGGCTTTGCAGAAGCTACTTGGCCTCCGCTCTCCTCCTGGACCCAAAAAGGTACAGTGCACTTTTGGAAATTCATGACATACACCTATCATTTGTATATATGCTAAAACCACATATATACATACACACACACACGCACACGCACACACACACACATACAGGTATATATATATACATACATACACACACACACACACACACATACAGGTATATACTGTATATATATATATATACATACATACATACATACACACACACACACACACACACACACACACACAAATATATATATACATATATATATATATATATATATATATATATACACCGGTATATATAAACACCTGGCTCGGATGTAAGCTAATAACAGGGTGTAAATCACATCTTTTTAAGTAAACTTGGCATCTCAGGACTAATAACAGATATCTAATAACAGGGTGTAAATCACATATTTTCAAGTAAACTTGGCATCTCAGGACTTGTGCAGACTTGAATTACGCCAGGGGAGCAGTATGGAAACATTGTATGCATTTTTTCTGTTGTTGTTTTTTGACGTTTTTGCTCATGGCCCCCTTCACACTCAGCAGACAGCTCTACTTGCCTGAGGCGGCCGGTGCCTGAGACCGTGCATGCTGCATTCTACTGCATGTAGTACACCTTCTATACTGTATGAAAAAGCAGCTGTACCTCATACAACTCCACATCAAAACATCCAAACTATCCCTTTAACTCTGATGTGGAACCTAGTAAATAAATTAGGTTACACAACTTTTCCAACAAATTTAGATTATTATTATTGTTGACCTCTCAGTTCTGTATTCTACATACATTTTATATCCTCTAAAATCATCTTTCTATGTAGATCCTACAAGTCTTACAGGTACAGTATATGCCAACATCCAGGGGTGTAGTAGTAAATACAGAGGTGGGTAAACTATCCGAGGTGAGTAGTTTACCCACCCTGTTTCGCCTCATTGATTGATACAGTTGATGATAAACTCTCTGCATCGTTTCAAAGAGGTGGGTAAACTGTGTTTACTTGTGTTTACCCCCCACTACGCCCCTGTGTGTTTACCCCCCACTACGCCCCTGTGTGTTTACCCCCCACTACGCCCCTGTGTGTTTACCCTCCACTACGCCCCTGTGTGTTTACCCTCCACTACGCCCCTGCCAACAAGCTGATAAGGATCTCAGTAGCGAATGTAGAATTAGAACATTATCATATCCATTGAAACATGTCTCTGTCCTCTGCCCAGACGCCTGTAATCGCTTTGGTGGGTTCAGGAGGCGGGACCAGGGCGATGACAGGCCTGTTTGGCAGTCTGAGGGGGCTGCAGCAAATAGGCGTCCTGGACGCAGCCACGTACATCACTGGTGTGTCCGGTTCCACATGGTGAGTTAGCCAAAAATGAGGGGTCTTCAAGTTCACCATATTTGCACAGTGCTATCTGCTATGTCACAATATTTCTTATTGGTAAAACCTCATTAGCACCTTCTTTGTCTACTGGCAAACAATGTTACATAATTTTAAATAATTTTAATCATTTTATGGCTATTTATCTATCTAATTTGATTATCTAATAAAGACAATTACATCTGTCTCTCTGTCTGTCTGTATGACTATGTACTGTATGCATGTCTGTCCTTCACATATCTCGAGAACTGTTCGACTTCAAACTCAGGGAGTTCACTTAGGGCGACCTGACGGAGTGCAGTGGTGAATTTCGTGAAATTCGGACATGTGCATAGTCATAGCGCCATGGCAACAGAAAAAGCAATTTATCTCCAGAACTGTTTTTGTCCGATCGACTTCAAAGTTGACGGGTGTGCTGCTGGGAATCTGACGAAGTGTGGTGCCGAATGTTGTGCAATTGGGACATGCACATAGATATAGCGCCACCTACTGGCAACACACACAAAAAATTCATCTCGAGAACCGTTCGTCTGATCGACTTACTTGGCAGGTGTGCTGCTGGGGACCCGGCAGAGTGCACTGCCGAATTTCATGCAATTCAACCAATTGGGGAGGGAGTGGTGCAAGGATGGTGGGGTGAAGAGTGAATGGGGGAAAGGGAGGGATGGGAGTGGGCAATTGATTGATTGATTGATTTCCATATGAACAGGGCTATGAGTAGCCTGTATCAGCAAACCAATTGGTCACAGCAGGACTTGAACAGTGCCATCTCAGCCATGGAGGAGAAGATAACCAAGAAATTCCTGAATTGCTTCTCCACTGACAAACTACAGTACTACAAAGATGAAATGCACAAGAAAGAGGAGGAGGGTCACCTTGTGTCACTTGTTGATATGTGGGGCCTGGTTATTGAGGATCTGATCTTTGAGAAGGTAAAATAACTACACTTTCTCTGATCATCATGTTACATTACGGTATATACAGTAGATCTCCACGAGTTTTAAAGCACAGGGGACTTTTATAACATTATTATGTATGTTCCCATGAATATCACTTTAGTGTACCGTAGATGCACAATCACGATAGTAAGAGATATACAACACAGACTAAAGTGTCATTTTTTCACACAGCTAGCAGCTATTACAGTATGTTCACGACTGTCAATATTACCAAGATTTACCAAGTTGACAGGATGTCCCCAACAGAATTCAATCACTAACATAAAACATGCCAAGACAACATGTTGCAACCTCACACATCTTATTTTGGCAAGTTCATATTCATTGATTGTGGTGTTTGATTTTCTCTTTTGTCCCTGAAAACATTTGTATAATTGATTTGCAGACTAAATGTTTTGTTTTGCTTGTTAATCAGTCCCTCCATGAGTTTGCAGTTGTTTTTTGTGTGATTGTTGCCATAAAAAATGCTTGATTTTTCAGCGGCTTTTCTGAAAAATTGCAATGCAATTTGCATTTTATCTGATTGTTTGGTGGTAAAATTGCAGGAACTGGCAAAAGTTGCAGGTTGAGGAACCTGTTTTGCCTTTTTTGAGGTTTAATCGCGGGAGATTGGTTGAATTTGGATTAATTATTGTCATCACAAAATCACAATTTCCTGGAGGGACTCGTTGATGGGGAAATATCATGGAGTGTAACAATTATTGATTATGAATTATTAATGAATCTCCTGTCCTTGTTGGCTTCATAGAAAACCACCAGTACCCTGTCTGACCAGCAGAGGGCAATAGCTGATGGCCAAAACCCTTTGCCCATATACACAGCTGTCAATATGAAGGATGACCTAACCGGCATCCAGTGTGAAGCTGGTAAAGATCATCTCTAGACATTTTCTTCAATCTATTTTTAACTAACATCATAGCTGAAACAGGGCAGTTGAAATTCAATTTGATAAATGTCATGTTTTTTTTCCCCATTGTCACCTGCCTAAATTATAATGGTCCTGGACATATTGGGGGTTATTCATACAACTCACTGGCAGGGTTGCACACTGTGGGCTCAGACCGTCATGGTAGAGTATTCATAAATGGGAATTCATCAAATACCATATACTATGCAACTATTTCATTAAAAAAACACTATATACACTTAAACACTATATACACAAATTATATACACTCTTTATTATATACACTCGTTTTCTCTCTCAATCATCACTTATGACCCATAGAATTGTGTGGCGCTGTGTTTATGTGCAGAGACGCTGCCCCCCCTGTCTGTATTGTCATGTTTTCACAATGTTTTGCTGTGTTCTGTGGTGTGTGGTTGAGCGAGGTTGACAGTAAATGGGGAGAGCGAATGTCACAAAACCAGTGAAATGCAGGGATTAAACAATTTTGTCTGATAGTTTCACAGCGGTTATGTTATAAAAGCATAAATAAACAAACACCTCCAAACCATGGAGGTATATGCTCCAAACACCTCGCAAAACGCTCTAGGAACGAGCCGCATTTCCTGGTTTGCAATCTACTGCTCTGCTCTGAGCGATGTTATTGGCTGGACACTAGACGTCCCCGCGTGGGGCTCTGAACATGTTTCCGCCCACAAACATCCCGTGATTGAGGCCCACAGGCATAGACAAACTATATAAACAAATTATGAATATGCATGTCATAACTAGCCCTTTTGTTCTCCCCTTGACTGATCTTGTTTTCAGAGTGGTGTGAGTTCACCCCCTATGAAGTCGGCATTTCCAAGTATGGGGCGTTTGTCCCAGCTGAGGCGTTTGGGAGTCAATTCTTCCTTGGTCATAGGGTCAAAAAACTCAAAGAAATCCGCCTCCCTTATTTGTTGGGTGAGAACATGACAACTCCGTCATAAACCTACTGTCATGTTAATATTAATATGTATGGTTCTACAATCAATTATGTGCAATAATAGAATTAAATCTTTTTAATATTTCAATCTTATCAGGGATATGGAGCAGTGCCTTCTCCGTAACCATGACCGAACTATGGCAGTTTGCTACAGGTGCCAAGCCTTCCTGGACTCTTCTGGAACCTAATGTCGAGATAGGTACAACAATCAGCACATTTGCCCTATGGTGCCCTGAGACACACAGTTGATTTGCTGACTACTAATGTTGTTCTTGACACAGTATTCATTTTTTTCTTTTTTCTTGTGCTGCATGATATCACATATGTGTTTTAAGTTTTTATTATTATTATTATCATTATTATTATTTGGGCATTTTCGCCTTGATTAGACAGGACATTAGGCAGACAAGAAAGGGGGGGAGAGAGAGGGGATGACATGCGGCAAAGGACTGCGGGTCAGATTCGAACCCGCGTCGGCCACGCGAAGAACAAAGCCTCCGTGGTCCACGTGCCACCAGGACTGACCAGGTAAGCCACCTTAGGACACACTTTCTCACTTTCTCAACAGAGTGTGACCCGTCAAGTCCGTCAAATCCTGCGTCAACTCTGGACACGATCCTGGTGAATCCAGTGACAGGCATAGCCAAGAGGCTGACTGATTTCTTCAAGGATCGTCTGCACTGGAACTACATCGAAAACAAGAACTTTACTGCCTCCAAAGGTAGGCTCCCCCCAGTCCTGTTATTGCTGAGTATTGTGCAAATCTGGTTTTCTTGAACCACTTTCTCACTTTCTCAACAGAGTGTGACCCGTCAAGTCCGTCAAATTCTGCGTCAACTCTGGACACGTTCCTGGTGAATCCAGTGACAGGCATAGCCAAGAGGCTGACTGATTTCTTCAAGGATCGTCCGGTCGTTGCCCAGGTGTACAACTTCATGCGTGGCCTCTTCCTGCACTGGAACTACATCGAAAACAAGAACTTTACTGCCTCCAAAGGTAGGCTCCCCCCAGTCCTGTTATTGCTGAGTATTGTGCAAATCTGGTTTTCTTGAACCACTTTTGTTTCTATCAATGTAGAGGTGGCACTTTTGATTGGTTTGAACTTCGCCATGAGCAGCTGATGAGTTCTCCTACATCATTTCATTCTCCATCTGCTCATTAGCCACACATATAGATGCCTTTCCAAACAAACTGACCCCGGCTGACCCCACACTACACCTCGTGGATGCCGGTCATGCCATCAACATCGGCTGTGTGCCCGTCCTGCGGCCAGAGAGAGATGTGGACATCATCATATCCCTCAGCTATTCATGGGACCCAGACCATATCTTCAATGTAAATACCACCCTGCGCTCATTAAGAGGAAAAACAGAACATTTAATTGTATCTTGAGTTTCTTATAGAGCTTTTTATCAATTCTACTTTGTCATCCATTTGTCATTTATTTTTATTGATTTATTTTCTAACTTCAAAAATCCTGATTTCAACATGAATTAAGACGGTTAAACATTTTTCAGTCTGTCAACTCTGTAAATAAGTGCATTCCTCTGCTGTTCAATCGAACAGGTGTTGAAGAAGACAGCTGCTTACTGTGCGGACCATGAGATCCCCTTCCCGACTATTGACTATGCCAGACTGGATAAGGAGCCTCGTCAGGAGCTGTACGTCTTTGAGGATAAGGAGAATCCCAGAGCCCCGATCGTGCTCCATCTCCCACTCGTCAATGTCACACACAAAGAGTTCAAAGCACCTGGTAAGTTCAACGTGAACATGCTGCCTCCATACCTGACTTGTTTTGCTCACGTCATGTACGGCTTCCTTCTGATGGCGCGGAAGTTAATTGAAAAGCTGTAGTTCCTCGAATGGCCGCTAGGCATTGGGGGCAGTAGGCATTCCCCCCATGTTAAAATGCCCCACTTTGTAACAAGATTAAACATCTTTCCAGTTAGGGGCAAAACACGGTTTTGGTCTATATAGCTAATTTCACCTTTTCATAACAACTGTGGGGGGGGATTTTTTATATAACTCGCCCGTTTGGAGTAAAATAGATGATAGAAAAGGGGGTGATTGACAGATCGCTTGTCCAGTGATCGCGCAGCTTGTCGATCACGGACCAATAGCAGGCGGAGCTGCGGCTCTGGGAAACTCCCATCTCACTTGAGCTGCGGAAGGACTCAACCCATTAACCTCCCACTCTGCTGATGACAAATCAAGATGGCGAAGGCCAACGTTTCAACTCCGAACGGGAGACCAAGATGAATTTTGGTGATAAAAACAAGAAAGAACACAACGATACATATAATAAGAAAAGAACAGACAATATATCAATCACAGAGGATAAAAACACAATAAAGCCCGAAGGCTTATTTCCATTGTGGTCCTCACATAAAACATATAGTAAAGACGAGGCATAAAAAACATAAAACACTTAAAACAATTTAAAAAAAAAACATAAAACAATGGAGAGCGGTTACATTAAAGGAACTCAAAATAAAACAATAGCAGTAGATAATGCAAATAGCAAGCAGGGCAATGTATCACTTATAAAAAGAATAAAAGAAATTAAAAGAAATAAAAAGGCTATAAATAAATGTAAAGTGCATTGCCATGGAGCCAGTAATTTAAAGTGCATTTCTATGGAGCCAGTACTTAAGGGCTCTTTTAAAACTGGTCACAGTAATGCTTGCTTTTATGTCCCTTGGCAGATTGTTCCAGTGAACTGCTGCACTGTACCTGAAACTATTTTTCCCCCATCAGACTTTTAAAGCGACAGGGTATAAAATCTGTCCACCTACCTCGAGTTGCGTGCTGATGTGTTTCTCATACAAGTAAGAAGTAGTTTAGTAGGTACTTCGGAACCTCATGTAAAGTGATTTTAAAAGTGAGTAGCATTTTGATATATAAAATGCGATTTTCAACCGATAACCATCGGAGACTTTCAAAGTGCTTGGTGTCAAGGTGAGTACGGGGGTGTATCTTCAATACTACTCGAATTTATTTATTTTGGGCTGTCTGCAGCCTGCCTTTTAATCGTTGTGTTAGTCCAGTGTACCATGAGGTGGCAGCGTAGTCAAAGCGACTTTGCACTAGTGCCCCGGCAAGAGTGTGTAATATCTGAGTGTCTAAGAAAACCGCTTTTCTAGCTAGGAATTTTATTCGTTGGTGAATTTTTGTTAGAGCAGTCAATGCCATTTTTTCACCAGATAAGCAGTTATCCAAGACGCATCCAAGATATTTGATGTTGTCAGTGCCCTTGAGTGTACAGTCTCCTATTTTTACAGCAAACCCCCGGTGACCTTGCTAGTCTGATTTTGCTGCCAAACAGGATGGCCTCAGACTTGCCTGTGTGGAGGGACAGTCTGTTAGCCAAGAGCCATTCACAGGCTCTCACCAGCTCAGCACCCACAGTGTCCTCCACCACAGATTTGTCTCTGTGTGAGACCATTAACACGGAGTCATCTGCATACAGAAACAGGTTACAGGAGACAGCAGCATTGAAATCATTAATAAATAATAAAAAGAACAAAGGCCTGAGGATGCTTCCTTGAGGTACCCCCCATCTCATGACTCTTTCATTTGACAATGTCCCATTTACATCCACCATTTGAGTACGATTTTCAAAGTATGAGTGATCCATCATTAAAACCCATAGCTCTTAACTTCTTGATTAATATGTAATGATCCACCGTGTCAAAAGCTTTCTGTAAATCAAGCATGACCAGGCCGCAAAACTTACCACCATCTACTTCTTTCCTAATCAGATCGGTTATACAGTATATACCAGACAGGTATTCGTTGAATGAGCTTTTCTAAAACCGGATTGAAACTCAAATAAAAAGTTGTTTTTATGCCTCCGCCGGCGAAGCCAGGCCGAAGGCATTATGGATCCGGGTTGTCCGTCCGTACGTACGGCCGTCCGTACGGATGTCCGTCCGTACGTCCGTACGGATGTTTGTTAACGCCATATCTGAGGAACGCCTTGACGGAATTTCATCAGATTCGCCTTAAACATTCACTTAGGCTCAAGGATGATCTGATTAGATTTTGGTGGTCAAAGGTCAAAGGTCACTATGACCTCTCGAACGCCATTTTCAAGCTTGTTAACGCGATATCTGAGGAACGCCTGGACGGAATTTCATCAGATTCACCTTAAACATTCACTTAGGCTCAAGGATGAACTGATTCCATTTTGGTTATCAAAGGTCAAAGGTCAAGGTCACAGTGACCTAACAAATGCCATTTTCAAGCTCGGTAACGCCATATCTCAGTAACACATTGACTAAATTTCTTCACATTTGGCTCAAATATCCAATTCTGCACAGAAACGCCTTGATGCAATTTCTTCCTATTTGGCTCCAACATCCACTTGGACTCAAGAATGAACTAATGGCGGAGGCATAAGTCCGCGTTGCGGTCGTTCTAGTTTAAAATAAATTCATTGATCTGTTCTTGAATGAGCCGTTCCAATATTTTTGACAGTGTGCTTAAAATGGAAACTGGTCTGTAATTGTTCAATGGGATAGCTCTGTCCATATTATTTAGGTCAGTGCTCCTGACTCAGCAGAGAGACCTGAGTTTGAGAGGTCAGAGAAGCTCTGGAGAAAGACTTTTGGGCAGCCTCCAAGAGGTCAGGCAAACAATTCAGTGACTCAGAGCCTCCCTCAGTAAGGGTGGGGAAACACTGACCTCTCCTGGGAACATTTTTGCCCAGTACAACTACCGTTTTCAACTGTTGGCCACTGAGCAGCTCCCCTTGTGCTAATTTCTGCTGCCTTGCTCAAAGGCACCTCAACAGTAGTTTTTGAGGGAGGGGGGAGAGCACCCGTCAGAGCGCCCTCCCCCCACATTTTCCCTGTTCAACGCCACAATCCTCTGGCCACAAGCCTGCATTACTTGCAAGTGGGCCTAGCATTCGATTCCCTACAGAGCTTCCAAAGTTACTACATGATAACATCTTTGTGCATTGCTTTAGATACAAGCACTTTCCAAATGGCAGAACAGCCAAAAATACCAGCTTTATGAAGCTCATGATGTACTTTTTGTGTGTGCCTTAGGGCCTGTGTCCACCTAGCGTCTTTTCATCAGCTCCGGCGTCTATTTTCAATTGTTTCCAATGGAGGGAGAGCGTATGCGAGCGCACACGGACGTGTAGAGAAAGTGGGCAGCGCCCAGCGTCTTTTTTTGGCGTTTTTGTGCGCCCGACTCCCAGCGCTTCCAGCTGAAAATATTTTAACTTTTCAGAAAGACGCTGGTGTCGGCTGCTCCTTTTCTGGTAACTAATCATATGGAAAAACTATCGCAACAGAGACAGAACGGCTCAATTGTGGGAGCAGATCGGCTAGACACTTAATATTTCTGGTGAGTGTTGTGCTTACTGCTTTTAATAGCGTAGCCTACCTGTGTTGTTAGCTTGCTAGCTGAACTAACGTTACTTGCAGACTGCTTCCTTGTATATTGTGCGCTGGGATCAGCATTCCCCAGCGCACTCCCAGCGTTTAACGTCGGAAAAAGACGCTAGGTGGACACAGGCCCTTAGGCTGTCTCAGAAAATTTGATTTAAATCTGTAGTATCTTTTGACTCCATACTGTAATTTTGTGGTGCTAGTAACTAACATGTTAAATGTTAAGTCTATCCTTGTCTTGTGCCCATTGTTTGTTGCAGTTTGTCTTTTCTCCTTGCTACATTTAATATTTTTGCAATCTTTGTGTGATCAATGCTCCTGCAATTCGGCACTGACTCCTTGGTCTCTTTGGAACTCTATTTTTGCCTTGTGTTGCATACATATAAAAGATGCAATTGGCCTCTTTAACTGTAACTTGACTGATTGATTGATTGATTGATTGTCCAAATAAATATATTTACTGGTCCATTAAGAACTGTAGTGTGTAAATGTAACAAATTGTCTTGCCCTGCGACTAAACAGGCGTGCCTCGGGTGGGTGCGGCAGA
This sequence comes from Poromitra crassiceps, assembly GCF_964638095.1. Lineage (NCBI taxonomy): Eukaryota > Metazoa > Chordata > Actinopteri > Beryciformes > Melamphaidae > Poromitra > Poromitra crassiceps. The sequence continues at coordinate 27,371,804 of NC_139633.1, forward strand.
GATCAAAGCCGGGGAAGTGGATGTGAGAAGCAGCGAGTCTCCATACAAGACCGACAACCTCACCTACACCAGAGAGGAGTATGAGGCCCTGGTGGATCTGACGTCCTACAATGTCAACAACAACAAGGAAGGCATCCTGGAGGCCATCCGCAGGGCCCTGGAGAGGAAGGCGTGAAACGCACAGCATGTCTGCCGTTAAAGTCAAATAACAGGTGTTATAACAACTGTCAATGAGTAGTGTTAACGGTAATGTGCCATAATGGTAGCAAATGGCTAGAAAAGACAGCTGGTCCCCTTAACCCTTTAAAGTCCTCACTTAGAAACAAATGAATGGGGAGTTATTTCTTTGCATTTTATATTTACGTGGGGATAGATAGATAGATAGATAAGATAGATCTCACAACTATTGAGACGTTTTGGGGTGAACTGCTACTCTACGAGTATATTCGGTTAGGTGTGTGCAGGCGTGTCTGTGATGTTGCTGATTCAGGTTTCTTGCAGCTACTTTAGGATGTACAATATTTGCTCTTGAGAGGAAGTGGAACTTTGTAGCTGTGACCAGCAGCTCCACAGCTCGGTCTGTCCGTCAATCGGCTCAGAGCTCCACAAAATGTTCCCCATTTGGGCAATATCATCCAAATGCAGCGCCGGAGCACCATCGCCCCGCCCACCCTGTACGTTCTCAGACCAGGGAGTGTACGCATACAGGCCGGAAGTGTACGCGTACAGACCCCAGACCTAGTGTACGCGTACAGACCGCAGACCCCAGACTCCTTAAAAAACTAGAACGACCGCAACGCGGACTTATGCCTCCGCCGTTAGTTCATTCTGGAGTCCAAATCGCCATTTGAGGCAAATTGGAAGAAATTCCGTCAAGGCGCTCCTGTGATGTTGCGTTACAGAGCTTGGAAATTGGGTGTGTGAGAGGTCACAGCGACCTTGAACTTTGACCCCCCAAATGTAATCAGTTCATTCCTGAGTCCAAGTCGACGTTTGAGACAAGTTTGATTCAATTCCGTCAAGGCGTTCCTTAGATATCGCGTTAACAAGCTAGAAAATGTCGTTCGAGAGCTCACCTTGACCTTTGACCTTTGACCACCAAAATATAATCAGATCATCCTTGAGTCTAAGGCGATGTTTGGGGCAAATTTGATGAAATTCCGTCAAGGCATTCGTGAGATATCGCGTTAACAAGCTGGACAATGGCGTTTGAGAGGTCACAGTGACCTTGACCTTTGACCACCAAAATCTAATCAGTTCATCCTTGAGTCCAAGTCGATGTTTGAGACAAGTTTGATTAAATTCCGTCAAGGAATTCCTGAGATATCGCGTTAACAAGCTTGAAAATGGTGTTCGAGAGGTCACAGTGACCTTGACCTTTGACCTTTGACCACCAAAATCTAATCAGATCATTCTTGAGTGTAAGTCGATGTTTGAGGCAAATTTGATGAAATTCCGTCAAGGCGTTCCTCAGATATCGCGTTAACAAACATCGTACGGACGGACGGACGGACAACCCGGATCCATAATGCCTTCGGCCTGGCTATCGCCGGCGGAGGCATAATAAAAGCAGTTAGTGCGAGCGATTCAGGCGAGCACTGCAGCGGCCAAACACTGATGTTAGCACGCAAGCTAACGTTTGATACCTCCCGGGGGACGGCTGGCTGTTTGTACCCCGGGAGCGGTGCTTAAGTGTGGGCCACTGGGCCAGCAAGGTCCGGCCAGTGGGTAACGTAGGTCCCTGGAGGACAACGTCCTGGCGGGGCAGGGGTCTGTGTGTAGCATGGGGAGGTGTGCCAATAGTGGGTATGCAGTTGGGCAGATTCATGGAAGGTGGGTGGGGTGAGGGGGCTGTCCTGGGTCTCAGAGGCCGACCATGGAACTCATACTAGCGCGGGTAGGGACAGGATGGACGAGTTGCTAGCTGATTAACTAGCCAGATCAACCCCCAATCATACAAACATTCAATCACCCTAAAGACACTAATGCACACAAGCATAGAATATCATATACCTACACCGATTTTAAAATAAAAATATCAAGTCTTTTATTTTTTTAAGGAGTAGGTCTGGGGTCTGTCTGGCCTGTATGCGTACACTCCCGGGTCTGAGAAGGTACCCGGTGGACGGGGGGATTGCGCTCCGGTATTGCAGATGGATGTATCTCCATTTGGGAGTTACTGTGCAGTGCCTGTCATCCCCACTGCTGCACAGAGCGCTGTTTGGATAGGTGCAACCAGCAGCTCTATTACTGCTCCCTCTGTTGGTCGGTCCACAAATTTCCCCACCCTTTGGCGGCCACTAATTTTGAGGTCCACATGTAAAGTTTGTCAATTTAAAAGATAACTATGCAAGAAAGTCGCAGTTTGTCCTGAAACAGATGTAATGTGTATGAAATAGCTCAATCGACTACATCTCAATATACATCACACCAACAACATGGCCTGGCGGGAGAGACGTCACTTATGCGACTGGTTGCGTGTACGTGTAGTCTTTATAATTTATAACTTGTAGTACCACAGTTTTACCACAAACTTTCTTGACTTGCAAAGTTATCTTTTAAATTGACAAACATGTGTACCCCGTGGCATAACAATAAAAAATTAAAAAGTAACCTCTCCCTCTGTTCACCACTATTCATATTTTTTTAAGACTCTGGTGTGCTAAGGGTCTGACGGGGTGGGGGGGGTGGGGGTGGGGGGGGGGGGGGGTGGGGGGTGGGGAGGGACTTTGGCTCTCTATTCCCTCATAAATTGAATTTTATTGAGATTCATATGGTTTCCAAATGACACTCCTCTTCTAGTAGACCTGCAGGAACATCTCAGTGCTTCAATATGTGGATACTGACCGAGCCGCGACACGTGCAACAATTTGAGAGGAATATTATAGGAGAAATTACCATGATTGCGCCCTTACCCCGCTAGCCGGGCGCTTCTGGCTCATACGAGCGCATTAGCGCCCGGCGAACGTCACGCATTTTCCCATTTTACACTGTGGCATTTTCACGTCTAGGTCTAAATGCCGGCTCCTACCTGAGTCTTCACGTGAAGTGAAGACGCTATCCGATGTAAAACATTCTCTTCTTTTAATGACACCTAGTTGTTGCATCCAAATTGTTGCATAAAATCCACTTTTCTGTCTCTCAAAAACCGAAAAGCATTTATCTGGAGCACCTCGAGCAACTCGGAAGTCGTTGTTCCGGGTTGCTTCAGATCAGAGAAGAAGAAGAAGCGGTGCGCCAGATAAATGCTTTTTGGTTTTTGAGAGACAGAAAAGTGGATTTTATGCAACAAACTTGGGCAACTGGCCGAAGACCTGGAGTAAATGCAGAAGATTAGGTATTTCACTCAACTGAATTCAAAGAAGCCAAAATTATGAATCACATATGAATCAAGCAGACTAACAGAATAAAAGAACAAATACAAAGAGGCTACGATCAACTCAAACATGCGGCTTTCACGTCTCCTTTGGCCCAGTCGTCAAAGCTGACCACGACCTCCTTCCAGTCCTGGCCCTGGTCAGATAGCATGATCCTGGTGGCTCCACAGCGGCCTGGGAAAGAGGGAGCATTAGCTTGCTTCATTTACAGGGCCATAACTGACTTAGCATCTGGCATAGAGGATCTAAATCAGGGATGTCAGAGATACGGCCCGCGGGCCGGATCCGGCCCGCGGGCAGGTTTCATCCGGCCCGCGAGATGTTTTGGAATATTAAAATATATATATATATATATATATATACATATATTATTATTATTGAATTTGCACCCCATTATCATGAACTACGTGTGGCTAATAAGCAAGCTAAGAGTTCATTCATAAGTTAATTAACCTGCACTACAAGGAAGTATGTCAGTAGGTCATCAGGTGTAAACAAAGCCGCCATGATGCCACGCTGGAATTGAATTGCGCATTCGGCTACCTACCAAAAAACAAAGGAATCAACAAGATGCTGTCGAAAAAGAGAAAGGTTGACACGGAATGCAGGCAGTTTCAAGAGAAATGGAAAGAGCAGTATTTCTTTTGTGAAGTAAATGGGTAAATGAGTCGAATTGATTTTAGTAAAAAAAAAAATCCGGCCCCCATGAGGTCTCAGTTGAACAAATCCGGCCCTCGACCTAATATGAGTCTGACACCCCTGATCTACATCAACCTAAAACGGATTTATGCTTCAGCGAAATCGCCAGCGCCGGCTGCGCCGAGGGGTGCGCGCTAGGGCTGCACGATATGAGGAAAAGCTGCGATGTGCGATAACACTGTTCAATATTGCGATGACGATATGACCTGCGATAAATAAAAAAATGTATAAACAAAAATATTAATGGGTAGGGGTGCTCCGATCCGGCTAAGCCACGATCCGATCAGATTCCTGGGGTCACGATCCAATTCCAGAATCGATTCTCGATTCCAACGATTCCAACGATTCTCGATTCCAGAATCTAGAATCGATTCTCAATTAGGTAGTTTTATATTGCAATAACACACAAAGGTAAATTTAGGACAAAAAATGACAAATGTATTAATGCTGAACTTCAAATTCAACTTCTGAAGTATTACAGTGAGGGCCTAAATTCATTTTGCAATACGAGTGTGTTAATTTAAGCATAAGTATCAGTAAGTGGCACGGGATTCTCAAAGCCTGTGTTGAGGGTCATACGAACAAAAATGCACTCTTGAAGCTAAAAAAAAAATCCAAAACCAACAAGTTAATTATTTACATTTTTACTTCAATGTAGAACAGTCATTTCTTACACGAGATTACTTTTAGCCTTTTAGTCATAACGATTATTGAAAGATATTCCATATTCCAGACTGAAATGTTATAACAGAAGTGGAGTATTGGCCAGAATGACATGAACATTTGGACACTTATTCAGCCGGTATCTTGCATGTTGCGTTCATGTGCACTGTAAAAAAAAAAAAAAAAAAAAATTGCGATAACACGTGACTTTTGCGTTGTGTTCATCGCGCATTTTCATATCGCGATAACAATGAAAATACGATAAATTGTGCAGCCCTAGTGCGCGCCGCAGCTGGCCGGCCTGTCGGCGCAGCTCGGGGGAGGGTGCGTGCAGCTCCTCGAAAATGTGACTCCGGATGTGACGTGACCAGCACAAGAGCTGACGTACTTGTTGTGAGAGGGGAAGACGGGGCAGACACACAGCCATGTTTTTTTTACAACTTTATTAGCGATCGTTCACATTTTTTTATTTTTTTTATTTTTTTTATTTAACCTTTATTTAGACAGGCGAGTCATTAAGAACAAATTCTTATTTACACTGACGGCCTGTGGGGTAAGGGAGAGGGGCTGCAAAAAAAGTCATGTTAAGGATAAAAAGGATAAAAACAGTGCATTATAAAACAGGGTATAAAACATAACAGCAATCACATAGGATAGAGCCAAAACTCAACATAACACAACACAGCACAACGTAGAACCAACACAACACAGTACAACGTAGCACAACACAACAAGACAAAACAATACAGGATAAACCAAACAAAACACAGCATGATGGGGGAAGGGGGTAGATGGAGGGAGGGGTAGAGAGGGAGGGAGGGGGGATGGGAAAAAGGGAGGAGGGAGGGAGGAAAGGAGAAGGGGAAAGGGGGTAAAGGGAGGGGGGAGGGAAGAAGGGAGGGGGAGGGGAGGAAAAGGGGAAGGGGGTAGAGGGAGGGGGGATGGGAAGAAGGGAGGGGGGAGGGAGGAAAGGAGAAGGGAAAGGGGGTAGAGGGAGGGAAGGGGTAAAGAGGGAGGGGGAGATGGGAAGAAGGGGGGGTAGGAAAAGGAGAAGGGGGAGGGGGTAGAGAGGGAAAGGGGGGGTAGTAAAGGGAGAAGGGGGAGGGGGGGTACTATGAGGGGGGGAAGCAGACACAGCGGTCAACAAAGAGCTGTTGGAGTTGCTGTTTGAAAATGGAAAGTGATGTCAGGGTTGCAAGTTTGAGGGTGCTCTGAAGAATATTCCAGTCGTATGCTGCTGCAAAACGGAAGGAGGTGCGGCCGAAGACAGTTCTATAAGCGGTTGAGCTGGGGATAGAAAGTTTGATGTACCCGCTTGATCTTGTACTATAGGTGTTTGTTGCTATGTGGAGGAGAGATGAGAGGTAATGTGGTGTCTTGCCTAGTATGGACTTAAAAATAAAGTGGTGCCAATGGAGGGATCGTCGGGTTTTAAGGGAGGGCCAGTCTACCAGATTGTAGAGGTCACAGTGGTGAGTCTGGAAGGGTGCATTGGTGGCGAAACGGATAGCTGAATGGTGAAGCGTGTCTAATTTTTTGAGGGCTGATGCTGAGGCTGTTCTATAAATGATATCGCCGTAATCTAAAATCGGAAGAATTGTCAACTTGACGAGGGTGTGTTTGGCCGGATGAGTGAAGGAAGATTTATTGCGGAAGAGGAAAGCTAATCTTGCTTTGATTTTAGTCTGAAGGTTATTGATGTGTGTATTGAAGGAAAGGGATGAGTCCAGCCAGATACCCAGGTATTTGTATGAATCCACAAATTCCAGGGCCACGCCCTCAGGTGTGCCATCGGCACAGATGATCTTGGGGGGTCTGGGGGCATCCTTAATTCGGGAGAAGAGCATACACTTTGTCTTTTTTGTGTTAAGGCGGAGATGGAGATTGAGAAAAGATTTCTCTACGTCCGTGAGGCTCTGTTGGAGAGTGGTTGCTGCAGATTGGAGGGAGGGGCCAACTGAATACAGGATGGTATCATCGGCGTAGAGGTGGATACGGGAGTTGCCCGCTGCTTTAGCAACATCATTAATATATATGGAAAATAAGATAGGGCCCAGGATAGAGCCCTGTGGCACACCTTTGAAAACAGCAAGAGGATCAGATATGATGTTCCCAGTTTTCACCTGCTGGATACGGTTAGCGAGATAGCTCGCGAACCAATCACAGCAGGAGGGGGACAAGCCGATGCTGGAGAGTCTACGCAGCAGGGTATTGTGTTCGACAGAGTCGAAGGCTTTAGCCAGGTCGATAAAAGTGGCTAAGCAGACCTGCTTGCTGGCCAAAGCTGAGGTGACATCATCGAGGACCTTCATGGTGGCGGTCAGACATCCATGACCGGATCGAAAACCAGATTGTAGGTCTGAAAGGATATGGTTGGATGTAAGGAAGTGGTTGAGTTGTTTGTGAACCAGCTTCTCCATGACTTTGGCTAGGCATGGCAAGATGGAGATCGGCCGATAGCAATTAGGATCAGAGCCAGTGCCACCCTTGAAGAGGGGGAAGACCATGGCTGTTTTCCAATCAGGGGGGAAGGTGGAGAGTTGAAGAGAAAGATTGAAAAGAGTTGAGACAGGGGCCGCAATGAGGTGTGCAGCTGCTTTTAGGAACCTGGGATCGAGCCCGTCAAAGCCGGCGGATTTATTTGGGTCCAGCAAGGAGAGTTCCTTCTGTACCTCTGAGATTGAAAAAGGTTTGAAAGAAAAGCCGGTGTCGCGGAGGAGGGGGATAGGGGGGGTGGGGGGGGGGTCCAGCTGCCCTGTGGCGGCTGGGGCAGAAAAGGACTGGGTTGCATTAACAAAGTGTTGATTAAAGAGTGAGGCCATACGAGGTTTGTCGGAAATGACAACACCATTGAAAGTCATGGAGACTGGGAGGTGAGGGGAAGCCAGCTTATTCTCCATAGATTTTACTGTTCGCCAGAACTTCCTGGAGTCAGACCCACATGTGGAGAGTTTCTCCTTGAAGTGGGAGATTTTGGCTTCTCTGATCGCCTGTGTTGTTTTGTTTCTGCATTGCCTGAAGGCAAGCAGGTCGGCTGAGGTCGCTGTCTTAGAGCGAGCTTTCCGCCACAGGGCGTTCTTTTGGTGGGTGAGCTCAGCCAAGTCATGAGAGAACCAGGGGCTGTAGCGGTCTTTTGTTCGAATTGTCTTCAGCGGAGCATGTTTGTCGACGATCGAGCTAAATGTGCTCTTAAAGAAGGACCAAGCATCATCCAGCGAAGGGGAGGAGTTTATGCTGTCCCAGTTTGCTGATGCGACATCGTCAAGAAAGGAATGCATGTCGAGGTTTTTCAGTGATCGCTTGGTGACGATAACTGGGGGGCGTTTAGGTGAGCAGCCAGACCGTATGCAGCCAATAACACAGTGATCACTGATCTGGCTGAAGACTCCAGATCTGAAAGTAGAAGGGTTATTTGTGAGGATGAGGTCAATTAATGAGTCAGCGGAGGGGTTTTTGATGTTTGGTCGGGTAGCCTGCATAATGATCTGGGTGAGGCCCAGCTCATTAAACTGCTCTACAACGACCTCTGGGGGATTGAACATGTTCCAATTCAGGTCGCCTAAGAGGATCATTTCAGAAGAGATGAAGGGGGCTAGAAGCTTGCTGAGAGCAGTTAGGGTGGAGGCCGATGGTGGGCGATAGCAGACAACTACAGTAAGGGATCGGCAGGCTGAGATTTTTAGCTTAGAAATCAGTAGTTCAAATTGTTTGGGGACTGACTTCGACAGGACAACAGAGCATTGAAGATTATCCTTAATATAGATGGCGACACCACCGTGGCTGGAGGCTCTGTCTTGACGGAAAACGTTGTACATGGGGATTTGAATGTCAAGGTCAGAGACACACTTTTTGAGGTGAGTCTCAGAAATGGCGACAACATCAGGGTTAGCGGTGTGCACAAAGGTCTTTAGGGCATCCAAATTTTTTGGATTAACCAAACTGCGGATGTTAGCGTGTAAAAAGCCCAGACCTTTCCGCTCAGTGAATTCTTTGAAGGTTATACAGGACAATACAATACAAAACAGTATTGCCACTCAAGGAAACGCCATTTCATCATTTAACAGTGCTTGTCCCTCATCTAGCAAATCCTTCTGCAGGCGCACCGGAATGAGGGGGGGACAATAAAATAAACAAAATATCCCAACCCCCTACCTCAACACCAGCAGGTGCACACACGCGGGGCACGGACACAAATTTGCACACCACAACTGCAAATCCTGTGGGAAACACAGGGATATGACTGGCACGTCCAGAATGACCCATGCCATGGGTTAGTCAGATAGAATGACCCATGCCATGGGTTAGTCAGATAGAATGACCCATGCCATGGGGTAGTCAGATTATCTTTTGAATTCAAAGCAATACTCCACTTAGTTCTAACATGGGGGTTTATGTGGCACTTGATGGCCATGAAAACCAGAATATAAACTACTCGCCAAGATCAGATGCAGCTGGACTGAATATTTCACACACATTTTGATTCGTGTTTTTGCCAGAAATGCCCATCCCTAATTTGGTCATCTGCCATAAAGGTGTGACTTCAGTTAGACATAATATCCAATATCCCATATGTTATACCGACTCAGTGAATCGACTGAAAGGGACCAGTATAATAAATCACCTAACATGTCAGTAATATGACCGTAGAGTTGTATTACTGTAGGTGTGGCTGTTTGCCCACCTCAGTGGAACTGAATAGACGGTCAGAACAAAAGATTACATGTTGGTTTATTCTGGATAGACTGGTTTTTGCAGAGGCAGAGGTTGTGGATGTGAGCTGCCAGAACTGCAGGAACTATATAACCAGCGGTGCCTCAGGAGGTCCCTGAAGATCATCAAAGACACAAACCATCTGCACAACAGCCTGTTCTCCCTGTTACCCTCAGGGAGGAGATACAGGGTCCCAAAAGCACGCACAAATCGCTTGAGGGACAGTTTCTTCCCGCAGGCCACGAGACTCCTTAACATACACAAATAGTGTAGTAGCTGTACTGTACCGTACTGTAGCTGCTACCATTATGTATGTGTAATGTTTAATTGTATGTTTAATTAGGTATATGCTATTTGCACCTGTACGTCAAATACGTCGAATTTAAAATGTTTAAGTACGTCCAAAGTATGCACATGACATGTGCACCAATGTGCAGTGAATATGCCACTGTCTCTGACCTGTCTTATCACTCTACTGCATTATTGCTTGTTGTGTCTCTTGTTGTTTTTGCACTCATATGCCCTGTTATATTTGTACTATGTTGTAAATGGAGTTCACAGCACAAGAATTTCACACGTGATACTTGTACTACGGAGTGACAATAAAAATCTTGAATCTTGAATTCATATGCAGTTAACTTTCTTTACATTTGCAGCAATGCATAAAAAAACTGCTTTCTTTGCAGCACATTTTGGACTGGGGGGAGGAAATGCATCTGGCCATGAGTTGTCTTGAATTATTTAATGCGGGAGTGACTTCTTAGCAAATCGTTATCATGTTTCTTGAATGCCAATGCGATTCCATTGTGCCATAAGGCTGTATTGGGCTAGTTCTGGGCTAGTTCAACGCTTCATTGTCTTCCATGGCGAAGGGGGGCTGTGTCGTCACCTGAATTGTGTTCCGCCACTTTACACGGCAACAGTAAGGGCGGTGTTATAGCTATTAGCTAATCAAAGAATTCCACTCTGGGACCTGTTTTTACTTCTTTTTTTTGCGTTTTCAGGCCGCAAAAATGCCATTCCCGTTTAAAAGGAAGGCACTAACGTTAAAAAAAAAAAGTTTGCTGTTTTATGCAGGGAGTGTTGCCGTTTAGCAGGGCCTCAAGCCCAACTTTACACAAATGAGGAACGGGGCGTTCCCAAAATGGCTGCATTGCACAGCTGCCTACATGCAACCATGGATGTATTAAAATAACTGGATAGGGGACGAGCCACGCCTGCTCACTGGCGGAGGCTGCTCACCGGCGCATGGGGAGGTTTTCTTCATGGTTTTACTTCCTGACCATGCGGCCCAAGGTGAAGTGCGCATGTGTGCCATGACGTATTCGTCTCCCACTCATGGATGTATTAAAAAGAAGAAAATACACCCATATACGGCTCTTAATGGCTTCTGAAGAAAAAATGCCCCATAAAAAAATATTTGATAATTAACTCATTGAGTGCCATGGACGTCTTTCGACGTCCAATTAAATAGTGACGTAGAGTGCCACGGACGTCTTTCGACGTCCAATGCGTTTTTTGACGGTGGGACGTCGATCAAAGCCTTCCGCAGCTCCTGTACAACTATTGTAGCTATTGGAGGTCTATAACCTATTTTACAGAACCCTTAGGTGGCGACAGTGCTCTCCAGGTTAACAGAAAGGCAGAGAAAAACAGAGAATAAGTCGTTGGGGAAACGGAAATCGCATCGCATCCGTATGCATCGATATGCATGAAGCGTTTTAACGTTAGATGTGCCTGCAGCAGGCAGCAGCCAATCTGCTCCCACAATTGAGCTCCTCTATGTCCGCTGCGACAGCCCATTCGCATGATCAGCCGTTATTATTCTCAACTGGAAGCATACAGTAGTAGCCGGTGACAAACACACGCGGAAAAAGCTGGATGTCGCGCACCCTTCACAGTGCAGAGCAAACTCAGCAGAGAGCCACCTCCCATACAGGAGGAGTGTGCAGTTGAGGCGGGGCGGGGGGGGGGGGGGGGGGGGGCACGCAGAGCAGCACACAACACTGACCCAGACAGACCCAGGCAGCAGGACAGGGTTGGCAAACGCAAGCCAGAATATCCGATGCCCACCAGCAGCAAATCAAGATCAGCAAGAAGCTGCAACCAGCAGCGCACGCAGGGGCCAGCGCTGCTGGTTGCAGCTAAAAATATTATTCTGCCAAACAAAATTCCCTGGCCTTCACTGTTTTATTGAAGGAAATAATTTTTGAGGTGTGACTACATCAGAAAATTAGCTTCAGAGTCAGTGATGTGTTTGAAATGTTTAATTTCACAAAAGGGTCATTATCTCAGCTTCTAGAAAAAAACTGCTCTTTTTTGTTAAATCAAGCTATCTTCTCCGGCTGATAACTAAAGAACGGAAAATGATATCAATAAACCTGTTTTTGCTGATGATAGAAAAGAGTCTCATCGTTCTTTTTGCGTGTTCATTGTTTACATAGTAATATCACACAATATTCTGTGGGCCTCGAGAAATCACTGAAAAAAGCTCTGAAACTCTGGCACTGGGAGCGTCCGTTCTCCAAAAGTGGCTGGCACTCAATGAGTTAAAAGAGTAGTTTTATACTTTGAGCGTCACGTGACTTGCAATACAGAGCTTCGCCACCATGTTCAAATGGCTTCACAGCCCAGCGCTATTGAATCCTGGGGGCTTGCATGCAACATGCACAATGAATGGGAAACATGGAAATGCATGCCCAAGTGGACACGTACCATGGCACACACACATGGCATGGCACACTGCCCCCGGGGGAAATGCAGTGTTTTACACCCCTGCTGACTGGCTGCATTCGAAGAGGTTTTATGTTTTGACTGGTTAATCTTTTTTAATTAGTTTCTAATTACAAAAATATTCTATCATTCAGGATAGAGGGCTGTCTTTTTCACTCACCTCTGACTGCGAAGTAGGTGATGGTGTATGGAGGCACTGAGGAGAGACAAATCACAAAGAAACAAATAACATGAGAATGATCCCATTTAGGACACACACGCGCGCGCACACACACACACACACACACACACACACACACACACACACACACACACACACACACTATAGCTAAAACGCGCCGCCTGGCAACATTAAAGCAATGTTTTCAGCATGCATAAGTAACGCACATTTAATAATTTGCTATATTCACTGCATGATAAGGCCTACTGCAAATAATCGAGTTTTGCTGCAGCTGTGGAACTTACTGGCGGTGAATCAGAGGACGTCGACTGGAGTCTGAAGTTGCACTGTGGACGGCAGGCAGCAGTCAAGTGACAAACCCGGAGGCAGCAAGGCGCTGGTTATTCTGCTTTCTGCTGAGTCACCGTGACTGAAGGCTGTCCCAGCTAGCCGATATCACAGAGAGCAATCACAGCAATCAACTCAAGTCAACCGGGAAGTCAACTCGGTAAGTGGGCGGATGGATTCAAGTGCAGGTCGTGGTGACATCATGTGAAAGACCACGTGACAGACCCACGCAATCTGTTTTTTCTTCTTCTTCTTCTTCTTCTTCTGCTGCCGCCGAGTCACCTGTTGTTTTTCTTCTTCTTCGTTTTCTTCTTCTTCTTCTTCCTCTTCTTTTGGTTTTATTGGCAGTTAGCAAACAGCTTTCGGGTGCATTATCGCCACCGACTGATCTGGAGTGTGGACTAAAGATCTATACAGTATCTAAATTGCTATCAAACAATAAAACACAATAGTCATAATTAAGTAAATAAAAAGGAACCAAATAACGAAAACTAATTTTCTCAGATTCTATTGATAGCCTATTTAAATACTCCAGAAAGGAGTATAACACGTAGGCTATCCCCGGTTTTATTTCGGACACTTGATCAAAATGTTATGTTGTTTTTGTTATCATTGCTTATTTACTCATCTATAGCCTACTTTATTACTCTCTCTTGGAATAATTTATTTCTTTATCTACTTTTATAGCTACTGTTTTATGTTAAAATTTCACCATTTTCGCCTTGTCCCCAAAACAGAGTTTTGATGTTTGGATGCAGTGCTCATCCCTAGTCTAGTGCTACATTCTGAGCAGTGTTTAGGTCATTGGTTGTAGTTTAGGTGATTATATTGTATTGTTTGCCTTGTTGCAAAGCCACACACATTACTGTTTTGGATTGTACCACAGAGCCATCCTTTGACCCATCCTTGTATCCATCCTTCCATCTTCCCATCTTCCACCACTCAAATAACACCAAAAATTAACACGTAACCTGCATTTTCTGGTTGTGGCCAATGAGGAGCCTTGAATCAAGGCAGTTATATTCATGAGGACAGTTGCATCTGATCAAGGGACCCCGATGTGCATAAATCACTGTATGTGTGCATGCATAAATGACTGATGTGGGCGTCTAGGGACTCATTACAGTACAAGCACCCTGCAGGCGGCGATCCGACTGTTGTCACCCGGCCATAGACTCAGTAGGTTCATCAGCCCTATTCCTATCACTGATAAACCTGCTAGTAGGTTGCAATGGCTGTTATCAAACAACTTTATATTTAGGCAAATAAAACAATTTTAGGGTTAGGGCCAAGGTTAGGGTCAGGGTTAGGGTTAGGGTTAGAATTAAATAACAAAAAGCGTTAAAATAAGATTTACACGTGAAATGGAAACCTATGGCTGATAACGAATCGCTGATAGCGACCTTCTGCGCCTACTAGCACTAGCAGCTAAATAGGGCCCTATACTGGCTGATATGAATGGGGTGATAACGCCGATTGAATGGGGTGACAACAGTCAGATCGGGTGGCAGGCACGTGTAGCCTATGACACGTAAGCCAGAGTGACGGAGCCAATTAACCCATTGATACCTGATGCAGCATTTGCGTGTATATCCCTCATTTGTGTGTGTATCCCTTTAAGATGGTTCGCGGTCTTAAAGGGATACACACACAAATGCTGCATCAGGTATCAATGGGTTAAGTTAAACTTTCAGTGGGGGACGGTTTCAACTTGTGATGGGTGGATGTGAACATTGTGGGCTACAGGAACCGGTGGAGCATGTATTTTTTTACTGTCCTAGATAATATCAACAAGTGACAGACACTTGGGTGGCGGCAATGCAACATGCAAACTCCACACAGAAAGGCCCTTTCGACGAGATAGCCCACCTGGGCAGTAGGCACTGAAGATATGGGGGGGTCACAACTCCAGCGCCCACAGCGTCCCAGGTGGGAATCGAACCCAGGACCTTCGAGCTGTGAGGCGACAGCGCTTACCACTGCTCCACCGTACCCCGTACCGTACCGTATGGAGCAACCTGTTGGCTGTGATGCGTTAACTCTCGCCAAATGTGACATGTTAACATGCCAAAAGGTGACATTTCTAAGACGATACAGAACAGCCAAATCAAGCCAAAGCGTGTAAAAGAGCCTCCGGGGGCAGCGTGTTTGTCAGGTTTTGGCTCGCCTAGGCGTGAAAAGTACACGCACTGACACGCTGGACTGGACGGAGGCGAAACATGACACTGACACAGTACACCGGCGGGTCTAAATTACACGCTTTGGCGGGATCTCAGCTTGGCTTGCAAGCAGTGGGCTAGCTCGGGGGTTTTGCGGAGGAAGCTGCAGGAAGCGATACTGAAAGCTGTATTTCCTCGAATGGCCACTTGAGGCTGGACCCGGAAGGGAGTCGTTCCCATTCACACCCATGTTAAAATGCCCCACGTTGTAACGATGATGAAGCATGCAGAATGGACCGAAACATAGTTTTGACCCATATTTAGGTCACATTCACGGTCAGGGGAGTGGCTGACATACCACTCGCTGGCAGCCTGTGGTGGTGTTGGTGGTGTGAGGACCAGTTATTCTCTGGGGAAAGTATGATGATGAGAGTGACGGGCCAGAGGAAGGCCTGGGCTCGACTGTCTGAGGGGCGGTATGGGGTGAAGCCATGTCTCCGCTTGCCTGATGCTCTGGGGAGGGGAGTGGGCAATACATCGCACAACACCAAACTGCTCACCCGCAGCCTGTGGCGATGCTGGCAGCATCATATAACGACTATAGGGTTACAAACCTGTGTAACAGGTACTGACAATGCAAACACACTGGATCCACATATATATATATATATATGTGTGTGTGTGTGTGTGTGTGTGTGTGTGTGTGTGTGTGTGTGTGTGTGTGTGTGTGTGTGTGTGTGTGTGTGTGTGTGTGTGTGTCAGTGTGTGTGTGTGTGTGTGTGTGTGTGTGTGTGTGTGTGTGTGTGTGTGTGTGTGTGTGTGTGTGTGTGTGTGTGTCTTCCCAGAGCCTATAGGAAGGACTCCAGGGAGGCCGCCCTTATTGATATGAGGAATGATGGTGTTGAGTACACATCCGTCTCAAATATGTGAAGATGATTTACATCTTCACATATCAGTGACTAACCATCAGTGACTAACCATCAGTGATCCCCAAACTGTGGGCCGCGGCCCACTACTGAGCCGTGGAGGTACTGCAGGTGGGCCGCGAGTGGTCTGCCAACACTCCCGATTTTCGCGGGCAATCAAAGGGCTACAGTGGAGATCCTGTTATCAAAAGAAACTATAAGACCTAAGGCATCCATTGGTACCGGGTGGTAATATGCTAGCTCCAAACATAGGTTACATTTTGGAGAGGGGAAACTATTTCAAGGGGGTCCCTTGACTATATATATATATATATATATATATATATATATATATATATATATATATATATATATATATATATATATATATATCCCCTCTTCCAACTCAACTATACAGATATCCTGTATCCTGTATCCTGTATCCGTATAAACTCTTTGTGGCTTACTCCTGGTAAAGTCTGGCTTTGTTAAGATTCAGTTATAGCTGCCATACACTTGAGCCGGTGTAATGCCGAGTTTTGCACCTCCACCACCAAATGCATCCCCACCTCACATATTGTAATGATTTATACGGCAATGTAACAGTTTATAAAAATGGTATAATCTGGTAGAGACTTGACCTCTAGGGGGTGACCCCGAGGCCTGGGAGGGGGGGGGGGTTTCTCCCTGCTTATGGAGGGGGATGCAAATCTCAGCGGTTCGTACCTGCTGAGATTTTCATCCCTGTTTTTAAAGACCCCCTAAAGTCAAAAACCAGTTCTTCTTCTTCCTACAGTTGGATGTCTGAGCTTCACTGTGCAGAATGATGTCTGTGCAGAGTTTGAGACTAGAACGCTGTTTCCACAATTGTCTGCTGAAAGTGTAAAGTTTATCAGAGCTCACTGAATGCTGTGATTGGCTAGTTATGTTCTAGATAACCCTGATTGGTTGCTTTGGATTTTTAAATGAGGGAGAAGGAGGGGAAGTCATTTTAAGGATTTTAACAAGATAATTTAACCTTTTTTTGTGGGAAAAACCCTCAGACAAATTATTATTCAAAGTAGAGTATTTCATACGCATCTTGAAATATGACTTTAGGGGGTCTTTTTAGGGGGTTTAAACAGCCCCAAAATATGGTGGGGATGCAATTATCGGCGGGGGATGGCCCACATCCGTTCCAAAGGACTGCACAATACAGACATGAACAAACAGACCCTCCCATCATTTGAGCACTTTAACAATTGGAATTTCTTTACAGGCCTGGCCATAGCCTACAGCTATATATATAGGTTTCGACCTATAGTCTTTCTTCTTCTCATATTTCACTTGTTTTCTCTCTCTCTCTCTCTCTCTCTCTCTCTCTCTCTCTCTCTCTCGCTCTCTCTCACACTCACCCCCCCCCCCCCCCCCACACACACACACACACAGACACACACACACACACACACACACACACACACACAGACACACCCTTTGTGGGTCGACACAAGCATATATAGACTGTTAGAAGAGACACAAAGAAGACACCTTTAAATTAGACTACCTGTACCTGGATCACTCACCTGCAAGCCTCTAAACTCGTGAGAAACATTCACAATGACAACGGTAAGTGCAACGTATCTCCTAAAACACTATTTAGCTAGTGTTCCTAAATATATATTTATATGTCTGTGGTGTTTTCATTATCCTCGTTAATATTTTACACCGAAAATTATAATAAGAATAAGTCACTGTAGGAATTCCAGGTACTTAGTGCAGAAGTAGGCATAGGCTAGTTTGAGGCTGTGGCAGGTTACTCTGCTGCTGGTCAAGATTGAAAAAAAATATATATATATTTTTTTTTTACATATTTCAGAAAACAAATAACTGCTAACTGTATCTGCATGAATGTAATGCAGGTTCTTTGTTAGATGAGCCATCATTGTCCCAGTGAAATCTCTTCTAAAACATTATCGATGCTACTTTTTTATATTTTCTCTTGTATTTTATGAATCGATCCATTCGTTCATTTAATTTGTTAGTGCTCACTCTATCTGTTTTGCATTGTTTCCCATTTAAAGCAAATGAATCAAATCACACTCGGGTTACACCATAATTCAGATTCAGATTCAGATAACTTTATTGTCCATCAAATTTGCATAAGATGGAAATGTAGTAGTGGCATATAGGAGTAGTTGAAGGAGAGTCACCGCACAACATAATCATACACCGGCATGAAGGACAAAGACAAAGTGACAACAATGCAATATACAGTGTACAGTACATTGGGTTAAAAAGGGGTTTGATTTCATCACACTTCAGTACAGCGGTGCTATAGGTAGTAAAGTACATGGTGTACATTAGGTAGTGATAATAATAATACTACAAAATATAAAAAGTGCATCAAATAATTGTTTGCAGAGGGCTTTAGAGAGTAACTTTAAAAAGAGGTTGACTTAAGGAGGCAGGTTTAAGGGGCCATAAAAGGGGCCAAATTATATGGTCAGTGGGTCCTGACGAGCCTGTGGTGGAATGTGGTTTGAAACGCCCCTGACCCTTCCAAGGTCACTCCTTGTTTTGCAGTGTTGGGCAAGTTACTTTCAAAATGTAATATAGTACATATTACTAGTTACTCTCATTTGAAAGTAATAAGTTACTTTACAATATTACTGTCTGTGTCGAGTAACTCGTTACTTATTACACTACTTTTGCATTACTTTCACCAAAATAACAGCAGTAGCAGAATGACATCGCCGCCCCGGAATCATCCCGGAAAATAATTTCAACTGTCTTGAAATCAGTGTAAACATCCAAGATTCTAAATGTTATCCTTTTCCTTTTTTCATTGTCATCTATAGTGGATTTATTATTTATAGTGGAGTTTTTTGTATGAAAACACACAATTTTATCGGGAAATGATTGATGTGCTTTGATTTAAAAAAAAAAGTAACTCAATTTGTAACTTGTGTTACTTGACAAAGTAACTGGTATAATATTACTGAAATCCTATTGTTAATAAGTTATATTACTGAGTTACTGCTAAAAGTAATATATTACATGTAATATGTTACTTTTGTAATGAGTTACCCCCAACACTGTTGTTTTGTCTCATTCCACAGAAAGAAAATGTCTCCTACTGGACCTTGAGTGTCACCATATTGAGAGCACAAAACAATCACTCCAAAGATTATTGTAAGTAAAGCTAACTCAAAATGTGATTTAAAAAAAAGGGATAGTTTGGTATTTTGAACAGTGCGCCGAAATAACTGATATAATAAATAATTATGTTTTCTGTCATGATCCCATTAGTAGAAATGATAAACATTGTTTTGCAAAACAATGTTCACAATATATAAACAGTATTATCTTGGAAAGAATTCAAATAAAACCCAAGCTAGAGAAGTTATGGTTTCTACTTCTAATGGGGATCATGACAGAAAACATGTTATTTGGGCCCCAGGGTTCAAAATACAGAGCTATTCCTTTAATAAGAAATGTGTTACACATTTAAATATCCCACTATTAGTGTGATATTGTTGCTCTGCTCTGTTTACCCCAAGGCTTTTTCCTGTGTCACTACTACAGGGACTGAATCAGACTGCTATGTCATTCTGCGTCTCCCCACCGCATCCACAAGGACGTACCAGACAACAACGGTGGCAAACAGCAAAACCCCGGAGTGGAATGAAACGTTTAAGTTCAGGGTCCACAGCAACGTGAAAGTGAGGCTACTGTATACTGACATTCGGTCAATGATTGATGTATAAGTGCATCGTAGCAATATCTTTGAGTGAGCTGATGAGGCAAGACAATTTTATTTATATAGCACATTTCATATACAAATCCAAAGTGCTTTACACCAGGTAGGATATACCGTTCACATTGAACGATAAATAACTGTGCAATATCTGGAAATATATCTATGAGCCTATAAGTTCAGTGATGATGTCATCAGTGATGATGTCATATTCCAGACCAGGATGGGCTTGTCTCCCAAGGGGGGGGGGGGGGTCCCCACGGGCTAGTGTATTTAAAATAGACACTTTACACCACACTCATTAGCAGTTAATGCAAAATTTAGTAAATGTTCAAATGTACCCGTGCCTTGTTTGTTTTAACTTGTGCAAACCCTTTTTCTGTGTGTGAATTCTTTGGGTAACACTTTATAATAATGTTCAGTAGTAAGTCATTTATAAGCTATTAGTTAATGATAAACTAAATCATTTACAAAACATGAATATACATTTGTAGATGATTAAGTTGTAAGTTATTCAAAGTTTTTATAGTCCAACCTGTCTCTATACACATTTGTTAATCATGAACAAATGATGAGCAAATAGCTACTAATAGCTAACTAATAGCTTACAAATGACATACTACTGAACGTTATTATAAAGTGTTACCGAAGATTATTCGTGTTATAGTTAGCAGACAGGTCCGCGCACAACACCAGCAAACACACAACACCAGCAAACACACAACACCAGCAAACTCCTCTTCTGTCTTCTGTCTTTCCAGAATATTCTGGAGATGAAGCTGTATGACGATGACTATAGCGCCGACGACCTGATTTCCACACTGCTGTTTGACATCAGCAACCTCACCCTAGGGGAGAAGGAGACCAAGGTCTTCACCACACACCAAGAGGTGAAAACCACATCCGCATCTTTAGTCATTAAAGCATCTTGGAATGACACACGATTGATCTGTAAGCTGTACTTCCTCAGAAATGTGACCTAACAATGGTGCTAGCACATTAGCTGCTCCAGCTAAAAGTACACATACTCGCTTGTGCAATCTGAACACCATCTAGCGTCTCTTTGGGGCTACTCCTGTGGTACATCCTCATTCCTCACAGACACACTGACATATTTCACTAATGAATTGCAGACACTCGACACGTGACATATCTCATAAGAACAGAATGCAGTTTGATCTGATGATAACACATTGTTCTCATGCCCTCAGACAGGGGATGAACTCTTTGTGGAGTTTGAGCTACTGGAGAGGTAAACTTATTTTGCATTTTCCTCCTGTTTTCACTTTGCTTTCATGTAAAGATGAGAAATTACTTGGTAGCCTGAAGTTTATGCACACTTAATGCAACAACATTTATTTGTCTTTTTGTAGTGAGGAGCCCAGTCATGAATACCTCACAAACGGCATCCTAGTGGTAAGTTGTGGGATCCTGACAGAACAATACACTGTACCCCCAAAAAAACATGCTCAACCCTCAGTTATTTCTGTGAGTGCTGAATCCTCAAAAAATGTGACGAAAAGAAAATTTTCCAGGACAGCACTCGATCCAATAAATTAATGCATTTATTTGTATTGTTGCACAGATGTTTCAGGTCAAACGCCCCTTCCTCAGTGACAGTGCTATTTTTGTCTTTTCTCCATATCCACATTACTTTAATATTAGGCATATAGCCTCAAAATCCAGGTCGGGACCAGTTTTAACTTAACAGAAAAATCTCACGTAAAATCACAAAAAAACAAGATAAAGATAACTCGTCATTGAGTCCCATTGGCTCCAATGTGTCAATAAAATAAACATATCCAAAAACAGATTCCTTTTGAAGTAAGGACCTCTAAGTGAAGTATTAATAACCGTCTCAATGCCTGTACAAAAGTGACTCTTTGGACTCCAACTCCCATAACCCATCACTTCCTCACCTCCAGCCATTTTCCCTCACACAAGCACACCTACCCCTAATTGCACACTAATTGGAGCAATTACCCACCACACCTGGACAGTTAAAGAGGCACTGATTACACCTCAGCTCAGTGTTGCCTGGACTAGTGAGCTGCTGGTTGTGTTTATTCCCTCTGATTCTTCCACTGTCAAGGCTTGAAAGAGCAACCCGCATTTTTAGTCATTTTTACAATAACCATATGACATCTCGTGTTGTGTGGTTATGGCTATTAAAATGCCTAGCTACCGATGATTTTACATCATGATTACAGATTGAACACGTATGTTCACAAACCCTTGTTTTTAAATCATGCTTCGTTTTCCCAACAGAATATAGTTTGCATGTGCATTTTAATACAACAAATTTAGTGTTGCATGTAATTCTGACTCTAACCTTCATCACCTTTCCAGTCTTAGGATGGAGGAAGTGATTAGGCTACCTGTAATCAGCCCATGGCTTTGGACACAGTTAAAACAGGGAAAGTTCCCACTTGGGATACTTGACAAGAAATGAGAAGGCAGGGTTCCAGTTATATGGGGGCTGAGCTCCCATAAGGAGAGTCTGAGACCCCATGAACACATACAGTACACCTGTGGGGGTCTAACATACTACCAACAACCATTATTTTTAATCACAAATCATGCATTTCTCAATGTAATTAGTATTATTTATGCAGAGGTGGAAAGTACTCAAGTGCAAGTATTTAAATTATGCACTATTGAGTGAATTCTGTGTGTTTTTACCTATTTATATTAAATCCTCTCTTTTCCCCAAATCTACTTTGAACCAATCTTAAGTCAGAGAATACTTCCTCTTGGTTATCTTACCTCAGTTCAAACCTCACTGCTGTCAGTACCCACATGAATTGAGTTTATAAATGACAGATGTGTAAGATAGTAAGAAATGTGGTTCAAACATGAACCAAATCTAAGTCACAGAATATTGTCTCTTGGTCTATCTCACCTCAGTTCAAGACCTCAATGCTGCTCGTCTTCTGGTGTACACGGTACAAGGGCCCTCCCTTCCTTACAGAGTTCCATCACAGTCAGTGCCAGGGTCAATATTAGACAGAACTGGACCCCCTTCCCCGCATAAAAAATTCACTCAAGAGTAAATTAATATATAAAAGGAAATAAAGAAATAAAAATTACAATTAAAGGCAGAGCTGAACATAAAAGTATTTAGCCTATTTTTAAAGGTAGCCAGTGTTGGAGCAGATCTGAGATCTGTTGTTTGCATTATGAGCACACCTTACTTTGATTACAATAACCAGAACAACTGATTTCTCTCTGTGCCTCATGTCCCAGGCTGCCCCATTCTCTGCTTTGGATATCAATATCGACCAGCTACTAAGCAATGAAAGTATGTACTATCAACATCAAACATATGAATTTGACATTTCTGTCCACCTCAATAAGTTTAACTTATTGTATATAACTCATTAAGTTATATTGAAATGTACATTAAAGGGATAGTTCACGTTTTTTAAAGTCTAGCCCTATTTGCTACTTACCAATATGATGATGTTGATTGGTAGAGTTCTTTCTCAGCAAGATCTCTACCAATCAACATCATCATTAGTTAGTAAGTAGCAAATAGGGCTAGACTTTAAAAAAAAAAGTTAACTATCTCTTTAAGCGTCTGCTTTCTTAACTGTTTACATAATTTTCTATCAGCAACCTGGTATTGAAAATAAGGTATGTACTGTACTGTGCCTTGCCATATGGACAATGTGATGTTAGAGCAATTGTAATTTGGCCTAGGACAGTGCTTGTGCGTGCGTGCTCACCTGTGACTTATCAAGCAACGTTAACATATTCATTAGTATCCGTACAGTACAGACACATGATGTAACATTCATATCTCGCACATTTGCATCTTTTCTCAGGTATCAAGGACATGGTGCTTCAACTAAGGGGTGCCTATAAAGAGGATATAGAGGATACTCTATACCCCAAAACCCAGGAAGCAAGAAGCCTGCGCTTCTATATCAACAGGGACCTGGAGACGGAACTAGGAGTGGTGGTGAGGTTCACAGGGATAATTCACTCCAAAACGAAAATTCACTAATTCAGTCATTAACTTCTCACCCCCCACATGTAGTCAAGCCCAAAACACAGCTCCTACAGTTATAACCCCCCCTACTCAACCTTCTCCCACACTATTATAATTAACAATGGCCATCTTTTTCAAGCTCCAAAAATGGCATAAAAATGTTCATCAAATTTCTCAGCTCATGTAGCAAAATTCAAGTTTTTTGTAGCCATACAATTGCACTTTTTCATTCAAAAGTATACATTTACATTTCCTATTTTCCTCCAATAATGATACTTTTTTTTTTTTTTTTTTTTTACAAACAAAAGACAATTACCGAGTGCTCACTGGTCGGCTCCAGGAATGTGAGGTGCTCTTGAAGTGCAGAATTGTATTCAAAGGTAAAGCATCAGCTTACTTCAGCCACTGATCTCACACTGAGACAAGGTGTAAAGGTTAAAAAGGTTAAAAGGTGTTAAGGTTAAAGGAGCTTCTTCAGGGGGTGTAGGAAAGAGCTTTCCTACACGCCCTGAAGAAGGCCCTGCGAGGCTGAAACCGGTCGGCGGTGATCATTTTAACTTTATTATGCCCTAGAAAATAAAGGCTTTTTAACCTTTACACCTTGTCTCGGTGTGAGTGCCTGAAGTAAATGGTAAATGGTAAATGGCCTGCATTTATATAGCGCTTTTATCCAAAGCGCTTTACAATCAGTAGGTAGTCTACATTCACCCATTCATACACCGATGGCGGCAGGCTGCCACGCAGGGTGCCTACACACCATCGGGAGCAATTTGGGGTTCAGTATATTGCCCAAGGACACTTCGACATGCAGACTGGAGGAGGCGGGAATCGAACCACCGACCTCTTTGATCCAAAGCGATTAGTGGACAACCCGCTCTACCTCCTGAGCTACAGCCGCTACGGCTACAGTAAGCTGATGCCCCTACAGTGCTCTGGCGGAAGTCAAAGGACTGTGCTAGCGCGCACCTCCTCCAAAATCTCCGCTATTTGCTTGCAAATGAGTGATTATAGGATCAGAGCATTTATTTATTTTTTCACTCAGGGTTCTAGTGCATAATGCTTTTTCAATACTGTTGTTCTTCTCATTTCTGCCGGGGGAATGTTGGCTAGTTCTATAACAAAGCAATGTTATTGAGGAAAATTTAGGAGATAATGAGGTAAATGTGGGACTTTTCAAGATTCAAGATTCAAGATTCATTTTAATAGCCATAGTGACTTTTTGATTTGACTTTGTGTTTTCGAACCCACATTGCAAACATTTGGCTGTAAAACTCGGATTAGTTGCATGAGCTGTTTTCTGTGGCGATTCGACCATCATGGCAGTGTACTTACTCACGGCCATGTTGTTAATGACTGCATTTTCATTTTTAACCCATTGATACCTGATGCAGCATTTGCGTGTATATCCCTCATTTGTGTGTGTATCCCTTTAAGACCGCGAACCGCGTTAACGCGGTTCGCGGTCTTAAAGGGATACACACACAAATGCTGCATCAGGTATCAATGGGTTAACACAAATTCTCCAGTTTCTCGCTGAAAGACAAGTGATATATCACACAAATAATGCCGTTTTCTCTCTTTCTGTCTTGTAGAATCCAGATAATGATAACGAGGGTAATGCTGTCACCGCCTCTGCTGTTCCTCTGTTATCTGCCGTCCCTGTCATGTTCCCACGTGGACATGACAGCAAAGTGACTCTACCTATTGGTCAGGTACAACACATGTGACATGTCTGTAGCAGGTCTGAGATGTACCTATTGGTCAGGTACAACACATGTGACATGTCTGTAGCAGGTCTGAGACGTACC
>NC_139633.1:27402095-27429595 GCF_964638095.1 Poromitra crassiceps
ATATCACTTTAGTGTAGATGCATAATCACGATAGTAAGAGATATACAACACAGACTAAAGTGTCATTTTTTCACACAGCTAGCAGCTAACTATTACAGTATGTTCACGACTGTCAATATTACCAAGATTTTCCAAGTTGACAGGATGTCCCCAACATAATTCAATCACTAACATAAAACATGCCAAGACAACATGTTGCAACCTCACACATCTTATTTTGGCAAGTTCATATTCATTGATTGTGGTGTTTGATTTTCTCTTTTGTCCCTGAAAACATTTGTATAATTGATTTGCAGACTAAATGTTTTGTTTTGCTTGTTAATCAGTCCCTCCATGATTTTGCAGTTGTTTTTTGTGTGATTGTTGCCATAAAAAATGCTGAAAAATTGCAATGCAATTTGCATTTTATCTGATTGTTTGGTGGTCAAATTGTGGGAACTGGCAAAAATTGCAGGTTGAGGAACCTGTTTTGCCTTTTTTGAGGTTTAATCGCGGGAGATTGGTTGAATTTGCATTAATTATTGTCATCGCAAAATCACAATTTCCTGGAGGGACTCGTTGATGGGGAAATATCATGGAGTGTAACAATTATTGATTATGAATTAATGAATCTCCTGTCCTTGTTGGCTTCATAGAAAACCACCAGTACCCTGTCTGACCAGCAGAGGGCAATAGCTGATGGCCAAAACCCTTTGCCCATATACACAGCTGTCAATATGAAGGATGACCTAACCGGCGTCCAGTCTGAAGCTGGTAAAGATCATCTCTAGACATTTTCTTCAATCTATTTTTAACTAACATCATAGCTGAAACAGGGCAGTTGAAATTCAATTTGATAAATGTCATGTTTTTTTCCCCATTGTCACCTGCCTAAATTATAATGGTCCTGGACATATTGGGGGTTATTCATACAACTCACTGGCAGGGTTGCACACTGTGGGCTCAGACCGTCATGGTAGAGTATTCATAAATGGGAATTCATCAAATACCGTATACTATGCAACTATTTCATAAAAAAAAACACTATATACACTTAAACACTATATACACAAATGATATACACTCAAAAAAAGTTTTCTCTCTCAATCATCACTTATGACCCATAGAATTGTGTGGCGCTGTGCAGAGAGACGCTGCCCCCCCTGTCTGTATTGTCATGTTTTCACAATGTTTTGCTGTGTTCTGTGGTGTGTGGTTGAGCGAGGTTGACAGTAAATGGGGAGAGCGAATGTCACAAAACCAGTGAAATGCAGGGATTAAACAATTTTGTCTGATAGTTTCACAGCGGTTATGTTATAAAAGCATAAATAAACAAACACCTCCAAACCATGGAGGTATATGCTCCAAACACCTCGCAAAACGCTCTAGGAACGAGTCGCATTTCCTGGTTTGCAATCTACTGCTCTGCTCTGAGCGATGTTATTGGCTGGACACTACACGTCCCCGCGTGGGGCTCTGAACATGTTTCCGCCCACAAACATCCCGTGATTGAGGCCCACAGGCATAGACAAACTATATAAACAAATTATGAATATGCATGTCATAACTAGCCCTTTTGTTCTCCCCTTGACTGATCTTGTTTTCAGAGTGGTGTGAGTTCACCCCCTATGAAGTCGGCATTTCCAAGTATGGGGCGTTTGTCCCAGCTGAGGCGTTTGGGAGTCAATTCTTCCTTGGTCATAGGGTCAAAAAACTCAAAGAAATCCGCCTCCCTTATTTGTTGGGTGAGAGAACATGACAGCTCCGTCATCAATAAACCTACTGTCATGTCAATATTAATATGTATGGTTCTACAATCAATTATGTACAATAATAGAATTAAATCTTTTTAATATTTCAATCTTATCAGGGATATGGAGCAGTGCCTTCTCTGTCACCATGACCCAACTATGGCAGTTTGCTACAGGTGCCAAGCCTTCCTGGACTCTTCCGGAATCTAATGTCGAGATAGGTACAGCAATCAGCACATTTGCCCTATGGTGCCCTGAGACACACAAATACATGTTTCTCCAGTTGATTTGCTGACTACTAATGTTGTTCTTGACACAGTATTAATTTTTTTCTTGTGCTGCATGATATCACATTATGTGTTGTAAGTTTTTATTATTATTATTATTATTATCATTATTATTGTGCTTGCTGACAAGCAAGGCACAATCTTGAAATCCCACATACTTATTATTATAGTTGCTATCCACTTTTTGTCCGACTAATAACTCCCCCAATTTTTGCACCACATAGACATGCCAGACCTCAAAATGACCGGCTTATTGAGGACATGTATGCTATGACTTTGTTAAGGGTTTGTGAAAGCGGTTTGGCCGCAATTCGCCATTAAGCGCCATTTTTTTCCCCATTGACTTGCATGGGGTTTGGAAAAATCTTGCAAAATCTTGCAGTAAATTAGGTGTAATTCAGAAACCATAAGAGCTAGAGCTACGAAACTTGATGGGGAGGTGCACTGAGCGGTCTTTTACTATCCCCGAAAAAATTGCACCAATTGACCATATGGTGGCGCTATAACAGCCCTCCTTACCTTTTGCTCGATAACTTTTGAACCGTAGGGTTTATCATCAAAATTATTTTTTCCCTGGATTCCTTGGGTCCTCCCGCATCTACTCAACTAGGCCACGCCCATTTGCGTCTGACTAGATTTTCCGCCATTTTGCATTTTGTCCAAAACAGATTTTTTCCGATTTCTCCTTGAAATTTTGTCCAATCTTCACCAAACCAACGCACACATCACGTGGGGACTGTCCTGCACAACACTGATTTGGAAGTTTTTGAAAAAAATGCACCGTTGCGATATAATCCACTTCCAACTTTCTGTGGGTGGGGCCTATTTCACAAAAATCATCCAATGCTAACCAAACTTGGTACAGGTGTGGAGGGATGTACTCTGAGCCTATATCAGAAGTATTTTGTCATTTAGCCTTTAGGGGGCGCTATAGCAGCATTCAGTGCCTGTCCCTTCTAAATTGTTTTATTTTGAAGGGCGGCAGGAAGTGCGGATTCATTCTCATTATGGCCAGCCTTCCTTCTTGTATGACACTTGACACTTCTGAGTTGATTTCAGAAGAGATAGTGTCATTTGGCGTGTAGGGGGCGCTATTGTTTGCCTATGGGGCGCGCTACAGCAACGTATCTCCGCAACCGTAACTCGTAGAGACTCAATGATGGCGGCGTTGGAATCGGGGTGAAAAAGTACGCTAGTGGTGGGCAGAATCACGATTGCACCTTCCGTTTCCGAGATAAAAGCAATAATTATTGTGCTTGCTGACAAGCAAGGCACAATCTTGAAATCCCACATACTTATTATTATTGTGCTTGCTGACAGGCAAGGCACAATCTTGAAATCCCACATACTTATTATTATTGTGCTTGCTGACAAGCAAGGCACAATCTTGAAATCCCACATACTTATTATTATTGTGCTTGCTGACAAGCAAGGCACAATCTTGAAATCCCACATACTTATTATTATTATTATTGTGCTTGCTGACAGGCAAGGCACAATCTTGAAATCCCACATACTTATTATTATTATTATTGTGCTTGCTGACAAGCAAGGCACAATCTTGAAATCCCACATACTTATTATTATTATTATTATTATAGTTGCTATCCACTTTTTGTCCGACTAACAACGCCCCCAATTTTTGCGCCACATAGACATGCCAGATCTCAAAATGACCGGCTTATTGAGGACATGTATGCTATGACTTTGTTAAGGGTTTGTGAAAGCGGTTTGGCCGCAATTCGCCATTAAGCGCCATTTTTTCCCCCATTGACTTGCATGGGGTTTGGAAAAATCTTGCAAAATCTTGCAGTAAATTAGGTGTAATTCAGAAACCATAGGAGCTAGAGCTACGAAACTTGATGGGGAGGTGCACTGAGGGGTCTTTTACTATCCCCGAAAAGATTGCACCAATTGACCATATGGTGGCGCTATAACAGCCCTCCTTACCTTTTGCTCGATAACTTTTGAACCGTAGGGTTTATCATCAAAATTCTTTTTTCCCTGGATTCCTTGGGTCCTCCCGCATCTACTCAACTAGGCCACGCCCATTTGCGTCTGACTAGATTTTCCGCCATTTTGCATTTTGTCCAAAACCGTTTTTTTGCCATTTCTCCTTGAAATTTTGTCCAATCTTCACCAAACCAACGCACACATCATGTGGGGACTGTCCTGCACAACACTGATTTGGAAGTTTTTGAAAAAAACGCACCGTTGCCATATAATGGACTTCCAACTTTCTGTGGGTGGGGCCTATTTCACAAAGATCGTCCGATGCTAACCAAACTTGGTACAGGTGTGGAGGGATGTACTCTGAGCCTATATCAGAAGTATTTTGTCATTTAGCCTTTAGGGGGCGCTATAGCAGCATTCAGTGCCTGTCCCTTCTAAATGGTTTTATTTTGAAGGGCGGCAGGAAGTGCAGATTCATTCTCATTATGGCCAGCCTTCCTTCTTGTATGACACTTGACACTTTGGCTGAAAGCAAGGCACAAATTACAAAGTCCCCCATTATTATTGTGCTTGCTGACAAGCAAGGCACAATCTTGAAATCCCACATACTTATTATTATTATTATTATTATAGTTGCTATCCACTTTTTGTCCGACTAACAACGCCCCCAATTTTTGCGCCACATAGACATGCCAGATCTCAAAATGACCGGCTTATTGAGGACATGTATGCTATGACTTTGTTAAGGGTTTGTGAAAGCGGTTTGGCCGCAATTCGCCATTAAGCGCCATTTTTTCCCCCATTGACTTGCATGGGGTTTGGAAAAATCTTGCAAAATCTTGCAGTAAATTAGGTGTAATTCAGAAACCATAGGAGCTAGAGCTACGAAACTTGATGGGGAGGTGCACTGAGGGGTCTTTTACTATCCCCGAAAAGATTGCACCAATTGACCATATGGTGGCGCTATAACAGCCCTCCTTACCTTTTGCTCGATAACTTTTGAACCGTAGGGTTTATCATCAAAATTCTTTTTTCCCTGGATTCCTTGGGTCCTCCCGCATCTACTCAACTAGGCCACGCCCATTTGCGTCTGACTAGATTTTCCGCCATTTTGCATTTTGTCCAAAACCGTTTTTTTGCCATTTCTCCTTGAAATTTTGTCCAATCTTCACCAAACCAACGCACACATCATGTGGGGACTGTCCTGCACAACACTGATTTGGAAGTTTTTGAAAAAAACGCACCGTTGCCATATAATGGACTTCCAACTTTCTGTGGGTGGGGCCTATTTCACAAAGATCGTCCGATGCTAACCAAACTTGGTACAGGTGTGGAGGGATGTACTCTGAGCCTATATCAGAAGTATTTTGTCATTTAGCCTTTAGGGGGCGCTATAGCAGCATTCAGTGCCTGTCCCTTCTAAATGGTTTTATTTTGAAGGGCGGCAGGAAGTGCAGATTCATTCTCATTATGGCCAGCCTTCCTTCTTGTATGACACTTGACACTTTGGCTGAAAGCAAGGCACAAATTACAAAGTCCCCCATTATTATTGTGCTTGCTGACAAGCAAGGCACAATCTTGAAATCCCACATACTTATTATTATTATTATTATTATAGTTGCTATCCACTTTTTGTCCGACTAACAACGCCCCCAATTTTTGCGCCACATAGACATGCCAGATCTCAAAATGACCGGCTTATTGAGGACATGTATGCTATGACTTTGTTAAGGGTTTGTGAAAGCGGTTTGGCCGCAATTCGCCATTAAGCGCCATTTTTTCCCCCATTGACTTGCATGGGGTTTGGAAAAATCTTGCAAAATCTTGCAGTAAATTAGGTGTAATTCAGAAACCATAGGAGCTAGAGCTACGAAACTTGATGGGGAGGTGCACTGAGGGGTCTTTTACTATCCCCGAAAAGATTGCACCAATTGACCATATGGTGGCGCTATAACAGCCCTCCTTACCTTTTGCTCGATAACTTTTGAACCGTAGGGTTTATCATCAAAATTCTTTTTTCCCTGGATTCCTTGGGTCCTCCCGCATCTACTCAACTAGGCCACGCCCATTTGCGTCTGACTAGATTTTCCGCCATTTTGCATTTTGTCCAAAACCGTTTTTTTGCCATTTCTCCTTGAAATTTTGTCCAATCTTCACCAAACCAACGCACACATCATGTGGGGACTGTCCTGCACAACACTGATTTGGAAGTTTTTGAAAAAAACGCACCGTTGCCATATAATGGACTTCCAACTTTCTGTGGGTGGGGCCTATTTCACAAAGATCGTCCGATGCTAACCAAACTTGGTACAGGTGTGGAGGGATGTACTCTGAGCCTATATCAGAAGTATTTTGTCATTTAGCCTTTAGGGGGCGCTATAGCAGCATTCAGTGCCTGTCCCTTCTAAATGGTTTTATTTTGAAGGGCGGCAGGAAGTGCAGATTCATTCTCATTATGGCCAGCCTTCCTTCTTGTATGACACTTGACACTTTGGCTGAAAGCAAGGCACAAATTACAAAGTCCCCCATTATTATTGTGCTTGCTGACAAGCAAGGCACAATCTTGAAATCCCACATACTTATTATTATTATTATTATTATAGTTGCTATCCACTTTTTGTCCGACTAACAACGCCCCCAATTTTTGCGCCACATAGACATGCCAGATCTCAAAATGACCGGCTTATTGAGGACATGTATGCTATGACTTTGTTAAGGGTTTGTGAAAGCGGTTTGGCCGCAATTCGCCATTAAGCGCCATTTTTTCCCCCATTGACTTGCATGGGGTTTGGAAAAATCTTGCAAAATCTTGCAGTAAATTAGGTGTAATTCAGAAACCATAGGAGCTAGAGCTACGAAACTTGATGGGGAGGTGCACTGAGGGGTCTTTTACTATCCCCGAAAAGATTGCACCAATTGACCATATGGTGGCGCTATAACAGCCCTCCTTACCTTTTGCTCGATAACTTTTGAACCGTAGGGTTTATCATCAAAATTCTTTTTTCCCTGGATTCCTTGGGTCCTCCCGCATCTACTCAACTAGGCCACGCCCATTTGCGTCTGACTAGATTTTCCGCCATTTTGCATTTTGTCCAAAACCGTTTTTTTGCCATTTCTCCTTGAAATTTTGTCCAATCTTCACCAAACCAACGCACACATCATGTGGGGACTGTCCTGCACAACACTGATTTGGAAGTTTTTGAAAAAAACGCACCGTTGCCATATAATGGACTTCCAACTTTCTGTGGGTGGGGCCTATTTCACAAAGATCGTCCGATGCTAACCAAACTTGGTACAGGTGTGGAGGGATGTACTCTGAGCCTATATCAGAAGTATTTTGTCATTTAGCCTTTAGGGGGCGCTATAGCAGCATTCAGTGCCTGTCCCTTCTAAATGGTTTTATTTTGAAGGGCGGCAGGAAGTGCAGATTCATTCTCATTATGGCCAGCCTTCCTTCTTGTATGACACTTGACACTTTGGCTGAAAGCAAGGCACAAATTACAAAGTCCCCCATTATTATTGTGCTTGCTGACAAGCAAGGCACAATCTTGAAATCCCACATACTTATTATTATTATTATTATTATAGTTGCTATCCACTTTTTGTCCGACTAACAACGCCCCCAATTTTTGCGCCACATAGACATGCCAGATCTCAAAATGACCGGCTTATTGAGGACATGTATGCTATGACTTTGTTAAGGGTTTGTGAAAGCGGTTTGGCCGCAATTCGCCATTAAGCGCCATTTTTTCCCCCATTGACTTGCATGGGGTTTGGAAAAATCTTGCAAAATCTTGCAGTAAATTAGGTGTAATTCAGAAACCATAGGAGCTAGAGCTACGAAACTTGATGGGGAGGTGCACTGAGGGGTCTTTTACTATCCCCGAAAAGATTGCACCAATTGACCATATGGTGGCGCTATAACAGCCCTCCTTACCTTTTGCTCGATAACTTTTGAACCGTAGGGTTTATCATCAAAATTCTTTTTTCCCTGGATTCCTTGGGTCCTCCCGCATCTACTCAACTAGGCCACGCCCATTTGCGTCTGACTAGATTTTCCGCCATTTTGCATTTTGTCCAAAACCGTTTTTTTGCCATTTCTCCTTGAAATTTTGTCCAATCTTCACCAAACCAACGCACACATCATGTGGGGACTGTCCTGCACAACACTGATTTGGAAGTTTTTGAAAAAAACGCACCGTTGCCATATAATGGACTTCCAACTTTCTGTGGGTGGGGCCTATTTCACAAAGATCGTCCGATGCTAACCAAACTTGGTACAGGTGTGGAGGGATGTACTCTGAGCCTATATCAGAAGTATTTTGTCATTTAGCCTTTAGGGGGCGCTATAGCAGCATTCAGTGCCTGTCCCTTCTAAATGGTTTTATTTTGAAGGGCGGCAGGAAGTGCAGATTCATTCTCATTATGGCCAGCCTTCCTTCTTGTATGACACTTGACACTTTGGCTGAAAGCAAGGCACAAATTACAAAGTCCCCCATTATTATTGTGCTTGCTGACAAGCAAGGCACAATCTTGAAATCCCACATACTTATTATTATTATTATTATTATAGTTGCTATCCACTTTTTGTCCGACTAACAACGCCCCCAATTTTTGCGCCACATAGACATGCCAGATCTCAAAATGACCGGCTTATTGAGGACATGTATGCTATGACTTTGTTAAGGGTTTGTGAAAGCGGTTTGGCCGCAATTCGCCATTAAGCGCCATTTTTTCCCCCATTGACTTGCATGGGGTTTGGAAAAATCTTGCAAAATCTTGCAGTAAATTAGGTGTAATTCAGAAACCATAGGAGCTAGAGCTACGAAACTTGATGGGGAGGTGCACTGAGGGGTCTTTTACTATCCCCGAAAAGATTGCACCAATTGACCATATGGTGGCGCTATAACAGCCCTCCTTACCTTTTGCTCGATAACTTTTGAACCGTAGGGTTTATCATCAAAATTCTTTTTTCCCTGGATTCCTTGGGTCCTCCCGCATCTACTCAACTAGGCCACGCCCATTTGCGTCTGACTAGATTTTCCGCCATTTTGCATTTTGTCCAAAACCGTTTTTTTGCCATTTCTCCTTGAAATTTTGTCCAATCTTCACCAAACCAACGCACACATCATGTGGGGACTGTCCTGCACAACACTGATTTGGAAGTTTTTGAAAAAAACGCACCGTTGCCATATAATGGACTTCCAACTTTCTGTGGGTGGGGCCTATTTCACAAAGATCGTCCGATGCTAACCAAACTTGGTACAGGTGTGGAGGGATGTACTCTGAGCCTATATCAGAAGTATTTTGTCATTTAGCCTTTAGGGGGCGCTATAGCAGCATTCAGTGCCTGTCCCTTCTAAATGGTTTTATTTTGAAGGGCGGCAGGAAGTGCAGATTCATTCTCATTATGGCCAGCCTTCCTTCTTGTATGACACTTGACACTTTGGCTGAAAGCAAGGCACAAATTACAAAGTCCCCCATTATTATTGTGCTTGCTGACAAGCAAGGCACAATCTTGAAATCCCACATACTTATTATTATTATTATTATTATAGTTGCTATCCACTTTTTGTCCGACTAACAACGCCCCCAATTTTTGCGCCACATAGACATGCCAGATCTCAAAATGACCGGCTTATTGAGGACATGTATGCTATGACTTTGTTAAGGGTTTGTGAAAGCGGTTTGGCCGCAATTCGCCATTAAGCGCCATTTTTTCCCCCATTGACTTGCATGGGGTTTGGAAAAATCTTGCAAAATCTTGCAGTAAATTAGGTGTAATTCAGAAACCATAGGAGCTAGAGCTACGAAACTTGATGGGGAGGTGCACTGAGGGGTCTTTTACTATCCCCGAAAAGATTGCACCAATTGACCATATGGTGGCGCTATAACAGCCCTCCTTACCTTTTGCTCGATAACTTTTGAACCGTAGGGTTTATCATCAAAATTCTTTTTTCCCTGGATTCCTTGGGTCCTCCCGCATCTACTCAACTAGGCCACGCCCATTTGCGTCTGACTAGATTTTCCGCCATTTTGCATTTTGTCCAAAACCGTTTTTTTGCCATTTCTCCTTGAAATTTTGTCCAATCTTCACCAAACCAACGCACACATCATGTGGGGACTGTCCTGCACAACACTGATTTGGAAGTTTTTGAAAAAAACGCACCGTTGCCATATAATGGACTTCCAACTTTCTGTGGGTGGGGCCTATTTCACAAAGATCGTCCGATGCTAACCAAACTTGGTACAGGTGTGGAGGGATGTACTCTGAGCCTATATCAGAAGTATTTTGTCATTTAGCCTTTAGGGGGCGCTATAGCAGCATTCAGTGCCTGTCCCTTCTAAATGGTTTTATTTTGAAGGGCGGCAGGAAGTGCAGATTCATTCTCATTATGGCCAGCCTTCCTTCTTGTATGACACTTGACACTTTGGCTGAAAGCAAGGCACAAATTACAAAGTCCCCCATTATTATTGTGCTTGCTGACAAGCAAGGCACAATCTTGAAATCCCACATACTTATTATTATTATTATTATTATAGTTGCTATCCACTTTTTGTCCGACTAACAACGCCCCCAATTTTTGCGCCACATAGACATGCCAGATCTCAAAATGACCGGCTTATTGAGGACATGTATGCTATGACTTTGTTAAGGGTTTGTGAAAGCGGTTTGGCCGCAATTCGCCATTAAGCGCCATTTTTTCCCCCATTGACTTGCATGGGGTTTGGAAAAATCTTGCAAAATCTTGCAGTAAATTAGGTGTAATTCAGAAACCATAGGAGCTAGAGCTACGAAACTTGATGGGGAGGTGCACTGAGGGGTCTTTTACTATCCCCGAAAAGATTGCACCAATTGACCATATGGTGGCGCTATAACAGCCCTCCTTACCTTTTGCTCGATAACTTTTGAACCGTAGGGTTTATCATCAAAATTCTTTTTTCCCTGGATTCCTTGGGTCCTCCCGCATCTACTCAACTAGGCCACGCCCATTTGCGTCTGACTAGATTTTCCGCCATTTTGCATTTTGTCCAAAACCGTTTTTTTGCCATTTCTCCTTGAAATTTTGTCCAATCTTCACCAAACCAACGCACACATCATGTGGGGACTGTCCTGCACAACACTGATTTGGAAGTTTTTGAAAAAAACGCACCGTTGCCATATAATGGACTTCCAACTTTCTGTGGGTGGGGCCTATTTCACAAAGATCGTCCGATGCTAACCAAACTTGGTACAGGTGTGGAGGGATGTACTCTGAGCCTATATCAGAAGTATTTTGTCATTTAGCCTTTAGGGGGCGCTATAGCAGCATTCAGTGCCTGTCCCTTCTAAATGGTTTTATTTTGAAGGGCGGCAGGAAGTGCAGATTCATTCTCATTATGGCCAGCCTTCCTTCTTGTATGACACTTGACACTTTGGCTGAAAGCAAGGCACAAATTACAAAGTCCCCCATTATTATTGTGCTTGCTGACAAGCAAGGCACAATCTTGAAATCCCACATACTTATTATTATTATTATTATTATAGTTGCTATCCACTTTTTGTCCGACTAACAACGCCCCCAATTTTTGCGCCACATAGACATGCCAGATCTCAAAATGACCGGCTTATTGAGGACATGTATGCTATGACTTTGTTAAGGGTTTGTGAAAGCGGTTTGGCCGCAATTCGCCATTAAGCGCCATTTTTTTCCCCATTGACTTGCATGGGGTTTGGAAAAATCTTGCAAAATCTTGCAGTAAATTAGCTGTAATTCAGAAACCATAACAGCTAGAGCTACGAACCTTGGTAGGCAGGTGCACTGAGGGGTCTTTTACTATCCCCGAAAAAATTGCACCAATTGACCATATGGTGGCGCTATAACAGCCCTCCTTACCTTTTGGTCCATAACTTTTGAACCGTAGGGTTTATCATCAAAATTATTTTTTCCCTGGATTCCTTGGGTCCTCCCGCATCTACTCAACTAGGCCACGCCCATTTGCGTCTGACTAGATTTTCCGCCATTTTGCATTTTGTTCAAAACAGTTTTTTTGCGATTTCTCCTTGAAAGTTTGTCCAATCTTCACCAAACCAACGCACACATCATGTGGGGACTGTCCTGCACAACACTGATTTGGAAGTTTTAAAAAAAAACGCACCGTTGCGATATAATCCACTTCCAACTTTCTGTGGGTGGGGCCTATTTCACAAAGATCGTCCGATGCTAACCAAACTTGGTACAGGTGTGGAGGGATGTACTCTGAGCCTATATCAGAAGTATTTTGTCATTTAGCCTTTAGGGGGCGCTATAGCAGCATTCAGTGCCTGTCCCTTCTAAATGGTTTTATTTTGAAGGGCGGCAGGAAGTGCAGATTCATTCTCATTATGGCCAGCCTTCCTTCTTGCTTGTCACTTGTCGCACGCACGCTATTATACAGACAACAGACACACCTATGCTTGTATCTCAGTGGGTATATCACTCATGGTCTCCCTCTCATTTGCATACTGTATGTTTTCAGCAGCTCCAACTCTTCTCTGTTAAAAACCAAATGCTAAAAGTGTACTGGAAACAGGAATCCGGTGAGATTTGACCAGATTAATAGAGCTAAAGAGCAGCTCTGAGCAGCAGCGTTGCATGTTGGGTAGAGCAGTGTTGCATCTTGGGTAGAGACAATGATATACACTTGTCGCCAACCATGGGAGGCCTGTCTGTTCTGTGACCTGCTGTGTTAATGTAGCATGGTAACATGTCCAGAAAACAATGAATGAACAAAATGAACTGAACCCATGGGTAAGTGTCACCACTTTGTGGTTGTTCATTTTATACAGCCAGCTGGGTTTGAAAACATAATGGAAGAGATAGCCTAGTGTGAATAGCCTAGTGTGAACGGAGGCTGTTAGCCACAACAACTGTGCCTTATAGGCTAACCTCAGCCAGCCAAAACAAACACCTTGTCCCCCTGGCGTTAGGACACACTGTTCATCAATGTTTGGGACTAGTTGCAACAAGCTAATTGAGCTAATGCTAGCGTTAGGCCAGCGTTTCTCAACTGGTGGGTAGCGTCGCGGGGCCGTTTTGATTGGGTCGCGGACTTTTACAGTACAGTACTTTTTTTTTTTTTTTTTTTTTTTTTTTTATTCAGATTATTGAAACTGGATTAGCCTGACCAGTTTCACTTGTTTAACAAGCTGAAGCATATGCTCTGCCTGTAATTCAAGAGAAGTCTGCCTTTTCATTTCATATTTAATTTTAGTTCAATTCAGATGATTGAAACTGGATTAGCATGGCCCCAGTTTTATTAAAAGTTATGACCAGTTTAACTAAAAAGCATATAGCCTGCCTGTGATTCAAGAAAAGTCTGCCTTTTATTTCATATTTCATACAGTTCAAATAAGACTTTCTGACCATGACCAGTTTGACTTGTTTAAATTTAAAAACATATAGGCCTGTAATTCAAGTCTGCCTTATTTCAATTGGTTTTTAGCCGTAGTTGCACTTCTGTTGCACTTTTTTGTTCATTTGACAGTGCATGAAGGCATTGTGTATTAAATAAATGCGCTATTTTTTGTGCAATAAATTTGAGTGGTTTAAAAAATAATCTGAAATTTGGGTCGCGACTTCATGACAAGGAAAATAGTGGGTCCTGAGGCTACACCAGTTGAGAACCACTGCGTTAGGCGTTAGTTAGCATGCTACCCAAGCAGCTTCTCTGGCTGACTGGACACATGACAACCGATCAGCAACTCTGTAACAAAACTAAAAGGGTAACATTACTTTGGTGACCAGG
Source organism: Poromitra crassiceps (assembly GCF_964638095.1). Lineage (NCBI taxonomy): Eukaryota > Metazoa > Chordata > Actinopteri > Beryciformes > Melamphaidae > Poromitra > Poromitra crassiceps. The sequence goes on from NC_139633.1 coordinate 27,415,834, forward strand.
GACTATTATCAGTACATTTGACTTCTTACACTAACATAATGGAAGATAGCCTACATTAGTTACTGGCTGATTAGATGCAGCCATTGATAGCTTTTCACTTGTGTGTTTGCAGCTCTGGTAAGCCTGCTAGTTTTGTAAACAGTTGTTGTCGCAACCATAAACATGAATGACACTACAAGGAATACTACTTCTCTGGAGGTTATCATGTCCTATTTTCCTTGAGACAGTTGGAGACATTTACAATACATGGTAATTATTGATGCTGTAGTTTGCAGGTAATGTAGTTTTAGATTGCAGAGATTGGGCTAGCCTTTTGTGTCTCTCTAGTAGGCTACAACCAGTCTGACTTCCCCACCTACCAAGTACTTCTACTCCAAAGTCCTTTTACTCACATAGGCACCCCCATAACTACTTAGTCCCCCTAGGTCCATGGGCAGGGATTTTGGAAGCCAGGCGGTGCATGGCGAGGACAGCAAGCACAATTACATTTTCGTTAGGAAATGTAGACCATCTAGTTATTATTATTATTTGGGCATTTTCGCCTTTATTAGACAGGACATTAGGCAGACAGGAAAGGGGGGGAGAGAGAGGGGATGACATGCGGCAAAGGACCGCGGGTCAGATTCGAACCCGCGTCGGGTCAGATTCGAACCCGCGTCGGCCGCGCGAAGAACAAAGCCTCCGTGGTCCACGTGCCACCAGGTGAGCCACCTCAGGACACACTTTCTCACTTTCTCAACAGAGTCTGAACCGTCAAGTCCTGCGTCAACAAGTCCCGCGTCAACTCTGGACACGTTCCTGGTGAATCCGGTGACAGGCATGGCCAAGAGGCTGACTGATTTCTTCAAGGATCGTCCGGTCGTTGCCCAGATGTACAACTTCATGCGTGGCCTCTTCCTGCACTGGAACTACATCGAAAACAAGAACTTTACTGCCTCCAAAGGTAGGCTCCCCCACCAGTCCTGTTATTGATGAGTATTGTGCAAATCTGGTTTTCTTGAACCACTTTTGTTTCTATCAATGTAGAGGTGGCACTTTTGATTGGTTTGAACTTCGCCATGAGCAGCTGATGAGTTCCACCTACATAATTTAATTCTCCATCTGCTCATTAGCCACACATCCAGACGCCTTTCCAAACAAACTGACCCCGGCTGACCCCACACTACACCTCGTGGATGCCGGTCACGCCATCAACATCGGCTGTGTGCCCGTCCTGCGGCCAGAGAGAGATGTGGACGTCATCATATCCCTTAGCTATTCATGGGACCCAGACCATATCTTCAATGTAAATACCACCCTGCGCTCATTAAGAGGAAAAACAGAACATTTAATTGTGTCTTGAGTTTCTTATAGAGCTTTTGATCAATTCTACTTTGTCATCCATTTGTCATTTATTTTTATTGATTTCTTTTCTAACTTCAAAAATCCTGATTTCACGTGAATTAAGACGGTTAAACATTTTCCAGTCTGTCAACTCTGTAAATGAGTGCATTCCTCTGCTGTTCAATCGAACAGGTGTTGAAGAAGACAGCTGCTTACTGTGCGGACCACGAGATCCCCTTCCCGACTATTGACTATGCCAGACTGGATAAGGAGCCTCGTCAGGAGCTGTACGTCTTTGAGGATAAGGAGAATCCCAGAGCCCCGATCGTGCTCCATCTCCCACTCGTCAATGTCACACACAAAGAGTTCAAAGCACCTGGTAAGTTCAACGTGAACATGCTGCCTCCATACCTGACTTGTTTTGCTCTCATCATGTACATGTCATGTACGGCTTCCTTCTGATGGCGCGGAAGTTAATTGAAAAGCTGTAGTTCCTCGAATGGCCGCTAGGCATCGGGGACAGTAGGCATTCCCCCCATGTTAAAATGCCCCACTTTGTAACAAGATTAAACATCTTTCCAGTGAGGGGCAAAACACGGTTTTGGTCTATATAGCTAATTTCACCTTTTCATAACAACTGTAGGGGGGTCATTTGTGATATAACTCGCCCGTTTGGAGTAAAATAGATGATAGAAAAGGGGGTGATTGACAGATCGCCTGTCCAGTGATCACGCAGCTTGCCGATCACGGACCAATAGCAGGCGGAGCCGCGGACTCAACCCATTCCCTCCCACTCTGCTGATGACAAATCGAAGAGGGTGAAGGCCAACGTTACGGGAGACCAAGATCAATGGGATAGCTCTGTCCATATTATTTAGGTCAGTGCTGCTGACTCAGCAGAGGGACCTGAGTTTGAGAGGTCAGAGAAGCTCTGGAGAAAGACTTTTGGGCAGCCTCCAAGAGGTCAGGCAAACAGTTCAGTGACTCAGAGCCTCACACAGGCTGCCTCCCTCAGTAAGAGTGGGGAAACACTGACCTCTCCTGGGAACATTTTTGCCCAGTACAACTACCGTTTTCAACTGTTGGCCACTGAGCAGCTCCCGTTGTGCTAATTTCTGCTGCCTTGCTCAAAGGCACCTCAACAGTAGTTTTTGAGGGAGGGGGAGAGCACCCGTCAGAGCGCCCTCCCCCCCACATTTTCCCTGTTCAACGCCACAATCCTCTGGCCACAAGCCTGCATTACTTGCAAGTGGGCCTAGCATTCGATTCCCTACAGAGCTTCCAAAGTTACTACATGATAACATCTTTGTGCATTGCTTTAGATACAAGCCGTTTCCAAATGGCAGAACAGCCAAAAATACCAGCTTTATGAAGCTTGTGATGTACTTTTTGTGTGTGCGTTAGGCTGTCTCAGAAAATTTGATTTAAATCTGTAGTAACTTTTGACTCCATACTGTAATTTTGTGGTGCTAGTAACTAACGTGTTAAATGTTAAGTCTATCCTTGTCTTGTGCCCATTGTTTGTTGCAGTTTGTCTTTTCTCCTTGCTACATTTAATATTTTTGCAATCTTTGTGTGATCAATGCTCCTGCAATTCGGGCACTGACTCCTTGGTTTCTTTGGAACTCTATTTTTGCCTTGTGTTGCATACATATAAAAGATGCAATTGGCCTCTTTAACTGTAAAGCTAGCACATATTGCTAATTGGCAATCAACGTAATATGATTTAAATGTGTAGCTGCCTTTATGATTGTGATTTGTGATTTGAGTGTGAATTGTTTTGGTCAGGAACAGTTGATCATGCTGGCATGTACATGACAGACTGATTGATTGATTGATTGATTGATTGATTGATTGATTGACTGACTGATTGATTGATTGATTGATTGATTGATTGATTGATTGATTGATTGATTGATTGATTGATTGATTGATGGATTGCCCAAATAAATATATTTGCTGATCCATTAAGAACTTTGTAGAGTGTAAATGTAACAAATTGTCTTGCCCTGCGACTAAACAGGCGTGCCTCGGGTGGGTGCGGCAGAGATCAAAGCCGGGGAAGTGGATGTGAGGAGCAGCGAGTCTCCATACAAGACCAACAACCTCACCTACACCAGAGAGGAGTATGAGGCCCTGGTGGATCTGACGTCCTACAATGTCAACAACAACAAGGAAGGCATCCTGGAGGCCATCCGCAGGGCCCTGGAGAGGAAGGCGTGAGACACACAGCATGTCTGCCGTTAAAGTCAAATAACAGGTGTTATAACAACTGTCAATGAGTAGTGTTAACGGTAATGTGCCATAATGGTAGCAAATGGCTAGAAAAGACAGCTGGTCCCCTTAACCCTTTAAAGTCCTCACTTAGAAACAAATGAATGGGGAGTTATTTCTTTGCATTTTATATTTACCTGGGGCAATTATTATTTTTTAACAGACCCCGTTTTTATACTGTAGGCCTCTATACCAAATGGCTGAGATATCACTTCATGGTAAAAGTATCTGCAATGTATGTGTGTGTAGTACAGTAATAATGTAACAATATTACATGTACTGTTATAATCCTATATGTTAGTATACCAACATATGTCAATTTGTTACCATGGAATTCGTAGTATTACCAGTACTAGTATTATTTCCTTTTTTATTACAGTATATTCTCTAGTTAGTATAAAAAGTGAATGAGAAATAAACCATTTAACAAAGCAAGAGAACCACCGAACATCGATTTCTGTCTTCAGTATGTTGATATGCTTCCAAATGTAAAGAATGATTATTATTTTATTTTTACATTATTATTATTATTATTATTATTATTTAGAAACTTAAATCTCATTTCAATCAGGAGAGACTAGAGACCAAATAATGAATAAAGTGATATTTATTACAATAAAGTGAATGATGCATTACAGAAAGAATGATGAGAATAAAGTATTGTTATTAGTCTTTGGCGGTTAGACACCGCAGGGAGATCTTGAGAGAGCTGCATCAGCCCAGATCAGCATCCAGTTATATCCCCCTGTGGAGTCTAGATACTGGTGGTGCTGGTGATCTCCTTCTGAGACTCATCATGATGAGACTCTTCCGACTGAAGAATCGGATAGGTCTGCGATGACCGGGAGGAGAAGGGGAGGAGGAGGGTGCGAGACTGACAGCAGCGGTGTTTGAGAGGCTGAATGAGACAGAAGAAAGCATATTTAAGGAAACTGCCTCCAAGCAATTGGCTTACGACGGGGGTGAGAAGCAATGTGATAGGCTTACACTGTAAATGTGTGGGGTGAGAGGTGATGAGAGCAGTGATGTGACACTATGCTATTGGTTAACAGAGACTGGGCGGCAACCAGCTGATTGTTCATTGAAACCCGGAAATTGACAGCTTATTATGATCTTGTGAGTAGATTGAAGAGTGGAGATATAAAGTGAATTAAGGAAGTGTAAATGGATATTATAGTCTTCCTGGCTTGAACTTACATTAAGAACTACATTTCCCACAAATCACACTAGTCTAGTGCAACACTGTCATCAAAGCATCTTTATGATTCAGATCTAGTCTAACCCTGTTGGGGGTAACTTATTACAAAACTAACATATTACATGTAATATATTACTTTTAGCAGTAATGTATTACCAATAGGATTTTAGTAATATTATACCAGTTACTTTGTCAAGTAACACAAGTTACAAATTTAGTAACTTTTTTTTAAATCAAAGCACATATTTTAATAAAGATACAATCATTTCCTAATCAAATTGTGTATTTTTATGCAAATAACCACTATAGATGGCAATAACAAAGGAAAAGAATAACATTTAGAATTGTGGATTGTTTACACTGACTTCAAGACGGTTGAAATTATTTTCCGGGATGGGTCCGGGGCGGTGATGTCATTCTGCTACTGCTCTCATTTTGGTGAAAGTGATGCAAAAGTAGTGTAATAAGTAACGAGTTACCCTACACAGACAGTAATATTGTAAAGTAACGTATTACTTTCAAATGAAAGTAACTCGTAATATGTAGTATATTACATTTTGAAAGTAACTTGCCCAACACTGAGTCTAACTGATTAGGAGCCTGGCATCAGTCCCAGACAGACCAAACACATGCCTTGAGTGGTAAAAGAGAGGGACAGAGAGAGAGAGAGAGAGAGAGAGAGAGAGAGGATATTATCACTGGGAAATATCCTCTCCAGAGAAGGCATTGCCTTAAGACTTCGAATTAGATTGTGTTAATGGCTTTAGGTTATGACAGAAAGCATAATATACTATCAACACCCTTTTTATCCAGATGGGATTGAATTACATCTGCAGATCTGCTCATAATTGGATTAAACTGTTCCTTACTTTCTTTAAGCACTGTGCTTCTGAAAGCTTACAGAATCTTACTGCCTTATTTTATATGCACACAATCATCAGATGATGATGAAAATGTGTCATTCTTGTACTATTTTAATGTTTAACGATTGTGTTTATACGGGCAGAAAATAGCGTTTCGCTCAAACCTGGTACATTACATCTCTTCTTGTTCTACAAGGTTAATGTTCTTTTGTACATTGTCCCTGTTCAAAAATAAATTCAATTCAGTCTTAAAACAATTGAGTCATTTTGACATTTGCTGAGACTGGCATATACTACTATTATACTACTATACTATAATATATATATATTAAATGCATTGCAATTGCTGAAACATAAAAAAAAATCCTGGTATGATGAAGGGGCACTGTTTTCATGCTATGACCCTACTAGTGCCTACCTACAATTTGCATCATGCACCATATCAAGGCACAATGAGAGGGAACAAAGAAAGAACTCATGCAAAATGTGAGTAACTGAGATGTGAAGATTGAAACTAAAATCTCACCTGGTTTCGTAATAGAAACCTTTCCCCCCCTCAAATATCAGTGCACTGAAAATGCCTGGATTTATTTTTTTCCGTTTTGATGATTGAGCTGACTACAGTAGTGTTACCGCAGTAACATACGGAAGGAATATTAAATATTTGTGTAAACAAGACTAGGCAAGCCTAGGTAAGCCGGACCAGGACTGCTGCCGCTGCTGCTAAACACTCACACGTATGATTCAACAATCGGGAGTCAGTTTAAGAGAGGCGTTTCGACCTGTAATACCGTGCAACATGGCTGTTCATGGTTAGTCAGGCAGATCTCAGCAGTTGAATTGGCTCCCTGTTGAAAATAGAGTTCAACAGTTAAGTCAAGTCAAGTCAAGTTTATTTGTATAGCACATTTCATACACAGAGAGGCATGGTCCATAAAATACTACACGACCATGATTGTCCAAACTACTTTACCAAGTATTTTCAATTTGTACGGGATGCTCATGGCCGGAACACGAGCGCTAGTGTAACAGATTTGAAACTACCTAACCTAAAAAGCAAGGTGGGGAGAATTTCACTCCTCTACACGGGGGGATCAGAGTGGTTTTAAAAACCTCCTGAAGAAATTCTTGGAGAGTAGTTGGCGAGAGACTTTTGTTTAATTGTTTAATCCGAAATTTTGTGCTTGCACTTTCAAATACTATCCCTTGGATTATGTTGTATTTTGATATCCATAATACAATAAAATCAAATAAAATCAGCACTTGGGTTTGTGTGTTAGTGTGCTGTGTTAGTGTGTGGTCTAAATGAAACCAGTTCTGATACCCGTTGGAGGGGAGCACACAATCACTGGCTATTTAGTCAGGCCTCACTCACAGAGTTGGCGTGCAGCCTCTCCTCTCTCCCCAGAGGGTTTTCATAGTCCACTTCCAGGGCTCAGGTGTGCTCCATCAGTAGCTAACAAATTGAGCTCTCCGTGGTGCTGAACCTGTGTTCACGAATTAGCCACCATTTTCGCCCATTTAGTCGTCCCTAATACACCCTTTTCATGGGGGCCATTTTGTGTCGAAAAGGCAGGGTAAACACGGGTGCAAGCAAAACACTAATGAGGGTTTCCAACTTCCATGATTGGAAGTTGACACAGGCCATAACACCCCCTCCCGTAACAGTCGTATCCACGGTAAACACGACCTCACTTGAAGGGCCCATGAGTGACAGAAGAGACATGAGTCACATGACTTAAGATGGATCAAATTGATGGATGGATGGATGGATGGATGAAATACTATTTTCGATGTATCTTGAATGCACATTCTATGGTAATATTTTCATGTCATGGTGTCTTTGGGTCATTTATAAACTAAATTAGTTCAGTTTTTTTCCTATACATTTTTTTTTGTACCGCTATTTTATTGAAGTCAACGGCGAGTTTCCCCCCTAAAAGGGGGTGGGACCATATTGCCGTTCTGATGTATACTTCATTCATCCCACCCAGATCTTTGTACAGGTCCTGTTTTCCACCTTTAATGAACCTCAAGCATAAACACAGTCAAGAGTGATTTACCAGGCTTAAGCAAAGTTCATCTCAAAGCAAGTCGTGGTAACACTAACAACAGCCGACTTTAAAAGCTTTGTCTAAGACAAATTGGTGTCCCAGGCCAGGGATGACGCCATTGTGTTTGTGCTCCGCCATTTTTGGCATGGTAGGCTATAGATGTTAAATTAGGAATCAGAAGATGGCCAGAACATTGTGACTGGTTGGTCTGTGTTTATGTTCATGAGATAAAGCTATAAAAATGTTTATGTCAATGACACTGAGCAGACATACAGAGTGGTCAAAGTGGCACATTTCATAGACACCATGACGACTTCCACTGAGCAGCAGTGGAAGAGTTTCCCCCTCAGATTAAGAAATAAAATAGGCAATATTCATGGCGGTCATTAGTAGTAGAGCATCAATCCCCTTTTCAAACATGTGAAAATGAAATGCTGTTAGTTATTATAGGCATAGTTTGCATAGCAAGTTAGTTGGTTACTTGTGTACTTGTATGTAAAGTTAGCATTTTAATGTTAGCCAGAGCTGTTATGGCAGTCACATGTTAAACTGTAGCAAAACACTGAATTCCATTTGACATCTCCAGGTCAAGATGCAGTTCTTTAAAATAATTAGCATTGTGGATAGTCTTTTTATGTGAATAACATTTTGGGTGAAGCAAGATTTAGCTATTTCAAGAAAAGTGGCAGCAGTGTAGAAGCTAGTGTAGAAGTGAGTGACTAAGCTAATAACCATAAAAGCACAAATAATTGACCAAAATCTCAAAATAAAAATATACAGTATTCACCCTAATGAGAAAAGGAGCAACATATTGAAGGTTAAAACTGAATAATGACATCACAACAGTCTAATCCTAATGTTAATTTAAAATAAGATATTCCTCTAAATCTGGCTTCAAATGGCCAACATTTTAGAAATAGCTAAATGGACCAATTGATATAGCTTAAATCAATCAATCATGAGTGGATTCAGCACACTTTATCTGAGCAGATTGATTGAATCATTGCAGATCTATTCAGACCTTAGGTCGCCATGTCGCCCCCTCAGAACTTTGGCTTGCATGATGCCCCTGATTACTCCAATTAAATTGAGAATTGTGTTGCCAAATGACTGTCTTCAAATGGCCAACATTTTAGAAATAGCTAAATGGACCGGTTGATAGATCAATCAATCAATCATGAGTGGATTCAGCACACTTTAGCTGGGCAGATTTATTGAATCATTGCAGATCTATTCAGACCGTAGGTCGCCGCTGAATGTCGCCCCCCTTAAGAATTGAGAATTGTGTTTCCAAATGACTCCTCCCATGTGCACAGTCTCTTTCATTCAAAAGTATGAAGGAACATCTCTACGCAACAGTGGGAATTTCCGATTTCCACCACACAATAGGCTACATATGGACATTCTTAATCAGATTCACTTTTTCTTTGCCACAGTAGGTAATCAGATTACATGTGAGGGATTTGACTTATTGTAAATATGCAGTGTATAGCCGCAGTTACATCAATAATAGATCAAAGGTGCAGTCAGATATATTTTATATTTTTAAATTGATGTATGTTGGGGCGCGCGGGGGGGTGGGGTGGGGGGATGGGGTCTCAGGCCTGTTGTTGAGCCGGCTGTGCTCGGGGGAATATGGGGGGGGGGGGGGGGGGCTAGAGTACTGTTATTACCTGTATTATATTTTGTAGTGACAAAGTCACAAAGAAGAATTACATATGAACATCAACAGTGATGTGGAACTGGAAAATTGTGATTGAGAAATGTTTACCTGACTAGATGCAGTTGGGGCCATTGAGACAGTGATTGGCAACAGCATCCCAAGAAAGATATCTCAGCATGTTTAATAAATGTATTTCAGAGGCTCCAGTTGTTCCCTGACCCTGAACCACCATTGGCATTCATGGCCCACCCACTAAATATAGGAAGCCTGCATGCACCACCTGTTTCCCTCAGTGTCAGACAGATACAGACATTGTTTTTAAGAGATTAAACAAATTGAGTGTTTCAGTAAGTGGATGCTCTGAAATATAATCCGTTTTTACAAACTAAATTCAAAATATGAAAGGTGTTGGAAGAATCTTTTTAGTCATGAAGATAGTGCTGATTTGGGTTAGTCTGTGGTTCTCAAAGTGGGATCCAGGGACTATCGGGTGTCCTGGAGGGGATGCCAGGGGATCAAAAGCAAAATAAGGAATTGTGTAATTTAGCTATAATTTAATTCACTAAAAATTATGCCAAATTGCTGTAATCCAATTAGGCTACAGGTTTCACTCTCACATAGTATCTACCCATCTAGTCTAGATTAGTCTCGCTTGTCAGACTCTCTCCCTGCAGCAGGTGTAGATAGTTACTGTATAGCAGACATGGGACCAAGTCACTTCGGTCCAAGTCTCAAGTAAGTCCCAAGTCATTTGGTCCAAGTCTCAAGCAAGTCCCAAGTCATTTTGTTTTGGGCAAGTCAAGTCAAGTCAAGTCACAGGTTTTGTCAAGTCAAGTCAAGTCGAGTCCTTAGTTAAGTCAAGTCACTTTTTTTTCCCACAAGGAGAGAGCAGGGAAAGGGAGGAGGGGAGAGAATAGCAGAATGTTGGGGAGGAGAGAGCAGGGAAAGGGAGGTGTGGAGGGAGCAGGGGGGGTGTGGGAGAGGAGAGAGCAGGGAAAGGGAGGAGGTGGGGAAGGAGCAGGGGGGGTGTGGGAGAGGAGAGAGCAGGGAAAGGGAGGAGGTGTGGAGGGAGCAGGGGGTGTGTGGGAGAGGAGAGAGCAGGGAAAGGGAGGAGGTGTGGAGGGAGCAGGGTGTGTGTGGGAGAGGAGAGAGCAGGGAAAGGGAGGAGGTGTGGAGGGAGCAGGGGGTGTGTGGGAGAGGAGAGAGCAGGGAAAGGGAGGAGGTGTGGAGGGAGCAGGGTGTGTGTGGGAGAGGAGAGAGCAGGGAAAGGGAGGAGGTGTGGAGGGAGCAGGGGGTGTGTGGGAGAGGAGAGAGCAGGGAAAGGGAGGAGGTGGGGAAGGAGAGCGGGGGGGATGTAGGGGAGGAGAAAGCAGGGACTTTAGAAAACAAAGTGATTGAACAGAGAGGGCAATTAAAGCCAAAAGCACAATAACCCTATAATTGCCCATAAACGTATGGAAGATTTTGTCAAAATAAGTGATCATTTTGTCCTGGGCAAGAGACACAAACGTGTCTGTTGTTGACCTCATTGAGGTGTAATTCTGCATGCAACATGTGTTTTTTCTTTTTTACACACAAGTAGCAAGTAACTGTGTATATTTCCCATCTCTAGGCCCGGGTCTCTGCAGTCAGGGTTAAGGCTGAGGGATGCCACTAGGTTAGGATAGGGTAGGTTAGGCTGTAGATTAGCTAGATTGTTTGCCTTGCTCTCCTCTTGCCTTGTGTTTTCTTGTTCTCTTCTCTCTCTCATTCTCTCTCCTTGTTCAATTCTGTTTATTGAGTGCTATATTATACTTAGCAAGACAACACATGCTTGAATCAGGGCAATAATAATAAGCTTCAATGTGACACGAGGGCAAGACAGAACATTATTTTGTCAATGTTCATAATCAAGAATAAGACATATAACAATTTGTCATTCAGCTAAAGAAAGTGTGATTTCATCACTTTATTTATGGGGAAGTTAGACTCGTAAAGTTGTTGCTGTGGTCAACACAGAGCTGAAAGGTCACGTTGGGGCTGTTGTTCTCCCCGAGTCTGCAACATTCAGTTCTCTTTTCATTTCTCTGTTTGATGGTCAAACAGAGAAATGAAAAGAGAAAAAGAGAACCGAATGTTGCAGACACCTTAGTACACCAAAGTTTGAAGTAGATCCGACCAACGGTTCTCGAGATACGGGAGGAACGCATTGACACACACACACACACACACACACACACACACACACGCACACACACACACACACACACACACCTCTCCCCCCTCCAACCCAGGGCTGACACATCAATTTGCATAATGTCCCAAGATGTGTCATTGTGGTTGACAAGGAAGTGGTAGATAAAGTAATATTTATTTTTACCAAATTTTTACCACAAATTGTAAATATTTCAATGTTGGCCAAAATAAAAAATAAAAATTGCTATATGAATTAACACCCTAAGTCTAAAGCACATTTTTAGACGGGGCCGTATATATACATCTCACAACTTGAACAAGTTGTAAGGTTGACTGGGAACGTTGGCGACCGTGTTGCACACGGCTTGCACTCGCCATGCACTGACTGACGCATACCGGACAGACAGAGAAACTTGGACAATAAATGTTACCTTATGATTTCATTATTTAAACAGACAAACACAAACAAGTCATCCAAGTCATCACCTCTCAAGTCAAGTCAAGTCTCGAGTCTTTAACTTCCAAGTCCAAGTAAGTCTCAAGTCATTTATGTTTTTGTCAAGTCAAGTCACAAGTCATCAAAACAGGGACTCGAGTCGACTCGAGTCCAAGTCACCAAATCTCTGCTGTATAGCCTAGTTCAGTAGCCTAAATCAATCTCGATCGGCTAAAAGATAAATAAATAAATAAATAAATAAATAAATAAATAAATACATAAATACATAAATACATAAATAAATACATAAATAAATACATAAATAAATACATAAATAAATAAAATAAATAATCAAAATCTGTCTTATAAGATCCCTGCATGGGACTAGTGTTGGGGCTTTATGGCATTAAAACGTCTGGTAACCCCTGACTAGCTAGTTAAACACCATTGAGCTAATTTGGAGACTATCCTCATGGTTTCTTCATGGCAATCATAGGCATACCTAGAGCAGTGGTTCTCACATTTTTTTCACATGAAGGACCCCCAAACTGACAAAAATTAGACTGCGGACCCCCATTTGATAGGGGTTTGTCCCACGGCCCGCCATATGATAATACGATTGGTGCTTTTAGATGTTTTATTACAGAAAGTGTATAAAACCAATGACCAAAATAGTCATTGTGTTACTTATGAATGGAATTATAGTGAAAATAAATTACCCCCCTTTTGGCTGGGGACCCCCTGGAACACCCTCAAGGACCCCTGGGGGTCCCCGGACCCCCATTTGAGAACCACTGACCTAGAGGACTACATGGGGGTGGTGGGTGGAGTAATAGGTTAGAGTCAGTAGCAGTTTTCCCAGGAGTCCTCCCTCGTTAGTGTTTGTAATGGATGATGTGGTGCTGCTGCTGCAGCTGCTGGTGATGCGCTCAGCGCCTCGGCAGCGTCTGCGCACAGCAGCGCTGGAGCATTGAGCGGAGCTGTGACAGGGCGCAGCGCGGCGCGGCGCGGCTCTCCACACAGACAGGCAAAGCATCTGAAGTGGCCGGAGAGATAGAGGAGGAGGAAGAAGATGTCGGTCGCAGTGAAGGGAGGAAGGTCCATGCCGCACTGCAAATTGTGCGTGGCGCGTCTCTGGAAGCTCTTTCCTCACCTGTTCCTGTGTCTGTCTCTGGTTGGATATGCAGCCCTGGGCGCGGTGATTTTCTGTGAAATTGAGGGAAAGCCGGCGCCCACCAACCCGGACTACCTAAAATTCCTGAGAGGGATTGTCACAACCATCACCCGTAAGTGGCCGTGCGGACACCCCTGAAAATGTAGTCTAGATTTGCAGTAGCCTATTCGTTAAGAAGAGGGAGTCAAAATCAATCATGATACCAAAACTTCAAGAACCCACATATTAACTACTTTTTTTTAGTGGGGCCCTGTCAACGACTGACTGACTGACTGACTAACCACATATTATGAGTCCATGTGTAGCAGCTGTTAGTTAGGTCACCAAAGGCACAGAGCAAGTGGAACTTTACTTTTGCTCCCCTGCTGCGACTTTTCTTTAATTTTCGATTGAGCTTCCAAATAAATTCCCTTCGACTTTTGCAAAGTCAAATTTAGACTCAAAGGTATTACAGTATGTGCCTTAATTGCCAGTGCCACACTCAATTTAACACCCAATAATTTAGAGTTGTTTATCTAAAGTTGTGTGTGTGTGTGTGTGTGTGTGTGTGTGTGTGTGTGTGTGTGTGTGTGTGTGTGTGTGTGTGTGTTATACACTCACAC
>NC_139633.1:27434595-27464595 GCF_964638095.1 Poromitra crassiceps
ACATTGCCATTACCACATAATGCAATCAAAACATGAGCACAACATCACTAAACCACGTTTTTAACTGTAACAGTAACAAGCTTCCCACAAGAACATGAACTCCCATAATCCTGTCACCAATCAGAGCGACCGCCTCCTCCGGTCGCTACATAATGCTATTTTCGCTTGTGAAACAATCTTCAGCCTGTGTATATCAATATTTGTGTTTAAATAGCGGTCAATGACTGATGGAAAAAAAGTTCGCCGGTTCTATTATTGTGCGTAATTGCGCGGAGCCGCGGACTCTCCACTCTCTGTCCCCCTAGTCCATGGGCCAGAGCTCAAAATTTCACTTGTCAGTACCACTCAAGGAGGCAAAACTTGCTTATGATTTTTGATAAGATACATGTCTGTAGATGATATTTTGGTATGATAGCCATTCCTGAGTGGTAGCTGTGACACAGGTACCAGCTCGTGAAGTGAGCCACCCCTAAAGTCAATTGCATTTTAGACGCTGGTGCATATCCTGGTTTAGGCTAATGGTCAGGACATTTTTCAATCTTTTGTACTATTGTTTTTGGTCCTATTATAAAGGGGACCTTAGCTTTCATTTATATGTAAGGCCAGTTGTGATTTTTTTTCTGACAAATATAGAGTGTAGGCGTGATTGGGATGGCTTCCCTGATCTGAACCTGAGTGTTCTGTTATTGGACTTCTGTGCTTTAGACATGGATTGGCCATAACAAACACCATGGTCAAGCATAAGGATGCTCATAGGTCTATGGTACCAGAGTATCTTATTGATTGATTGATTGATTGATTGATTGATTGATTGATTGATTGATTGATTGATTGATTGATTGATTGATTGATTTTATGGATATAGCATAACAAAATCCAAGGGATGGGCATCTAAAAGTGTGAACACTTATTTCCAACATGGTCCCTGGTCATACGGTAACACATCACATCAAATAAACCAAATAGAACAATCAACAAAAACACACAAGTTAAATAACCATGACAACGGAAGGCTCGCCTTGCACATTACTCTAGTACTCAGCAATAATTTTTTTCAGGTTTTTAAAACCATTTAGAGAATATGCAGATTTAATTCCGTTAGGGATCTTGTTCCACTCCTCTCCACTGGTATAGAGGAATGTACTTCTCCCAACATCTTATGCCCAGGCGGATTATGACATGATGGCATGGCATGGTCACATAAAGAGCCCCCCCTCACAGCGCACATACCGGTATGCAGTATCCAGAATAACTAAGACACATTCACCTGACTCTCAACAGGATTTACAGCACAGCCACCTGAACACTCCAAAGCCAACAGCACAATAACGAGAAATAAATTCACCTGGCTGGATCTCAATACAGGGTCCAAAATTTACTTTTTTGTCCACCAGTCAAAATGTCTAGAGAATGTTAAAATTTTACCAGCCACTCGATAGATTACCATTGTGGTTTTTTTGGCTGGTGAGTGAAGCAAATCTACCAGCCACTTGCATATATTACCAGCATTTGGCTGCTGGCTGGTGCTAATTTTGGACGCTGTCTAAATAACACAGGATTTACAGCACAGGTACACTCAATTAAAGAAAAAAGCACAATTGCCCTCTAATTGCCCATAAACGTATGGAACATTTTGTCAAAATAAGGGATCATTTTGGTTCTGCCCTTCGCTAACGGGATTCTGGTGACTCGCCCAGCTGGTTGCTCGTGGACCCCTTGCGTGGGATCCTTTGGACAATATCTCTTTTGAGCACATAAGCACCTTAAGCGGCTTGTAGCACCACATGGTAATATTGAATGTTGATGTTTCTGTTGTTGTTTTTTGTTTAATCTGTCCGAGCAAGTTCATGTGTTTTGTTTGTGTACTGTTAAGAAAAAATATATATATATATTGGGGGGGGACAACAGAAATAGCGGATGTGATAGATACAATTATTACATTCCCTAAAAAGAAAAGAAAAAAAAGGGGATAATTTTGTCCTGGGCAAGAGACGTGGTAGGTTTGATTTCAGAGCTCCGGTTTGTTGGATTTAACATCAAATGTCTGTTGTTGACCTAATTGAGGTGTAATTACACCTGCATGCAACATGCTTATAGCTTATTGGTTATCATTTATTTCACTCTGATCAAATTGTTGAATTCAACAGCTATTTTACCAATGCTGGCATTGCGTGTGGTTACTATGGCTGAACAAACTAACTAACATGCAACTCACACCATAAGCGACTTCGACCACGGCATGCTTGTGGTTGTTGGTGCAACCCTTCTGAAACTGCTGATATCACAACAGTCTGTCAAGAATTTACACACAATGGTGCAAAAACAACAACTAATTGGCTAATTGGTAATTGGCTCATTTTAACACACATTTCTGAAAAATCGCTCTTCACGATGTCAATAGAGCAATTGCCTTTGTGCCCTGGCTTGTGGCCTTGTGCCCTAAAAAAATATGTGACGCTGAAGGCCAGATGGCCTTGCCCCTAAAATGACGAAATTGCCACCCTGATACCTACCCAGTATTAGTATGGTGTTCCAGTAAAGTGCTCAGTGAGTGTAGCTATAATGCCAGGGCAGCTTCTGTTTTGCCCTTGCACATTCATTGCAGTGGACTCCATTGTGTATTTGAGTTGAGGTTTGCCAAAGTGAAAGGGGTTGGATACTTCAAACAGCACATATTACAGTTTTAATTTTCTAAAAAATATTTACTACTACTACTGGCTATATTAGTCGTTTAGCTGCTGCTGGGGGGGGGGGTGTTCAACCACTTTTGCGAGGCACTGTATGCATGTCACATTCTGATTAGGGGCTGAGCCCCCCTACCAGCAGTCTTATTATCAGAGCTCATCTTGACCAGTTACTTAGAACATTAGAAAATAACATTTGAATCTATAGGCCGAACTATTTCATGGGAATATTAACACAATTACACGTATCTATTATTGACCTAATATGAATTAGGATATGAATAGATTATTAAAAATGATGTGATCATGCTTATGTCAGCATGCATTTTCAGTTAACTTCTGAGCTGTTCTTGTTGAGCGCAAAGTGGGGGTTTTCTAGGTGTGAAAAGGGCAGAGGTGTTTCGGCCCGGGCAGAGGTGTTTAGGCCCTTTTGGCAGCAGAGATAGGCAGGTTTCCTCTTGAAGCAAACGGCAGTTGTTATTAGCAGCAGTTGCCTTAAATGAAAGCTAAGAAGGTCCCATTTAAAATAGATTGAAAAAGATTGACAAAAGATTGAAAAATGCCCTGACCATGTGCCTAACCCAGGATATGCACCGGCGTCTAAAATGCAATTTAGTTTTACAAAAATTGACTTTAGGGGTGGTTCACTTCACAAGCTGGTAACTGTGTCACAGCTACCACTAAGGAATGGCTATCATACTCAAATATCATCTACAGACATGTGTAGAATTATCAGCAAGTTTTGCCACCTTGAGTGGTACCGGAATCTGGACTGGCCCATGGACTACTCTCTCTCTCACTCCCTTGCGCATCAGACAGCAGACAGGCACAAAGCCACACATGTGAAATCTCCCAGCATGCATTGGGCTAATACATTTCGATAATAAATAGCATACAAATTAACGTAAATAGATAGAAAGGTAGATAGAAATAATGTGTAATGTTAACACAACATGCAATCGTAGAACATTTCAATATTGGACAAAATAAAATCTCGAAATCAAAACACAACCCTATGTGAAACATATATGTCATCCTGGTGGTATAAATATCCCTCGCAGACTTAACATAATTTAGGAGATGAGTGACAGCCGTAACTCGGTTCTACTGTGACTTCCTAAGACGACTTGATGCAACGATAGAGCCCATATTTTGTGATGCCATGTCTGTTTGTTTGCTCGACTTTGTTCCAGTGGGTTATTCACGTACATGCCTAGGACCGCCAAAGAGAAACAATGCACCGGGACATACCAAACAGTTTGGACAGGAGGGGTGTAAATGAAGCAACTCAGTAGTTGTTGAAGTCCGAAAAGCAAACATTACAAAAAAAAGTGTATATATTTTTATCGAATCAAAATTGTATATATATTATTATCATTATTATTATTATTATTATTGTTATTATTATTATTATTATTATTATTATTATTATTATTATT
This sequence comes from Poromitra crassiceps, assembly GCF_964638095.1. Taxonomy (NCBI): domain Eukaryota; kingdom Metazoa; phylum Chordata; class Actinopteri; order Beryciformes; family Melamphaidae; genus Poromitra; species Poromitra crassiceps. The sequence goes on from NC_139633.1 coordinate 27,438,719, forward strand.
ATTATTATTATTATTATTATTATTATTATTATTATTATTATTATGTCAGTAAACACTATACAATCAGGGGTGGGCATCATTTGTTTCCAGAGGGCCATACTGACTTGTGGTCGTCCACTAATCGCTTCAGAAAAAAGACGTCGGTAGTTCGATCCCTGGCTCCGCCTGGCGAAATGTCTTTGGGCCAGATACTGAACCCCAAATTGCCCCCGATAGCTGCGCCAGCGCCCTGCGTGGTAGCTGCCATTGGTGAATGGGTGAATGTAGGCACATTGTAAAGCACTTTGGATAAAAGTGCTACAGTATACCAGAGGTTTTCAAAGTGGGAGGCCGGCCTCCCCAGGGGGGCTCCAAACAGTTTCAGGGGAGGCTCAGTGAATGGAAGTGGGAAGATATCCCATTAGTTATTACATTAGTTATCAAAAGTAGATGACATAGAATTGCCTAAATGTGTGTGACTCCCAGTCATCAGAAACAAATAAACGACATAGTAGTGAGATGTCCCTGTAAGACCCACTCTGGATAGATTGAGCTGAAATCCCTGATGATCATGAGGACTACGTCACTACGCAGGCTGGAGAGAAATTCAAGCCTCCATAAGCACAGAGCGCTGTCAACACACGCAGCGAGGGCATCTGTGGCATGCGAGGGGCTGTGGCTGGTGTTGACTCGTCCTCGCCGTAATTCCTTGACCAAAATGACGGTCCGGAAATTTAAATTTTAGCCTATTTTAATAGAATTTATTCAAATAAATTGCACATTTTTCAAATTGTGCATAGAGGGAAATATTTTCACCGGACTTTGGGGCCGGAGAGATTTATATGTGTCGGGGCTTTAACTGATTTTACCGGTAAAAGACCGGCAGTTACCGGATAGTGGAAACGGAAAGTGAAAGAACAGGATTTAGCAAATGTCACCTTCCCTGGAGTCTATTGGCTATTTTTTTCTCTCTCTTGCTTAGTTAAGAATTCATAGAACATTATTCACTGCCTATGGGTGTGTGTGTGTGTTTGTGTGTGTGTGTGTGTGTGTGTGTGTGTGTGTGTGTGTGTGTGTGTGTGTGTGTGTGTGTGTGTGTGTGTGTGTGTGTGTGTGTGTGTGTGTGTGTGTGTGTGTGTGTGTGTGTATTTTTTTTTGTTGAAAATAATAATATATATGATTAAAAATAATAGAAAGAAACTGACACACTAAAAGAAAGTTACTACTGCCTTTTTTCTTGCTGCATGGTGTGTGTCAGTGACAGGCAGCTGTTGTTGGATGGTTGGAATAGCTGTGGATTGCCAGGCTAGTGCCCTTTAAGTCAGTCCCTGTGGGCTGCAAGCGAATGCCAGACTGATGATCAGTCACGATTCAGCAGGGCTTATGCCGCATCATATTATATTGGAAGAAGTGAAATAACGGGATGATATCTTGTTCAACTTGAAAACGTTCATGTTCATGCTCATTGGAATGTCAAGTTTTATTTCTGAAGTTCAAATGAAGCACGAGTAAAGTGCAACAGACAGTACTCATAAATGAGTTGATTGTCATTATTATGTTAGTACGTTAGTATGTATGTCAGTATTGTTGCCTGGTGGAACTGCCGACATCAGTGGATTCACTGGCATGTTTGCAGCGTGTGATGATGCACTTTCAGCACCTCTTGACACCAAGCATTGGAATCAGAGACTTTAAAGAGAGGGATTTTCACACTCCTTTTATAGCCTACTGGAAGTCAGTTTTGGGCTTTAGCCAACATGGGTTTTTAAAGGCCAATGCAGATATTTATAGACTGATGAGGCAGATAGTCAATATTTTGTGCCAATATTCAATATCAATACATTTCATTATTTTCATCACCAAAAAGTTATATTTCCCGATGTCTCCACAATCTGGGGGCTCCATTTGCCTTAACCAATCATGCTCAGGGATTGTAACAGGGAAGAAATGGCAATTGCATGCGCATCCAGGTTCCAGCCTAGTCAATAGCCAATAGGATGATGCCACCCTGCATAAAAGCAGGCCAGAGCACTACCAATGTCACTCACCGTCCCTCCGTGACACTGATTTCTGCTCACGGCCAGGGAATGGCCTCATCAGACAAGACCTACTGATTATGACCTGTGTTCATTGTTCATGTTCAAGAGGCCCTTTTGACCCTTGTCCTAAATGTGTTGGCCGGACGCCCTTAAGAATGAGAACAGACCCCTTGGTCGGCTGGCGTTGACCCTACTACCCCTTACTGTTGGAAAGAGGAGGGTAACGTTATGGTTATCACCCTCCTGCAAGGGACGATGTGTGTGTGTGTGCGTGCGTGCGTGCGTGCGTGCGTGCGTGCGTGCGTGCGTGCGTGCGTGCGTGCGTGCGTGCGTGCGTGCATGCGTGGGTGTGATTTCCTGTTACGGTTGACTTGTTGCACTAGCCATTCTAGTCATTCTTCCGTGGTGCTAGTGTCATGTTATGTTTAATACTATTGTCGCAGAAGGAGTGTGCAGTCAGCTCTGAAGGCCCCCACAGGGCAGAGATGGTGGCAAATATAACATCATAGTAGGTTATATGTCTTATAACCGGAGTTATATATGACCACCGTATGGAGCCCTCTGGGTGATGACTTACTGCTCCACCGTGTGAGTTAGAGACATTCGCAGTGCCCTGCCCCCGGCCTGCTTTTATGCAGGGAGGCGTCGTCCTATTGGCTAGGCTGATGTGCATGCAATGTTTTCAGAGTTGCAATCCCGAAGCATGATTAGCTAAGGCAAACGGAGCCCCCAGAGGGCTCAAACGGTGGTCATATAATTAAGCAATATAGCATGAGAGCCAGTGTGTTGTGGCTCTCATTTACATGTTACTGGATTTATACAATGGCTGTGAACCAATCAGATTGCTTGATTTGAGAGAGCCGTTTTATAACTCCGGTTATAATACATAACTTACATTATTCAGTGCTTCCCCAAAATTGTATTCTTATCAGGGTGGAAAATCCTCTGCATTTAGCATCATGGGACACTAAAACTCAAACTAATGAATGAACCCAGAGTGATGAAATTGCAAGCAGGGAGAACCACCCTGTTCAGTGGTAGGGGAACCTCTTTGATACATTAGGCCGTTAAATTAATAATTAATTCACCATTTATTTATTTAATGTCGTGCTCCCATATTTGAATGAAATTGTGACATGATAACTAATGTTGCCTTCATTCAACCCTAACGAAGGCACAGTGAGCATGAACGATAGAGTCCGTGCGGAATTTCTCACACCTTTTATTCCATTTGATGAATTTTTCAGAAAGTTGCAACTCGCCTAAAGTAATTTTGGGTGTAGATCTTCTGCGTTCTTAAAAAAACACAACTGAACAATTAAATAAATATTGGGGGGGGGGGGGGGTTGGTATCTTCCTCCATGAATGTAAAAGTACTTACATTTATTTTGACATGAATAGATGTGTAACAACCTGATCACTGGGTCCACTCGGGTCTTATTGGACCCGGCATTTCACTGTCAGGGCCCCGGGACCCGTGACAATCGCTACCGGAACCGACCCAGACACCGGAGGCACTTCTTTTGAATGGACCCAGACCCGGCCGGGTCCGGGTCGGAACCTCGGGTATTCGGGGGTCGGGCATACCCGAAGACCTCTAGCTCAAAGCCTTGAGACTTGCCCGGCCACGACCCATTGCTGCGCAGCAACTATAATTATTATTGTATTACTTTCCGATACATGATCAAGTGGTCAAGGGAAGCAAGCTAATAGCTAATGGCTAATGGCTTGGTAGCCACAGGAAGCCCGCAAATCACTGAAGGGAAGACACTCTTAGAGGAAAATGCCTTTCACATCACCACACAAAGCTTGTTAGAGGTTGTTAGAGGCTAGAGAGGCAGATAGTCTTTGTATCCTGATAGCTAAACTCTCTCCACAACCAGCAGGCTCCAAGGCATCTAAGTCTGGTGCTGCCTGCTAATAAAGCCATTTCAATAATTACAGTATACATTTTGCAAAGTGATGTTTCTAATGTAAAATGAGCTAGAATGAAGCAAATTGTTCTTACTGGGAAACAGTTTTTATCCGAATTCGGTGCTGGTGACATTATTTTTTACCAAGCTTTCAACCAGAGTGGCGCTGTTGAGCCCTGTGACGGCTGAGAGCTCTAACCCGGAAAAATCATATCGCCGGCACAGAATTCGGATAAAAAGAGGCATTTATCAGCAGCATCGAGCTTTCAAACCCTTCCGTCGAGAAGCAATGAACCCTTCTGCTCAAGTATGTGGCTTTGAAATGTTTGTGTGACAATTGTAAATACGTGCGTATCGCTGGTTTAGACAGCTTGGGAATGAGAGTTGCATGCAAGTCTATACGCATACGGGACTCTTGTAGGGTAGCATAGTCCAGTGGTTCTCAAATGGGGGTCCGCGGACCCCCAGGGGTCCGTGGCACTTTGCCAGGGGGTCCGCGAAAAGTTTTCAAGTAAAATTTTTTTTTTTTTTTTTATAATTAAAAAGAAAATGCTACATGTTACTTATTCCTTCTCAAACTACTTCCTACATGGTGCTAGTCTATCAAAATATCTTGGCTGTCATTTATTGTGTTGCATAGTGGTTTTCTGGACTGTTGACAAATTGTGATATTGTAAGTCGCTTTGGACAAAACAAAAGCGTCTGCTAAATGACGTAATGTAAATGTAATGTAATAAAAAAAAAATTTTTTTTTTTGCAAAATCTTCATAGTTCAACGAAAATAGTTTATGCTTTAAATCTAAAATGGTTCATGGATTACATTCTAATAACAAACCTATCAAATTAAAAGTCAAGCACGTTACCGTGGAAACAATTAAGCTTAGCCCAAAATCACAAATCAGAATGAGGGGGTCCGCGGTATATTTTCTATCTTGTAAGGGGTCCTTGGCTGAAAAACATTTGAGAACCTCTGCATAGTCTACACGGAAAGAGTCATACCGGGGCTAATCTACAATGGCCTTGCATTGCATTACCCTCTTGCTCTTGCATGCAGTCATCTAGAGGCGACTGTGTTATCCCATACAGGCGCACCACCTTTGGCCAGACAGTTCTGTCTGTCAAGGGTGGCAAACTCTGGAACACAATTCCATCCGCCATAAGGGAATGTCCAACACTAGGCATGTTTAAGGGTCAAGTGAAGAGATGGCTGAAGTCCACTCAACTATGTACACATCACTAGGGTATAGAACAGTATGCTTATGCTGTATGGATATGTGTGTTGTTCTCTGTACTTTTTTTCTCTCTCTTATATCTGTTGAGTAAGTCTTCTATGTAGATCTTACATTTTAGCTGTATGTTGATCCCAAACTCAGGTTTTAGTATCAGACTGTATATTCCTGTATATTTTGTACTTTGCACTTTTCACTTAGCTATGTAGAGCTCAAACTCAGGTTCTCAGTATCTGATTGTATTTCTCTGCATACTTGCACTTTGTATTGTGTTTACATTTTAAATATGTTTTTGTTGCACTATGTTACTTTTTACCCCTATCAGGACTCTAAGCCTGTATCATCTGGCAGGGGGACTAACAATGGAAATCAGTCTTGTGACTGCAATTGTCGTGCATTTACATTTTCTTTTTAAATGTTCATTAATGTACACCTGTCCCCTATCGAACAAATAAATAAATTGAATTGAATTGAATTTAATCTGTTTTACAGGAGTAAGCACACAAACAAATTATGTAATAATTCTGACATAAATATAATATATAAATATTCTGCACATCAGCAAAATATATCTGAGGTTTGCAGTTCCAATCAGCAACCCATCATAAAATAATGAATGTACAATTAAAATGAAAATACAGCAAGCCAAACCTGAAAAGCATCAGCATAAAATATTTTGTAATGCTTTGGAATCGCCAGCAGATGGCAGCAAAGCAGTAGAGTGAAGATGCTTTGTGTGCAAGTTGGTGGGTAGATTTGTGGAAACAGTAAAAAGGGTAAGGGTTAGCTATTGTGTGCTTTTAACCAGAACCCCAAATAAACAAAATATAACATGTATTCACCTTTACATTACTAAAACCTCAATTCTTCTCTGCTGTTGTTGCAGGGTATGGGGAGATCTACCCAGTCACCCTACTTGGTAAGGTGGTGTGTGTCTTGTATGCCATGGTGGGCATCCCTCTCATGCTTCTGGTCATCAGTGATGTAGGTGACCTCCTTGCCAGGCTGCTGTCCAAAGGCTACCTCTGCATTCACACCCTCTGCAAAAAGCTCCGCTATCGCACCTGGGCACCTGGAAAGAAGGCAGGGGACTCGAACCACCAGACCCTGGACGACGGTACATTCTTCTTCAGCCATGATGTGGTGGTCCGCGAACCCATGGACATCCGGCACGTGCTGCAGAGCCAGGCGGATGTGAGGCGAAAGTCGTCCCAGCTGCGCAATAACAAGGAGATGTTTGAGAAGATCCTTACCAGGGAGAACTTCTTCACACAAGGCCCGCTTCTGAGGAGCCGCTCCTGCCCGGAGCTGGACCGCATGCCTCCGCCACCCAAAGGATACGCCATGTGGGACTTCAGCGGGATAGGGGACAGTATGGAACAGCTGAACGTCCCCTTTGTGCTGATTCTCATTGTGGTGTTCGCCTACATCCTCTTTGGCGGACTGATCCTACCGCAGTGGGAAAAAGAAATCAAGGGCTTTGACCCCTACTACTTCTGCTTCATCACGCTCACTACCATCGGCTTCGGCGACATTGTGCCCCACCACCCCAAGTACTTCATGATCATCTCGCTCTTCATCATCATCGGCATGGCCATCATGTCCATGGCCATCAAGCTGGGCCAGTCGCGCATTGTCAGCTGCTACCGCCAGTGCATCCGATTCATCAGCAGAGGACATGTGATGACCTTTGCAAATGAAGAGAATGACTAAAAGGCCGTTATAGACCAAGAGCGATGCGAATCAACAGCATGCAATTGTGCTGTGAATTTTTTTTACCCACCTGTCAATCACAGCAGCAACAGCGAAATTTCTGAAAAGGCGCAATATCGCTCACCAAAACGTTGCCGTTGATATGCACGGTTGCATTGACTGGATTTAGGTTCGAAAAATATTGCTGACGAAGTAAAAAAAAAATCTCCCGGTGTGTAACGGCCTTTAGTCATCAGTGTCTCTGCTTCATGTTGCAAAGTTGCAAAGGCAAATAGTTTTGACCACTGTGGGTCAAACCTGGCCCAAGATGGGAGTCAGTGGATCTTAAAACAGGGCAGACATGGGAATTTGCCCAGCTTGTTCCTATAGTGCACTGCTGGCTCTTTTCTTATTAGCATGAGCAAAATAAAAAAAACTGTGCATGTGCCAAAAGCTTGCCGGAAATGGAGCTGACTGAATTATTCTTCTACAGAATAACTTAAAAGTCTGTGTAGTTGGATATTGTAATGACTTTCAGTTGAGCTATAGTACTGGCTGTCACTGTACTATAACACAAGCCGAAAGGTTTATTATATTGACAATGAGGGATTGTTTTTACCAGTGAGTTTGGATTTTTATGTATTATTTCACAAATCATGCCAAAATGAGAACAGTGCGAATTTGAGTGCATGACGTCTTTGCAAGTGGACGAGAGTTAATTGTGTTGTTAGAGGTGTGGATAAATGCTATCGACATGAAGGCTTAGCACATGGAATGACACATAACATAAATCGACTTGCCTTCAACAGCTTTTAATGTTAACGTTATGTGCTAATCGGAATGCTTCATTGTGTAGACTCGAAGAATGAACAAAAATGACTGTCATCGTCACTAGCACTCATCAATCACAACTTCGATACAAAGCAAAGCTGTCCACTTCGCTTTCCGTTGAGCAAAAGCTCAAATTCAAGGCCTAATTATCTGTTCTCCTCTCCTCATTAAGTATGTCAACATATTTCATGAACGATGGGTTTACTCTCTCATTGCACTGTGTTGTCTTTGTCTTGTTTTTACATGAACACCTACAACACGTTTCTAAATCCATCCTATTCGAATTCATGTCCCTATATGGTCACGAATCTTGCTCATCCCACCATGTGTAAAGTGAAATACAAGTAAAGTAAAACCAGGAAGAGTTTGACACACAAGGGTATGGACAGTTCTTTTAATACATCCACGGTATGGACCACTGAGATAGAGTGAATAAAGATTGCCTGTTGACTCCCTAGTAGGAGCTGGGTAGAGCGTAGAGGAAAATAGGCAACACACACACACACACACACACACACACACACACACACACACACACACACACACACACGGTTCCAAATACATAACTCAAGTGCCATAATTGGAGTAAATATGCACCAGAAATCATGCCTCCCAGACAGTCCCTTCACCCAAAGCCATTAAAACTAGATCATTGATGAGCTTTTGCTCCGCTCCACAGGTCGGAAACTTTCAGAAGGCAGACCAACTAGTACAAACAAAAGATATTAAGAGTTGCGTTGTCTCTCTCTAGGCTATCTCGTGTTTCTGACCATGCATGGACTCAACTCGGCCTTGGAGAGAACAGTGAACAGCCACAATGTTGCAGCTCCTCCAAGGTGTCAAAAACAAAACAAAACGAAAAGAATGGAAGTGGATCCTTCATTTGAAAAGTCTTTGCCCAAATGAAACAAGCGAGGAATATAATTCTAAACCCTGCTGTTGGCTAGGGTAGGTAACTGGTGATTTGTGTCTTGTTTATTAGTTTGTTAGCCTGTTAGCTTGTTTTATTCTGGATTGGGCTTCTAAATGTGTTTTTCCTCGGATTTTGGCACAAGGGATAGTAACATCTTGTCCTGTGTATTAATTAATAAAGATATTTAATTGTAAAGATTTCCTAAGGTGTTTTAAAATGCTATAAACTCCTGACTCTGGGATAGGGTTTGTTATGCTGCATGGTGTTTGATTGGTCTGCATGTCTGCAGGCATTGAGGTTGTCATATAATAATATCTTTATTGTTGCTTGCAAACCTGTAAATGTTGGTTTTTAATATTAAAGCTTTGTCAATTATTCCTCAAGAGTTTGCAGATGTATTTATATTGGAAAGACAGACAGTTGATGACCTAATGTAAAAACCTCTTAAAATGTAAATAACGCTCCAAAGTTAAAGGGAAAAACTGGCACGGCCATTTTCATTTTCAAATGATCTCAAGATATCTGAATGAGAATGGGTTTTTATGGGTACCCACGAGTCTCCCCTTTACAGATAAGTTAACATTCTTCGATAGGGTAGCTCAACACTTACTAAATGCATTTGAATATGAACAATAGAAATGTGGGTATAATCAACTTTGATTACATATTGTTCTTTTCAGCGCAAGTTTGAAGTCGATCCAACAAACGGTTCTCGAGATATGCGAAGAAAATACATACAAACAGTCCTGGAATAAGTCCAAATTGCATGAAATGCGGCACTGCACACCATCGGGGTCCAAGCAGCGCACTCCCCAAGTTTGAAGTCGAACGGACGAATGGTTCTCAAGATAAACCACTTTTTGTGTGGCCAGTAGGTGGCGCTGTGCCGGATTACACGAAATCCGGCACTGCACTGTGTCGAGTTCCCATCAGCGCACTCCCCAAAGTTGAAGTCGATCGGACGAACGGTTCTCAAGATAAACCACTTTTTGTGTTGCCAGTAGGTGGCGCTGTGCCAAATTGCACAACATTCTGCACTGTTTTATGTCAGGTTCCCAGCAGCACACTCCAAGTTTGAAGTCGATCAGATGAATGGCTATGGAGATAAAGCGCTTTTTGTGTTGCCAGTAGGTGGCGCAATGCCAAATTGCACGGAATTCAGCTCCCTGCACTCCCTTGAGTCCCCCTAAGTGCACTCCCCAAAGTTGAAGTCGATCGGACGAACGGTTCTTGAGATAAACAGCATTTTTTATGTTGCCAGTAGGTGGCGCTATGCCGAATTGCATGAAAACAGGGCACTGCACTGCACAATAGGGCACACTCCCAACCCTACTTACACAGGATGGGGGTTCCCGGAAGTGGCGTGGCCCTAGAGCAGTGATACTCAACTTGCGGCCAGGGGGCCAGATGCGGCCCGCGACAGGGTGCAGAGTGGCCCCCCGACCATTTCCTAATAATTTCACGTTAGTTTTCATTGAATTCACAATAATAACTAATGTGAAATAAAGTTTGGCTGAGCTCCAGTTAAATTGTCAAATACCGCCGTCTGCTCGCTACCCAGGCACTTATGTATGTACTTAACCTAACTAACTTAACCTAACTACTAACTATCTGGTGTGCACAACATTGTCAGACTAAACTCCAGCTGACACCCCAGAAAACTACAATCCGCTACAGAAAAATGTATATTGTTTGTTTATTAGCTGGCCCCTGGCCTCCTATCATTTCACAAAAGTGGCCCCCGGGCAAAGCAAGTTGAGTATCCCTGCCTAGAGGATATTATTTCTGAATGCGTGACTCATTATAGCCTACCATTATAGCCACATAAAAAACTGAGCTCTACTGATTATTTCCCCTTGATTTTATTCATGACAGACTTGTAAATGCATATTTGGACAGGCACATACATAGGAGGAGATTTCTTCACCCTCTGCTCTTAATTGGAACCTGAGGAGAGATGCTGCCCCCCCTAAACACAGGGTCGTTCCTCTGTTTACTCTCTCAGTAGGTGTGACAAATATTCGAATATTATATAATCGCACGGAAACAGGGCACTGCCCTCCGTCGGGTCGCCATCAGCGCACCCCCCGAGTTTTAAGTCGATCCGACCAACGGTTCTCGAGATACGCGAAGGACAGAGAGACAGAGAGACGCTCCCGCAATTATAGTATAGATAGATAGATAGATAGATAGATAGATAGATAGATAGATAGATAGATAGATAGATAGATAGATAGATAGTTAGGTAATGAGTGATGGGTTCTAGTATCCTACGAAGTGCACAGTCACCATCTGGCCCTCTGGTAGTGGGATGGGGGTGGGGGTGGGGGGGGGGGGGATTGTGGCCCTCCCATCAAAGTTGTCCATCCCTGGGCTAGAATGTTTACAAATGTAAAATGTTGTTTAATATAACTTGGATGGAGAGTTTGTGAAATTGTGATGATCCATTTTTTTGCCTCTTATTGTCACATTATTGTATTGTGAGATATTGCCTTTCGATATCATCCAATCCCTAACAATTACAATTTAATAAGGGGTGCAACGGCTGATGTAATATTTGATTTGATTTGATTTTTTTGTTTTGTTTTTTTGTCCCCCCCCCCCCCCCTCCCGATGTTTTATCCCATTTTTATCCCCCATTAGTGCTAATTTAATTTATTTATCCTGGTTGCTACTCCACCCTCTGCCGGTCTGGGGAGAGCCCAAACTGGCTCCATGCTTCCTCCGAGACATGGGCAGTTAGCCAGCCGCTTCTTTTCACCTGACAGAGGAAGCTTCACCGGTAGGACATAGCACGTGGGAGGTTCACGCTATTCCGACCAGTTCCCCTCCCTCTGAACAGGCGCCCTTATCGACCAGAGGAGGAACCACATTAGCAACCAGGATATTGCATGTTTTGGTGAAGGGGGTTCCTATATGAAGGAAACCCCCGGGAGGCACGGGGAGAACATGCAAACTCCACACAGAAAGGCCCTTTTGACGACCCCACCCGGTGGGCGGTGGGCACTCAAGGTAATTATTTTCCAAATCATATCTAACAACAATTATCCTCTCAGATGGGGTTTCTTATAGAATATGGGGGGGGGGGGGTCTGGGGTCTCATCTATTTGGCTTTTTAAATATACTTTATTGAACTATTCAGTCGGGGTAACAAACATTTACAGTAATACATCTTTCTTTTTTTATATAAACAGTAGAAGGGAGTACTTAACAAAAAAAATAAGAAGTCTATTAGAAGGTGAGCAGGTGCCAGGGTGTGGGTCTTTTTGTTCTGATGTCCAGTGTTCTTTGTCTTTTCAGTTCTGTTATGATTTTTTTATAGACCACTTCACCTGGGATGACGGCTTGGTGGATAACTATGGTGCACCTCGTCTTCCACAATTTGGTCACGACCACACAAACAACTGTCCAGAAAAGGTCCTGGTGTGGTCCTGGCATCGTTTCATTAAAAACACCATACATCACATGCAGCATTATAATTCACAGTAACATTAAGACCAATACTAACCATTTTCCCCAAAACATATTTAGATCTCTCACATTTTAGGAGCAGATGTTCTATAGTCTCGTCCTCCTTGCAGTCATCCATAGGACACTCTTTGGTTTTAACAAAGCAGCTCCACTTGACGACTGCTCGGACTGCCAGTCTGCCAACTGATACCAGCCACAGGATGTCTCTCTTGTTTTCTGAGAGACACTTACTAAATATATTTTTAATACAGACCTGAGAGCTTGCTTCATCTAAATGTTTGTAGGGGAAAACACCACCATACAAGTCATTACACAATTTTACATATATATTTGCTGGACATTTCATTCCAAGCAATATTCATGTGTGCAAACTTGTTCACAAAGTCACCGTACAAAAGTTTATCATATGGAACTGAACTCCTTGCTCGTCCTTTTTTTTTGGTCGAGCTCAGAGCCTCACCTATCCACATGGCCTTTCGCTCTGTGGCTGATGCAACATTCTTACAAAAAACAATGTTTAGTTTTAACCCCCGATCAACAGCCCCAAGGCCTCCCTCCTTCTTACTCTTATAGAGTAACTGCCTTTTTGTGACCTCCCTCATCATCTATTTGGGCTGGCCTTGCCATGAAAACGCATGGGAGGCCCTGTTGTAGCAGCTTCACCACACCACAAGATGGCGCTCCTGCAAGCCAATGAGGGTGCAGCCTCAGTTTCTAAAATACATTAGGCTTTGCTTTACCTTGTCTAGTTTTAGTTGACTGTTTTTATGATGGCATTTTTATAAACCTGTTACAGAAACAGAGCAGTTTCGCAATCCCAAATTTGTCTTTATACCATTTACACATGCACTTCTCTGTGTAACTATTCATGCAAATAAAACGGTGGGTAGTAAAGCGCGTTTTTTAAATCAGTAGGCTAATTAGGCTAATAGTCTACACAAGTAGGCTACTTAATAAAGCCCCTTGTGCGCTTGCTTTTGAGATGTATATTATTGTGTTTACCGTAACTTTATTGCTACTATGTTTTTATGCCATTGTGCATTAACTGTTTTTCACTTGTTTTAATCTATGTCCTGGATGTTTTATTTTGTTTGATTGCTTTAAAACGTGCAGTAGCCTAGTCTATAAATAGCCTAAGGATTAGGCTATTATTTGCTGTTGTTGCTGCTGTTATTATCATCATCATCTTTGTCATATTTTCTGTTGGATGGCAAGTTGGGTAGGGTCTACACATAAAGGTTGAATGACGTCAGTAGTCGCTCCAGTCAGTAGAAAGGCAGCATCTTCTCTCAGCTCTGCTGCTGGAGGCTGTCTGCCAATGTGCATCTAAGGTAAGATGTTTAGGCTACATTTCAGCATCTCATATAATTTCACGCAGTTTTGCTGCCTGTTGATTGTTTTGCGAGGACTTCATAACTTGTCAGACAGCTGCTATTTTATCATTTAACGTTAGGCTGCTCGTCTGGTCTGGTGCAGCATAGAAAAATGAAGAAAAAAAATACAAAATAATATAGGCTATAGTAAGTAGCCTATCTCTTCTTATATATTATATAGCCTAGCTATCTTATGTTACTAATCCAACACTCGCCCGCTTCTTTCTGCAGGACTTTGTCACCTTTGTCTTTTGCAGAGAGCGCAGCGTTCTGTCGCTCTTGTCTTTGCGGACTTTGCGCCATGGGGAGGCTGGACGCGCTCCGTCAGTTTAACTTGCTCAGCTGGCTCAGAGAGGAGCGCCAGTCCAGGAAACTCATCCTGTTCATCGTGTTCGTGGCTCTGCTGCTGGACAACATGCTGCTGACCGTAGTTGGTAGGTGCTCTCCTCCTCCTCCTCCTCCTGTTCTCTCCTCCATCTCTCCATCAAAGCCTCTGCCTGTTCTCACAGACGTCTCCATCAAAGCCTTCTGCCTGCCTGAGCGTTGTGCGCAACTAGTGCGCTACTTCATCACTCCAAATGATCTGTCCAATCCGTAACAGCGCAGCCTACTATTTTCCTCAGTGATAGTCACACAAACCTGCATGATATAGCCTATGGCAGAGATCAGGACTGTGTTCACTAGACTAATATCTCTATGTATCATAATTTATCACCAAACCTTATCCGCTTTAGCCTGTCTGGCTGTAGTGTAGCCCAGTGGTTCCCAAATGTTTTGTCTTATGCCTTGAGCTTCTGCCATGCCAATAGTAGGCCTACCTGACCCCCCTCCCCCCACTCATGCGTGTTGATTTTCATAAATTTGTTCTATTAAACTAATATTAAACTTTGAGTAGACCTATTTATTAAATGGAAATCATTGGATCCCCTTTATACAATTCTGTCAGTTTTCATTTTGAAAAAAGTCATCAGTTTTACCAAGATGAGCCTATGAAATGACTTGGAATATTGTTTTATCATTTTGGAAATAAATAAATCATCTTGCAAGTACCCCCTGCAAGCTGCCCTGGTTGGGACTCACTGGTGTAGTCTATGTGCTTTGCTGGAGACAAAGTGGATCATGACTGACAAGATATTATCTGGTCATTGTTACGAAATATTTCATGTTAAGTCACCAAACTATCAGTTTAGAAATTAGTCCTGAATACTCCCTGATGACCCCCCCCCCCCCCCCGCGCCTTTTTCTTTCTTACCAAATAGATTTCTGGCATTTTGCTTGATTTTTGCTCTGCATGATGATTAAAAAACTACATCAAATTTGAACTAAAATACATGGCAACGCCCATGCTTCAAGACAATATTCCCATAATGTGTTTAGCAAATAGGTTGTTCCAAATTGGCTACAAGCTGTAGGCTACTAAGCATAAATCAATTAGTGCGTAGATGATGTCTAATTTGTTTTTGCCAAGAGGCTTATTAGATCCAATAACAACCACTGATTTATTAATAGCCTTATTAGCACATTATTAGAAAACTTGCTGCTCTTTTTCCAGCATTCAACTCTCATGGGCAAAAACGTGTGTGAGCAGCATCATCATGTGCAGAATAAGAAACATAGTGAGGCTGTGTTTAAACGCTATAACACTAATAGCACCATTTAGCTCCTTCTCGTTCTTACAAAACTTAATTGGTATGAATGAATGCATAAGCTCTGCACTGCTGCAGTCACCTAACAGCAATACGTTTCTCCTCGGCTAAATCAGATTCTCTTGGTCACTGCCGATCGTTTAATAACTGCTGTTTTGCAGCTAGAAATTGCGGCACTTGTCTCCGCACGTCTCCGTTAGGCACAGATCTCCGGCTCAGATAGATCTATGCCACAATTTCCCCTTCATGTATTATCTTGAAACAAAGGCAGAAAGGGGTTAGGGTTTGCCACGAGACGTATTCAAGATAATCCTTCAATCAAGTTAACTTGTAGGCTATTGAAAACAAGTAGCTACAAATTTACTTTCACTTGTTTTATGACAATGTAAGATTTTAAGTTTCAGAATAAATATTAAATGACTTGTAATATGTGTGGCTATTCTCCAGTGTGGTCAAAGTTTGTGGCCAGTAGCCTATGATAGTCTACAACAGGGGCACTCAATTAAAATTCCTAGAGGTCCAGTTAGAGAAAATGTCCTCAAGCAAAGGTCCGGAACATTGTAACGTACAGTAGCTTGCGTTATGATTCAGTGCCATTGAACTTAGGCTACTTCAATGATTGCAGTAGCCTAATGGTACAATGTCTGTATGTAGTCAACGACTGACTGTTAAATCAAAATAAACATCAACAATGTTTATTTAGTTTTCATATTTAACTGGATTAATTATAAATAACTAGCCTACACTAATAATAAATACATGTTCTTTTCTCATTTCAAGTAAAATAATGGCTGCATTTAAAAATAACATACAACAGAGTGCTTTGGGAAAATGTGCATCTTAAAAGTGTTTTAATTTGAGAAAGAAAATCTTCTTTTCTTCCCTTAACTCCACCTTTTCTCTTGAGAGAAGTGAGCTCCCTATCTGTCTATTTATCTATCTATCTATCTGTCTGTCTGTCTGTCTGTCTGTCTATCTGCCTGCCTGCCTGCCTGCCTGCCTGCCTGCCTGCCTGCCTGCCTGTCTGTCTGTCTGTCTGTCTGTCTGTCTGTCTGTCTGTCTGTCTGTCTATCGATCGTTCGCAATGCAAACGTCACATGCGTTGGGCAGTGAATGTGTGAGTGTGCCCTCAGTCTGGATTTGAGTGTGTTTGCTCGTGTGGCGCTTTCACAGACAGGTTAGGATCGCATCGCACTTCACATGAGACATACTGCCTGGTTTTGAGCTGCCCGTGAGAACAATGAATGAACATGTAAGAGTCTGCCTGCTCCGGATTAAAACAAAATCTTTGTTTTTGCGGTGTACTCGTTTCTTTTGAGCACGTCATGTGAAATGACTTCTATCTCTCACGTTTCTCAGAGTCTTGCGCCTCTACTCCGTCAGTGTGTCAGACACTCTCTCGCACTGGAACCGACTGGAACAGGCACAATCGAATCGGATATTTGATTGGCTGAGTAGCATCACGTGTGATGATTTACAGCGCATGCATTGGTCTGTGTGCTTCCTGGCAGATTAAACCAGTACCGTAAAGGGTAGAAAAGCATGTGCCGGTTAAAAAAGAAAAGCTCGGTGAAATGTAACAATTCTCAATACAATGATTTGTAGGTTATAGGGCTCGGTCCGGATAGGACGGCGTCTGGGTCCGGATGCGGACCGGAGTCCGGACTTTGGGGATCGCTGGTCTACAACATCTCCCACTTCACCATACAATTAACATGTGCAAAACAAAGTCTATTCTGTTATTATTGAGCTATTTCTTATTGTATCTTGTAGTCTATATAGGCTATTTTTTTTATTTTAGATTTTCTTGCATTTTGCCACACTTAGTACTCTCATTACTCTGTAGCCTAAATTTTTTTTTTTTACTTATCGTGCTGCACTTAACGTCACATCTTGTAAATGTATTTAACTTATTGTGTTGCCTTATGTAGCTAACTTGCTCGTGCACCAACCACACCAAATTACTTGTATACAGCCTATTAAAATAATTCTGATTCTGATTCAGTAGCCTATCCCATGTGGCAGTGGTGGCCTAAAGGTTAGAGAAGCGCGCTTGTGACTGGAAGGTCGTCGGTTCAATCCCCGGGACCGGCAGGATAAATCTGGGTGGGGAAAGTGAAAAGGCAGCGCTTGCCCCTCCCTCATTACCACCACTGATGTGCCCTTGAGCAAGACCCTTGACCCCAACTGCTCCAGTGGAGCTGCGCAGTCTCCAGCAGATCAGACTGTGGTTGTACTGGTCAGCTTCCAGGTATGAATGTGTGTGAATGTGAACAGGGCGCTCCTGAAAAATAGAGCATTGCTCTCAGTGAGACTCCCCCTGTATAAATAAAAGGTTACAAATAAAAACATAAAATTCTCTTAAAATATATTCACTCTTGATGATACAAAGAACGCTTATGTGCTCAAATGGTTCCAGAGGGATGTAAAGAACCTGCATGGTTCTTCAAAGGGGTCTCTTTGATTTGGTTGGTGGTTCTCAACTCTTCGGTTCAAAACTACTACCCCTAACCAAAGAACCCTTCAACCCCTTCCTTTTGTTCCTGTGTGTTATGATATTTCAATAGAGTTTAGTTTAGTTGAGCATCAGTCAGCGGTCATGTCTTCATGTCATATTTCATGCATCCATCTTGTCATGCCTCTTTGTGCCTGCCAGTGCCCATCATTCCCAGCTACCTGTACACCATGGATGAGTCGACGCCCCCGGTGGCACAGAACACCACCGCGTCACCGCAGGAGCCCGGAGCCTTCCACAGCATCGTGTCCCTATACGATAACACCGTCCGGTTGACCGGCGCCAATGCAACGGCCAGGTCCGCCGATCTGGACCTCCCTCCCCCAACTGCCATAGCGCTGCCTCAAAACTCCTCTGACTGCCCCGGGTCTACAGGCAAGCTGCTCAACGAGAATGTCAAAGTGGGACTGTTGTTTGCCTCCAAGGCCACCGTACAGCTGATCACCAACCCCTTCATAGGGCCGCTCACCAACAGGTGGGTGACCGGCTTACCTGTATTAGCTTTGGCCATCTTTTTTGTGTTTGTGTGATGATCCATTCTCAGTTATAGAGCATTTACCACTGGGGGATTTGGCTGGGGAAGTCCAGCAGGGGCCGGTTGCACAAAGCACCTTAAGTTAAGATTTTCCTTAGAGTCCGAGTTAAGGTGTCGAGTTAAGTGTTTTCTGAAAATCACATTTTAAAAAAATCATTTGCGCTTCGAAAATCATAAAAGTGGTCCTCATTTGTGAAGATTATCTTGCTGAACACAAAGTTTGCGGTTTCAGAAACTTTTGTCAACGACAGACCTTATTTCAAACACTTAACCAAACCATACAAAAAAAAAACGTGTCAACATACTGATGTTTGGTCAGGACCCGTTGGTGTCACTTTTTACGGGGTAGCCTACTGTACCCCCTTCTTAGGCATTTTTCAACGTGCAGGGTAGTCCAATAGACTTGTGCAGAACTTCCATAACATCTGAAATAGACGCCACGAGACCGTAGCCAAATGTTCCTCCGCCCCAAATTGAATTACATCCCAAAGGTTGGTTAATAGTTACATTTAGGGAAGTAAATCAAGTTTGGTTAAGGTTATAGGGTTCAGGTAAAGTTGAGGCAAACAGCAACTTGCGTTATGGTTAGGCAACTAAAGCAACTTGGTTAAAGTTAGAGAAATGGCACGAAAAACATGAATACAAATTTAAAATCTGGTTTTCTTAAAATAATGTACTTTGTAAAATGCTGGGAATCATGACTTGAAAATGCTGGGAATCAATCAAATATGCTGTAACTGGAAATTCATGAATTGTCAGTTATAGTTATATATATAACTATAACTATAGTTAGTTATATATTGTCAGTTTGTTTGCATGTCAACCAATGCAATCATTAAAAACGATGCTACAGTAAGTGTTCAGCTAATCTCGGTGAGAAACACCGTCGTTTGAACAGTGATTTGGTATTTATTTAGCTGGTGTTTGATGCAGCTGTTGCTCATCGTCAAGGCTTTAGAATTCAACCTCAACCTGTTGATTCAGCCAAACCAACACTGATGATGTGGTCCAAGCCATACGCATGATTCTTACGACATGGAAGAGCAAATAAGGTTACACCAGAATGATGGAGGCCAGAGCAACAGTGTCAGAGTTCAGCGTTATAGCCCGCAGTGACAAGTTTCCCTTCCGGGTCACAGAGGCCTTCCTGCTAGCCCACAGCTAAAATCATGATTCAACTTCTTCTCATAGCCAGTCAAAGGTCAATGCAGAATAACAGTTCATGCTCTTATCTGACGCATCAACATCACAAGCGAATCGGAGAGAAAGAGCAGCAACAGACTCCCGTTTCAAGTTCCAGGCAGGCAAATCAAACGCTGCATATGGCGGCCATGTTTGTTTGATGCTGCTTTGAGGGCACAATGTCACGTCAGTTACAGCACATCTAATCCAACTGGATCATATTGAGCGGAATTCCTGTTTGTGTGTGTGTGTGTGTGTGTGTGTGTGTGTGTGTGTGTGTGTGTGTGTGTGTGCGTGCGCGTGCGTGCGTGTGTGTGTGTGCACGTGTGTTTGCATACGTGTGTTTGCATATGTGTGTGCATGTGCATTTGCCTGTTTCCATGCATGCATATCTTTAGAGTGGAAGTACAGCAGAAAGAACATTTCGCATTGAAGTAGGAATATTCTTACTTATTGTGTAAATCGGTGTATTTTTTTATTTATTGTATCTGACTATTGCTTCACTTCCTTGTATCTGACTATTGCTTCACTTGCTTGTATCTGAGTATTGCTTCACATCATTGTATCTGACTATTGCTTCACTTCCTTGTATCTGAGTATTGCTTCACATCATTGTATCTGACTATTGCTTCACTTCCTTGTATCTGAGTATTGCTTCACATCATTGTATCTGACTATTGCTTCACTTCCTTGTATCTGAGTATTGCTTCACATCATTGTATCTGACTATTGCTTCACTTCCTTGTATCTGACTATTGCTTCACTTCCTTGTATCTGAGTATTGCTTCACATCATTGTATCTGACTGTTGCTGGTATTGTTTTCGACACCGTTTGTAGGATTGTTACACACTGTCAGAGGAGAGAAGGCAACGTTGAAGCTTCTATGAGGCCATTTACACCTGGCATTAACATGGGTTTTCTGCCATCAGATTGTAATCAGATTGTGCTTGACCACATTAGTCTGATTTCATTTACACCTGGCGTTAACATGCGTTTTTCCTTATAACACCCAGATCATTTATTAACACGCAAAATGGTTGTCCGCTCAATCCGCATACAGTTGCTGTATCCAGATTGAGAGGACACATTGCATTTACACTTGTGTTCAACGTGTACACAATGCATCCCTGACCACCTCCGGAGGTGGTTTGGCCGATCAGATTGCAATCCTTCTTCACTGTGTCTTGGGAGCGTTTACACCTGGCATGTCAAGTGGTCAAGCACAATGAGATTGCAATCGGATGGCAGAAAACACATGTTAACGCCAGGTGTAAATGGCCTGTGATCATCAACGAAACCTAACCCTAGTGAAAGACAGTTAATGCATAGATCTTCATCGCAGAGAGTGAGGAGAATGGCAAGGCGAGAGGAACAATATGCTGTAACTGAGGCAAAGAATGGAATCCAATTACTACCCCTTAGTCACCTCCCCTCCTGACGACAGTACAAGGCAAGTCAGGCATGTCAGGTACCAGGGGATAAAAGAGCTGTGATGTGCCTGGCAGCTTTTAGCCTTTTCATGTCAGACAAACAATGTTGTCGTCCTTCTCTAGTGCTTTGAAAACAAGTACAGATCCTGTACAGGACCACGGCGCCTGTGGATTCTGTATGGCACAAAACAGACAGAAAGAGGTTCAAGCCTTTTCTGAGCGGTGCTGATGTTGCAAAAAAGGTGTCAGTGGTTCTGAGGACACGGTCCAAACATATCCCTTCATATACCTGCCAAGTTTCACAATCATCGAACAAATGAGTGTGGAGTTACGTTTGGAGTGAAGTTGAATGAGTTACTTAGGATATTGTATGGGGATCCTAGAGAGGTCGTAGAGCAAGCTGTCAGTACCACGGACAGCGCTCTGACACCTGGTAACAGACGGTCAAAGTAAGCAGGACCTGAGAGTCTCTTTTACTGTGGTTCTGAAATGACTGCTGACTTTTAACATGTTTAATGTTGATGAATGTAGAATTTATGGGAAGGTAGAGATGACTGGAGCACACGAAATCACTGGCAAACAAATGTAATAAGGTACAAAAATTAGGCTTTTTTTTGTACCTTATTACATTTGTTTGCCAGGGATTTCGTGTGCTCCAGTCATCTCTACCTTTCCAGTATTCTGTCCTCGTCCGAGAGCACCGATCTCCCCTGTAGCGCAAGAGATTCCCTCTAGAATGTAGAATTTATGTTGAATAAGCATATCATTTTGTTTAAGATTGCTACTGACTATTTTATATAAGGAATTACATGCCATAGATGGCTTTGCTTTTTGAGGGCATATATCTGGTATCGCTTTAGATCTAATGTGTGTTCTCTTACTTGAACACAGGCGTATTTCTGGGGTGGCAATTCAAAGTAATTTGCAAGGGATCGTTCTCTGTCCAGTACGTTGTGTTGGAGAGCCTGCCCTCTCCGAGGGCCCTTCTACCCCAGGGGCCCCAGTGCAACCGCACTGCCTGCACTGTCTATATCTACACCCCTGCTATCCTCCATGTCCATTGAAGGACATTGATGATAGAATAATATGATCATGGTCGGTGGCGACCATCATAAATCGCTGTACTCTAAACTGCCTTAACAACTGTTGTTGCTTTTTGAATGCATGTCATGGGAGTACAGAATATGTGTTTATGCTTTTCATGTGTCATGAGTTTTTACAATGCACTCACGTTTAGTTTTTGGAACAGTTATTGGTTATTTTTCGGTGGGGTTCGACCAATATGAAGTTGTAGTCAGTACTCCAGAGCTGTATTCTTGTCCTGGTGGAAAGGCCTCTGTAACAGCATTTGTGTATTGTTTGACTAAAGTCACTGATATTTACTGCATATCTTTTTTTCATTTCTATACCCATAATGACAGGTATTCATTGTTTATATTCAAATTGTTATTTATATTCAAATATTGACTTTGTTTATATGTTTATATGTGTAGGCTAGTTGTCTGGAAACCATGCCATTACTCACAGAAAACAAGTGTCACTGCTTCATAAAGAACACCTTTGTCTTTGTGTCCTAGAATAGGATACCAGCTCCCCATATTCGCTGGCTTTTGCATCATGTTCCTCTCCACCATCAGTAAGTCCCAGCCCGCCCAGTGCTCCACACCTCTCCGCTCTCTTATCAAGTTCATTCATGCTCCATGCCGAGTTTCTCTTGTCTGAACCTCTGCCACTCTCGCTGTTGTCAAGTGTTCGCCTTCTCATCGAGCTACGCTCTGCTGTTTCTGGCCAGATCGCTTCAAGGCGTGGGCTCCTCCTGCTCCTCTGTGGCTGGTAAGACCTCTTTCTTTCCATCTCCATGTGTGTCTCATCTAGTGATTTTGCTAACACTTTGCTAATAATATCAGTCATTTATAAGCCTTTAGTTAATGATGAACTCGTAATTTATAAAACATGAATGTACATTTGTAGATGATTAATAATTCATTGTTTTATATATGACGAATCATTTATAAGTCATTCAAATATTTGATTTTCCACAAATCTGATGAACAGGGGACCAATGACTCCATGTGTGTCAGAAGAAGACAGTTGTCTATTACCTCCCCAAGCGTGCAGAAACAGTCAGCGCTTACAAGCACTGCAGTACAAACTACAAAAGTGTTCCTCACCCGTTGTAAATGTGTAAATGTGAAATGTGAAAAGTTCTATTCTATTCTATTCTATTCTATTCTATTCTATTCTATTCTATACTATTCTATTCTATTCTATTCTATTCTATTCTATTCTCAAAATGGCATTTACATCTATTTGACCAAAATAAGCCCTCCAGGTGATTGAAAGCTATGGAAAAATGTATTTTACACCTTAGAATCGGCCTTGTTGCAATTTGAGTTATTGTTGAGTGGAGTGAAGAGGCCCATACAGCAGTTGTAGCTTCCTGCTGTGGCAGCAAAGGAGGCCATAATATATTATGTCACAACTTGTTACAGTTCATCTAACATATGTTTAACTTACCTTATGCATATAATATAATAAGTCAATATTTAAAGTACAACGTCATTTGATTAATAAACCAGGATGAACCATATTTGAATAATAAACAGTACCCTCATACCGGGTTCTTCACGGTTTCTTCCTGTGTTAGTACCAAACTCAAACGCTGACAAATAGTTTCTTAACAGAGGTGCTGCCCTCAACAAACAAACGAGTGTGTTGTGAGGCTGATGTTCAACACGGGAGCCAGTGGAGTTTATATTCCTTCAGCTCTTCTGTCTGTGTGTTTCAGGGATGGGCATGCTCGCCAGTGTCTACACAGATGATGAGGAGAGAGGACATGCCATTGGTGTGGCCCTGGGAGGTCTGGCGTTGGGAGTACTAGGTGTGTATAGAAGAGTACTAGGTGTGTATAGAAGAGTACTAGGTGTGTATAGAAGAGTACTAGGTGTGTATAGAAAAACCAACGTAACCAGACTTGATACATCAAACCAAGTCCGATCATCCAAGATTTACATTGTTGTCTTTGTTGAGCTACTACGACAGCAACATTCTGAGGACATCAAACAATATAAACACGGCACGGTGGCTCAGTGGTTAGCACTGTTGCCTCACAGCAAGAAGGTCCCGGGTTCGAACCCCGGTCCGTCCCAGGTCCTTTCTGTGTGGAGTCTGCATGTTCTCCCTGTGTTCGTGTGGTGTGCTCCGGTTTCCACCCACCATCAAAATACATGTATGTTAGGGTTAATACTCGCCTCTGACCAAGGCACTGGTAAAAGAACTGGAGTTGGTCCCCGGGCGCTGCATTGCTTCTAGTTCTAGTTCTAAGGTTCCTAGTAGAGGATGGGTCAAATGCAGAGGATAAATTTCCCCATGGGGATAAATAAAGGATAACTTAGAACTTAGCTGGCATGCTCAGTGTAGTAGGCTAGTTCGATAATGTTAGTATACATGGTGTTCTTGATGGGGGTAAAAAAAGTTTGACAAAAATGGACAAAACAGGCCAACTTACTTGTAGTTGTCTCATGGTCTCTCAAGCAGGACCTTCGTCTTCGTCCAAGCTGCGTTAGGCAAGATATTGATGTCTATATCTATAGATATAGATATCTATAATCTATATCTATAGATATATATCTATAGATATAGACATCTATATATCTATATATAGCTATAGATATCTATATCTATATCTGCAACAGAGAAGAGTGTTCCAGTGTGAGTGTAAACGTACAAGAGCGGTTTTGATCGTGTGATTGGCCGAGAGTTGGCTTATGGGTGTTGCAGTAGTAGGTGCCATGGAAATATCTGCGTCTGGAATGAAATGGAATCATAATCATCATGGATTGTTTCAACACAAACATTTGCAATCATGCATGATATATAGCAGTCATATAATGGAGCCTTACTTTCATCATGACTGGAGGAATCCTTTATCCAGGGGGAGTGAACCAGGATCAAAACAGGAATGG
This sequence comes from Poromitra crassiceps, assembly GCF_964638095.1. Taxonomy (NCBI): domain Eukaryota; kingdom Metazoa; phylum Chordata; class Actinopteri; order Beryciformes; family Melamphaidae; genus Poromitra; species Poromitra crassiceps. Next base: position 27,463,433 of record NC_139633.1, read on the forward strand.
AACAGCATCAGACAACGCCATGAAACAATCGTTGCTACTCATCAATGCAGCCGTGTGTTTGTGTATGTGATCATTTTGAAGTATGACGTCATGTTGCACCGGTTAACACTCACTGCTCAGTCTGTCCCCCACAGTTGGCCCTCCGTTCGGCAGCGTGATGTACGAGTTCGTCGGGAAAACCGCGCCGTTCCTTATCCTGGCTTTCCTGGCTTTGTTCGATGGAGGTACAAATCCATTCTGTCACACATCTAAACTTAACATCATCTAAACTAAACATCATTTGGCGTAATGCATGAATCAGATAATTTATGAACGCAAATACAAAATACTCATCGGTTCGTTAGCATCTTATAGGCTGATACTAAGTTGAGTCACTGTATTCCCACATAGCTCTGCAGCTCTTCATCCTTCAGCCCACCAAGGTGGAACCAGAGGTGAGTTTGTTTGCCTTGATCATTCCTTTCCTGGAGGTTCTCTCGCTTCAGATGGACTTTGTAACTGTAGAACAGAAGCAAATCCGTTTATTAAATACAATACAATGCAATGCAGTATAGTCTTGTATGTCTCAGTTGAGAAGCAGTTGTATTTTTTTGTGTTTTCATTTGACCTTGCTGCATTTTTGTATTTGGTTTGTTTAGGTTCACTGTCACATAGACTCACAAGTAGCTTGTTTATTGGACAAGCTACTTGGTTTATTGGTCTCGATGACCTGGCATCCTGCCAGGTCATAGAGATTTTGATGGCGGGAGAGTTGACACAAATCTGATTCCACTCCCTGTAACTTATGACGGACTTGTCTGCACTCTGCTGTAACTGACCTTCTCTGGTGTTCATACCTGTAAAGAACCCATGAAGAAATAGCTGCATATGAGCAAAGCAGTAATGCCAACAAAAGCACTGGTTATAGTAGTGGTGCAACATCCCTGCTCCGACATTATGTTGCAAAGATAGCTTGTGTTATCATCAACGGAGGAACTCAGCAGCTAACAAGCTCCAGCACGTTTCGATTGACAATGTTTGACTTTAGATAGACCTCTTAGTCCATATGATGTCATTACAATCCCCAAGGGACACAGACATCATCAATAGAGAGGCAAAGTGACCGCCTACTTCCTGCTTCAGCGCTGTACCAGAGATTTTCATCTGCCATTTATTTTCCCATA
>NC_139633.1:27469595-27489595 GCF_964638095.1 Poromitra crassiceps
TTTTAAAAATGGCTTGCTATACATATCAGCTGGAAGACATTCTAGGTATTCCAGGTATTCTAATTGGAAATTGGACTGATTTGATTTAGGCCACATGTGTATGATGTGTTTGTATTTAGCAGCCACAAGGTAACAATTAATACTACTACCTCCATATGAGTCAGAGAAACTGAGTTGTAATTGAGAACACTGACCAGTTCTTCTTTGTGTTCCAGATGGCTTTGTGCTCTTATTGGGATGTTTCTGGTGGGAGTCAGTATACTATGTGTAAGTGTAACAGAGACAACTCTACCACTATGTTATGGTTGATTCACAGAGGCCATTTACACCTGGCGTTAACATGTGTTTTCTGTGATCAGATTGCAATCAGATTGTGTTTTATCACTTGAAAGTACAGGCGTAAACAACCCCCAAAACGCATTGAAGAAGGATTGCAATCTGATCGGCCAAACCACCTCCGGAGGTGGTCAGGGATGCATTGTGTACACATTGAAACACAAGTGTAAATGCAATGTGTCCTCTCAATCTGGATACAGCAACTTTATGCGGATTGAGAGGACACCCATGTAATGCATGTTGACGCCAGGTGTAAATGGAATCAGGCTGAAGTGATAAAATACAATCTGATTGCAATCTGATGGCAGAAAACGCATGTTAACGCCAGGTGGCCTCTCAGTTAGCTGTGGGATTTGTGCAGGCCCTTATCTGATATGTGAGCCCCAGAGGGGGGGGGGGGGTGTTCTTAGAAGGCTGGGTCATATAAGTAAGGGATAATGTATACTGAGCCGGTGATTACTGTGGAAATAATGACCGACAGGTGAATGATTTAGCCCGACGCGCAGCGGAGGGCTTAATATTCACCTGAAGGTCATTATTTCCAGTAATCACCGGCTCAGTATACATTATCCCGCTTAGAACACGGCCTACAACTAAATCATTCAATAATCTGACAAAAATAATTATTCAAATAGATTTTTTAATAGCGTTTTCAACACAAAGCGGTTTCATTCGTAATTGGCACACAAGACACCACAGCTGCAACTGGTTGGCCTAATTAGTAGCGTCTGCGGACAAAATGCTCTTACCAACTGATTAATCCAGGTGTGGCAGAGCAGCGGTCGGTTGTCGAGAAATAATGACCGGTGAATATTGTTGATTGACCAATCAGAATCGAGTATTCGAGAGAGCCGTGTTCTAAGCATCTCTAAGGGCAGCCAGCAACCTTTGGAAGCAAGTGTAGTGCTACTGGGATCCGTTCAGATAAACAAGTTAAAGGCGACGATCAAACTCAATCGCACGCAAAATACAAGGAAAGGATCATCTTGTTATGTTTCACATTATGGTATAAGGGAGTATGGTATAATTCTAACATACACTATTTCTGAATGGTTCGTCCTTTCGTTTGGTCTATAATTACAAATTTGGCCCAGCCCCCAAAAACCACATTAAATTTGTCATTGACATTTGACATTTTTACATGCATAAATTGGCCAAGAGAGAGTACATTTGGAGTGTTTTATAGATCCACACTGTAGTTAAATGCTTTTCCATCTATGACTAAAGCCTCAAGACATTTTGTCAATATCCTCAGTATTTATAGGGTCAAAAACATCCAGACTGTCCAAATCAGTAACTCCTTCCCTCTGGCCTGGCAGCATCCTTAGCAGCCCAAATCTATTTCCCATCCATCCGTCTCTATCTGGTTATGCTGCAAATCTCATTGTGCCAATGCGGGAAGCAGAGTTCAAAAGGATTTCTACGCTCAAACAAGAACATCAACCAGCTTCTTCCCGATCGACACTATTTGTTACTATTTGTTGTATTGTTCCCTCGTGTATGTCAGGCTACAAATTTAAATTCAATTTAAATTTAAAAAAAGTTCAAACGGGTGTATGAATTGATATTTCTCTGATATCTGTCTCCTTACACTAGGTTCCATTTGCCAGCGATATCTATGGTCTGATTCTTCCAAACTTTGGAGTGGGTTTTGCCATTGGTGAGTGAATCTAATATTGTGTTATCAGACAACAGCACCGTAAATAATATTAGTGCAAAAATAAACTCTTCACCATTCAATGGAAACGGCAAGAGACTGTCCTGTCCTGTGGTGTGTTCCAGGCATGGTGGACTCCTCTATGATGCCTATAATGGGTTACCTGGTGGACCTACGACACGTGTCTGTCTATGGAAGTGTGTATGCCATTGCCGACGTGGCTTTCTGCATGGGGTTTGCTTTAGGTAAGCAGTGAAACTATAAGCTGTATTAGCCTACTCTATCTCCACGCTGGCCTGGGGATGCCTCGGGATCCCCCCAGTCAGAACTGGCTAATTTGGCCAGGGAAACTGAAGTTTGGGGTCTCCTGCTGGAATGGAGCTACCTCCGCAACCCGATCCCAGGATAATAAGCAGTTGAAGATCAGAGGGATGGATAAGTCTACACAATGTAGACTTAACTCCTAGTTTATTTCAAATAAACTGGGAGTTAAGTCTACAATGGAGTGTGCGGACTCTACTTTTTGAACCTTCCTTCAGTCCAGAGCCTCACCACACATAGCAAAGCAAACAACCACTTGAACCTCCCTATAGACATTTGTGGGACGTGTGAAACCTCTTACTGAGACAACTGCTGTGTTGCACCGGTGTCTGATCGATACGTCTGTCTTCTAGGTCCATCGATTGGAGGGTCCGTAGCTCAAAGTATTGGCTTCCCCTGGCTGATGACCATCATTGGAGTCGTGGACATTTTGTTTGCCCCTCTCTGCATCTTCCTCAGGAATCCACCAGGACAAGAAGAGAAAATTGTGAGAAACTCACCTACTGTATAAATACCCTCAGCCACATACAGGCTATATATAAACACTTTCTATATAGAAATACTTTCTATATAGAAACACTTTCTATATAGAAACATTTTGATGAAGCAGCTTTAGATTTTGCACATGAAGATGAATTACAATCCTGCAGCTGCATGCAAACCTCCACCCTGCCACCTCCTGCATCTGCCACCCACCCCCCAAACACAAACACCATGTGCTTGTCTCCACCCTGTATCTGTCAGCATCCATCACCTCGCTTTGTCTCTTAGTTTCCTGTTGCATTCGCTCCCATCCACCTCCTCCGCCATGCGCCTCCATATTTATTTGCTTGTCTCCTCCAGCGTTTGACATGTTTCCACCTCTTTCAGTTGACATCCACCTCAATCAAGCCCCAGTTTCTACATCAATGCCCTTATATTTGCATGAGTGAATTTTGAAAGCTTTTTACATAATATTAAAGGTGCAACCTGTAGCATTTCAACATCAATAAATCATTCATTTTGAAACATCAGTATAATCACCGTAAATAAAAGAAGGGGCCATCACTGACCGGAAGAAACAGGGTTTATGGGAAATGTGGTCTTAATTCAGAGAAACACAAAATGCTACATGTAGCACCTTTACTGTATTTAGTATTTATCAGATGAATCACTCAAGAGTCAAGACACACACAGATTATTTCCCCCCAGGGCCGGTTCCAGAACAAGATGACTAGGGATGCATCCTAGATAGGAAGGGGCGCACATGCACGGGCCGACCCGGGTGGCCGGCCTTCGGCGGGCCGAAAAATTTGACATGTTATTTTACTAAAAATAATGCATTTGACCATCATTTCAAGTAGAATGATACCAGCCAAGCAAGAATATTTCAAGTGTTTCAAGTGCTTTACTGAAATATTTGGACAATATAATGATAATACAATTATCATTATACCTTAAAAGGTTACATGTAGGTGCCAAAAAGCCATAAATTCACATAAAAGAACAAAGAAAAACAACAATTATAATTCAAGTTTAAACAGTAAGTGTGCAGCTGCAGCATTTATTATTATTTTTTTTTTTTTACCACTCTTTTCAACTGAGCATGCAGACAATTAAAATAAGGGTGCAATGCGTGCTTTTGCACCCCTGTAAAACACGTGACAAGTTATGTGACTGTAGAAACAATAAGTCTCAATTCTCTTCTCAGGCCATTTTGATGGACACCAACTGTTCGATGAAGACGAAGTCGTACTCCACACAGGGATCGTCCTACCAGGGCGACGAAATGGAGCCAGAATACGACGACTACGAATAACAGGACGCTGCGCCCACGCAGGTTAACCCCTTCAGAGGATCTAGCCCACGCAGGTTAACCCTTCAGAGGATCTATTTTGTTGTACAAAAAAAGAAAAGAACACAGAAGAATAAAACACCACGACAACGACGACAACAAAACAAGCCAAGCCGTTTCCACGTGAATGTCCCGCGTTCAGTCTTCACTGTTATGTGTCCTGTTAGCGTGTCTCGTACTGGAGCATACCAAAGTCCTTCATCTCCGTGCCCTGTGGTTGCGAGCGCGTTGCTTGAGAGTTTTATTTTTTATTTTTTTAGCCAACAGCCTTACTCAGTGGGAAGAAATGCCATGTGTCAGAAAGCAGGGGTTTTATTGGATAGTGGGAGGATGCTCAGTGAATACAAACCAGTCTTAATTCACCCGTCGGCCATTCATCTCAATCCACTTTTAACAGTGACGTTACCATAACACAATATTGTTCTGTATGTCTGATTATGCTGTAATTTCTCTTCAATCCAGGGAAGATTATGCTGGGTTGTATGCTCTTTTTCAAGGCCGCCCGGCTTCACATTTATGTCAGTTACGACATTACGCGCCAAGGAGTTCCCCAGCACAACCAAGGTCATCATCTGCTGGTTTCCACTGCGGGAGCTTACTTATTTACAGTACAACCAAAGTCTTACTGCTGGACACTGCATGGGCACTGGACAGTAGCTGTTGAGGGAGAGGAGAACATGACTCATTCACTTTCCCTGGCCAGACCTCACCCATCAGTCCGGGGATTTGATTTTGAAACCAGTTGACTTTCCTGCCACAAGCCTGCTCTTCTAACCTCCAGGCTGTGATCAGACAAGCCTGCTCTTCTAACCTCCAGGCTGTGATCAGACAAGCCTGCTCTTCTAACCTCCAGCTGGTGATCACTCACACTTTTATTGTCCTGTTCAAGCAAAAAGCTCAGCTGTGTAACACAGAGAGAGAGAGAGAGCAAGAGCTCAAAGAGATTGACTTTGGTTCCAATAGAAAGTTTGATTGAAGTAACAAAGGTGAGGCTAATGATGTAAAACACCAGAGAACTGTTTACTGTTGGAAAAGAGGATGAGGAGGAGCTTGTTCTGAAGTTGAGCATTATTGTGTTATTTCTGGCAGGCTACAGAGTCAAGCTCCACTCACAAACCCAGCACACATCAGCTGACTTCCCTCTAGCTTTTCATTGGCAAATCTCATACAGAGCTCCCTATTTCAAGCTGCTTCATTTACGCCTTGGTTTTTTTTCCCCCGGCTTTCTGTGCAAGCCGTTTGCAACCCACCTCCACCCCGGCTCCTCCTTTCATGCTGGGTCTAGTCTTGCTTGCCAGACTTCCCTCCCTTCCCGGGAGAGGAGTCTGGCAGCGTAGATCTCCACTCTGGACTTGCGGGGGCGGGGGGATGCTCTGTTTGGTTTAACCTAGTCTCGCTTACCAGACTCTCTCCCTATAACGGGGGATCCAATCATTTTCAGCATGTAGCAACGAGCTAGCATTGTTGACGTTGTTTCACAGCGGCGCAGGCATTTGAGATCGACAGATTCGACACGACACACAGCGGCAGGGACCGATGGAGATGGACAGATTTGTCACGGAGGGAGTGGAGAGGAAATCCATATATGGTCGCGCCGGTCAGTCAGAGCGGGTCGGAACCAATGGCAGAGCTTGCAGGGAGCGGAAAGGGATTTTCTTCCGCTGGCGACTGAAAGGGTCGCCACCAATGGCAGAGCTTATACCAGCAGCCTGTTTCCATGCAGCCAGACTAGGCTGGGTCTGACTTAAACAATGGCATTTCTGTTGTCATTGTTGCTTGTTCTGTTCTGTCACCGGGGGCCTTTGCTGCTGCTGCTCTCCCAGAAGCTGCTGCTGCTCTCCCAGAACAGAGTCATAGCGCCAAATCTAAATATTATGATAGCTAATCATGTTTATTTTGACTATAGTAGTCTTGACAGAAATGGAGGATGTGGGTACATGACATCATCCTATAGAGAGAACAGAGCAGCCACAGTTTTATCATCAGAAAAGTCAAAATTCTGAAAATAAAGTTAGAATTCTGAGTTTAATGTCAGAATTCTGGGGAGGGGGGGGGGTCTGAATTCTGAGGGAAAAGTCTGAATTCTGAGTTTAGTGTCAGAATTCTGAGTGGAAAAAAGTCAGAATTCCGAGATTAAAGTCAGAATTGTCAGCTACATGTGACATCACTGATGATGTCACTTATAATATCTGGGGTCCCTAGATATTTGTGACGTCAAAGTGGGGTCACAAGCCAAAAAATGTTGGGAACCCCTTGTACTGACGTGTAAAACATGTTAACTGGCATTTCCAGTCCAATGCAGTAATGTACATCTGATCCTAATTCAGCTCGTTTGGATGGAGTGAAAAGGGCATCGCTGGATATTCCTCCTTTATTGATTTTTTAACTGGAGTGCAAATGATGGTTGAACCTGGAACCCGAGTTATTGGAGATGTGATTGACTATCCTCATGTCTTCCATGTTGGATAACACAACGGTTTCAATTCAAGACAGTGACTGACTGTGATCAAAACCATCCGCAGTACAGTTTGTTTGTTCTTCTCTCTCACATGGATCATATTGTCTGAGGTGTTGAGCCTACAGTGTCTGGCTGCACAATCCACTGTTTCACCATTTATGTAAATATAGGCTATATCATTAAATTGAGATACTGTCTGCTGTTTGTTGGTGCCACAGGCTGGTTGTGGCTTTAGGGATCGGAAACAATGCGTTGTCTTTCGGAGCAAGAGAATAGGGAGTCTGGGCCAGTCACAATCTGGGAACCCAGGGTCTATTTCGGCATGTATATACCGAAATAGACTCTGGGTCCCCCAGATTGGGTCTTTTTTTAGGCTACATTCACATTGCGGTTTGACTGATGTGGGTTATTGAAGGTCAATACCCATAGTCTTGGATTGAAGTTGCCGATAGCCAATATTTATGCTGATATTCATAAAATTTGACCATTTTCATTACTTAAAAAAGAAGTATTTCAGCGTTTACCCCTTGTCTTCCCATTGTCAACCAGCGTTTGATCCATTCTACAATAAATGGCCGATGTAATCAGCCACACTGCCTCATATCCATTATATCAAAGATGAATGACACTGACTCCAGGGCCAATTTAACCCCATACATTGGTCTAATCCTCATTTACATACCGACACTTGACACTTGACATAACTAATGTGATTGGTTGGCTCTTGACGTATTGAGACTGAGCTTTTACAAGGCCAAAAGTGTCATTTCCTTCCATCCTCCATCTTGTCTTTTGTAGGCAATCCTATGAGTCGGGGCAGAAAATATTGATTATTTTCTCTGACCAGACCGTTGTGATCTCTAAACACAGACACACTCTGTCAAAAAAAAAAAAATACAAAATAAAGAATCAGAATCTAATGTCAGAGGAGACCATCCTTTTGTTGTGAAGCAGTTGCATAATGTTTTTTTTTTAAATCACGCCTTAAAATTGTACTTTGTTGCAATTATTGCATAACAATTTGTATTGGTTATTTTTATAAGAGAAAACGGATGTCATTTTCCTCAACAACATTACTCTGAAACTGCTGTGTAAAGGTTCAGTATATGAAGTGCTTTCTTGACCCCATAATGGATGAGAGTCAGTCGAGTGGAAGGTGTTTTCCTGCTTTGAAATAACTGTCACAATGGCATTTGTCAGCATTTACTATAGAGCTTTGTCAATTTTATGTTTATCTTGAATTGGTCATGTCTGTCTGTCTGTCTGTCTGTCTGTCTGTTGAAATAATCTCATTGGTTGACTGAAACCTCAATGGGCGGAGCCCAAGAACCACCTTTTTGGGGATAAGTAACATTAGACTGAAGCCCAGTGAAAGACAATAGGTCTTGTCAATATGAAGCCTAGTGCTCTTGATACTAATTGAGAAAAATAAATGAGAGGGGGAAAAAGCAAACTAGCATTAATGTATATGTTAACTTCTTAGTGTAGCTGCCCTTCCAAATTCAAACTAGCCATACTAGCCTATCACTAAGTAAGCTAGTTAGCTAGCTAACTGCTGACAGTCCAACATCATGAATACCAACCATGGTCATGAATGAATGAGAAAAAGAAAAAGAAAGTCATGCATTTATATTTGTATTTGTATTTTGACCAGTTCCCTCTTTGTCATTCAAGTTTGCCAGTTAGCTGGCTAACTTCCACCCACTGAGGTTTAACTCAACCGATGAGATTATTTGCACCTCCAGTGCAGCGCTCCATCAAAGAAACATTTGTAAATGTAAAACTCCAATCTTCAAATGACTTGATGTTGAATTTGAATTAGCTTTATTCAAATGCATCTGATCTGTAATGTCCAGGTTGTTGAAATGATGCATTCAGAATATTTCATGTGATATACATGGAGCTTTTATCTTCTCAGACACTTGGGTTACGAAAAGCTGTTGGATTTCAGTCAAGAAATAGACTAAATTTCAAATTTCCATAACAAATACATTAATAAACCTCTGGTTCAAGCAAATTGGTAACAGTTCGTCCATAAATGTGAAACTTGGCAAACCTTCCCTAGTGTTTTGCTTTGGGATAATAGGCGTATTATTTTTGGCGTAGGTTTCGGACATATCGGGCATAGAGGTGTCTGCATTCTCTCGAATACAATGGAACTGGATGGCATTTTGGGGTGAACTGTCCCTTTAAGTCAGCAGACATACAGTAGTTGCACATTTGAACAGAGGCCAATATGCCAAATTCTCTAAAAATCTCCCTGTTACTTCTGTTAGGTTTTGTTGTCCTTAATTTACAGTTTAGTGAAATCCTATTGGTCAAATAAGGGATTCTGTGGATATTAATATATTTATTGCTTTTGTTTTGTAATTCATATGACAAACATGTACGTGTGCCCATGTTGGCATGTGAGCCTTCCGACATGTACTGTATTGTTTTGTGTGTATAAATAATCCAAAACATATTAACTGGTACAAAAACTGATGTTGAGTTTCATATTCTGGGCTGGTGACCCGGTGGTTTTATGTGAGGTGTGCTAATTGTGTAATATACAGTATGTTCATGCCAAGTGTGGACGGCATATCCTCAATTAAATGTTGTATACTCTGAAAAAGCAGTGTGGGAGATGTAAGAATGTGATTTAAAAAAATAATAATCTGATTAGTATTCCTCTTTTGGAGCATTTATTGAGGCTTGCTTATGTGACTCAAGGTCTTTCCCATTATTAAACATAATTAGATAATGGAAGTAAATGGAGAATTAACATCGACAGCTTCCATGTAATACAATAGCCAACAGCTATAACCACTTGCTCATGCTTTTCGGTGTGGTAACAAAAACGCTCACACGCTTGATGCCTGTGATTGGCTGCGGGAGACAGGAAGAGAATGAGCGGCCATGATGGGGGGCTAAACTCCCCCGCGTGGAAGCAGACACACTGTAATCAGTCTGTCCATCTCCAGACTGGGCTCCAATTACTTTGCAGATGCCCACGAAATGCTTTCCCTCTCCCACCGAGCACCCAGACAGACACACTGCATGCAGAGTAGGCGGCTAAACTGTCTGCCTGAACCAGGGGTGTCACACTCATTTTAGTCCACGGGCCACACATGCGACCCAATGTGCTGTCAAGTGGGCCAGACAAAGAAGATCAATAATCAATAATAACCTATAAATGACAAAAACCTCAAAATGTTCCCGTTTATCTTAGTGTAAAGAATTACAGGTACAACCCTACAACACATAGGGTTACTACTACTACTACTGTCTGTACTGTGCATTACAATCAGGGGTGTAGTGGAGGGTAAATGCAAGTAAACGCAATTTACCCACCCCTTTGAAATGAGGGAGATAGTTTACTCACCTATTTTCAGATCAGCTGTATCATCAATGAGGGCAAACAAGGTGGGTAAACTACTCACCTTGGATAGTTTACCCACCTCCCTTACCTTCACTACACCCCTGATTCAACTGATGGCAACTGTGCAATTCTCTATAGTCAAGCAAAGGTCATGAAAATAGCTGACCATTTAGTGATTGATACAGATAACATGAATAGGTCGAGGTTTTTACAGAGGGGTTTGTTAAGATATAGCCTGGATGACATAACATTTTATTCATAAAAAAAAATCCCTCCTGTAAAAACTTTTGGCTCTAATATCTAGTAAATGATGCAATTTGCACATAACATTTCAGAAAACTTGTAATACAAAGAAAATATGTCTTAATGTTAGTATCAACTGGGGAAGTTTCATGGTGATATTATATATATATTTTCTTTTACCCTATTCACATGCCATGTCTCTATGTTCACATATAACCCTGTAATGAAAATTGCCCAAGGCTGACCGCTGGTTAGCAGGTGGAAATGTGTTATTAGGGTATAGAATGACCTAAAACTATAGGCTATACCTAAGGTTCTGCCGGACTGCTCCATCCAACTCTGAGAGCTTTAGCTCAGTTTGTTGGACGAACAGCATCCTCTTATCCTCGTGGATATTACATGTAGCACCTTTAATTTGGTCTCAGATCCACACTTTCCCATAGAATGACCAAAGACAATTCATTTTCATCAGAGCAATTTCAAATCTTTTTTGCAGAAAACAAACAATGGAGAAAAATAAAAAGGGACTTTAGATAGAAAGAGTTGAGGCTCCTCTGTTTTGAGGCGATAAGAAGAACCGTGACACCAGAGCGACGGTTGACTTGAGGTGAGCTTGTTTATTTAGAGTATGTACAATACAGCTTCATCGCATGAGCCCTCTGTAAAACTGTACATCATCCCTCACACCATGTACACACAAACAAAAACACCATCTGGACCCACAGGAAGGGCCAGGGTGGACAGTCACTTTGTAAGTGCGATGTGGAACACGAGGAGGGTTGGGGGCGGGGCAGTAGAAGCATGTGAAGAAGAGATCATGTTTTTTTTTTTTTAAGAACAGCGTCATGGTTACAACAGCAGTAAAAGCAAAGCAGCGCTGATCAGACCCGCCCAAAAAAAGTGAGATTTCATCGCAAAATTCCTAATTCGGGTCAGATGACGGATATGACTCCACGTTTAGAGAGAAAGCAAGAACGTGTGAGGAGAGAGATCACAGACGGGGGGGGGATCCAATCCTGACGAGCAGTTTTGTTTCCAACAAAAATATTGCACACACACACACACACACACACATCGGACAAGTATAGCAGCTAGTAAGCAAATATCCAGCTACAAGAGTAACGCGTCTATTGCACAGAAAAGAACAGGGAAAAAGTGCCTTATCTTCCACCACCTCTACAGCCTGTCTGTTTGGAATTACTGTATGTTAAAGTGATAATACGGAAGATTTTCATCTAAATAAATGTCTGTTAACTCACTATCTGTCTGATAGTGAGTCAACACAATGATGATTGAGTGTATGGGCCCATTGATGGAAGCCTTTGCATTTTCAGTATTGCAGCATTTATGAACTTGGTGTCTGTGGTGACACAGGGTGGGCGGAGCTAACACAATAGACTCACTCTGTAGGTTACTGTAGGTTCACAGGGTGGGCGGAGCTAACACAATAGACTCACTCTGTAGGTTACTGTAGGTTCACAGGGTGGGCGGAGCTAACACAATAGACTCACTCTGTAGGTTACTGTAGGTTCACAGGGTGGGCGGAGCTAACACAATAGACTCACTCTGTAGGTTACTGTAGGTTCACAGGGTGGGCAGAGCTAACACAATAGACTCACTCTGAGTAGGTTAATGTAGGTTCCTGACAACTCTTGCGTGAAGTAAGATAACAAGCTACTTTTTTCCGGTCTCTGCTGCTAGCATTACAGGTGGTTACTATGGCCGAACAAACTGAGTAGCCAAAATGTCACATAATAACACTGTTTGGATCTCATCTGCAATTACCACTCATCGCCAATAGGTGTCACCCAAGAGAACAAAACTGAAATCTTCCGTATTATCACTTTAAATGAAAAACCTGTTATTCTTAGACGTCAAAGCACTCATCAAAGCCCAAAGCGTGAAAGCCATTAGGCTAGTATGCACTACATTCTCCCCTCGGGCTAACTCCTATAGTGATTGAAATCCTAGTGAAATCATACAATTGAGTCATTTTGCTGCGGACTCTCCTGCGACCCCCTCATCAAGCTGATGTTGGAGTACAGTATAATATAGGTCTAGCTGCCGTCGGCTCCAAGTCCAGGCTGACATTGTAGCATGTTTCCAGCTTTAGCTGCCATCAGTCTGTGATGTTCCGGGGGTTCTTTTGTGACGTTTTGTACCTTTTTGTGGTGTACCCACTTTCCCCTCAACCTGCCTCATCCATTTCTACTTCAATTAGTAGGCTCTTTCACACCGGCCTCGAAAGCCGAAAAATGCACGGAAAATAGGATTTGCGCCTCCGATGTGAAAGTCGTGAACGCGCGTTGGTGGATAATTGTTTTACACCTTTTGTCCCGCCACGGTAGGTAGTAACAGCACCGGGTTACCTGGCAACCCGCCTCCATTTGAAAGCGTCGTCGCAGCGAGCCGGAAAAGGTGCGAATGGTCAGCCCATTCATAACAAAATTACAGGGGAAATCACCGTAGCAAGAAAGTGCACGAGTGAAAGTAAAAAAAGTAGCCTATACAATCATGACTGCAGGGACGCCAGGAGGAATGCTCCGTGCGGTTAGGCTTTATGCTCAAACGATGTTGACATTAGTAGGTAAAATTAACGGATATAATAATAAGCTTCAGAGGGCTATAGCAGTCTGTGGCGAGTTGGTCTGAGGAGCAGATGCATGCGTTTTGATATTAAGGCGAGTCCGCCCACCATGCGAGTGGTGCTCGCCTTTCAATCCGGGAGCAGGGGATTTCACCTGAAAGTACACTGCAGCACGGGAATGTGGCCGTGCTGCTTGGCTCTGTGTGAAAGCAATTTCTGTGGCGAGGCTGCGGGCTTTGCGGGACTCCTAAACTGCTTTTTTGCCGCGATCTGTGTGTGAAAGAGCCTAGTGATTTCCTAGGTTTCCCAGAATGCCTTTCGACAGCCCCCGGAGACAAGGCGTCAACTTGTTACCTTCAGTTTCAAGGTGGGCATACCAGCATAGAAATATTGCTAGCTAGCGAGAGGTTAGTCTCACGTGGTCGGACTCGACGACGTCGACATCAGCAACGGCTGGCTACTGCGAGACTAGTGCAAGGTTATAGCTAGCTAGCGTCTATGACGGCGGTGGGAAATGGCGGGTCTAGAAGGAAGCCCTCGCTCATTGATTGTGAGGGACCGACACCAAAATCGATGTTTTAGATCGCTGAAAATGTTCTATCAAACTCCCAAGCTGCTGGGAATATCTTAACGTGACGTCACCTCGTCTACATTTTGCCAGTTATCTAGGGTGTAATACATGAACGAAAGGATCGTTTTTGGGAGTTGTGGCTCGTTACGATGGCGTCGCGTCAACAGGCCACATTCATGCTAGACCTCGTGCAGAGAAATGGGCTGAGACGGTGGCATACTGCTGTGTATACACAAAGCAAAGAGCAGAAGAACATACATTCATTCGGACATGAAAACAACCCATGAAGGCAAATGACTCGCACGCAAACCTCGTCTGAACCGCTCGAAGCATCAGTAGTCCTCTCAACGCACAAACACAGATGCTTTAAAAGGAAATAAATGTTAAGATGCTTAACATCAGAGCTCCTTGTGTTTCAGGTCAAAAGAACAATAACATTCGTACTGAGATGAATCGAAGGAGTCGATCATCTGCCTCACCTATGTTGCACCTACCCATAAAAACTTGGGGGGAGGGGGGGGGGCTACAAACAAAATGTGACTTGGCAAGAACAAAACAAATAGATAAAAACTAAAACATCAAAAGTTAATTCGTCAAGTTAAATCATAACCCAGAACAATTACCACTTGCTGCTCCCCCTCACGCACCCACCACAAAAGAAAACAAGTCAAAAACATTCAAACAGGAAAAAATATATGTACAGCTCATATACTGGTTAAATAATATATGGGTTACATAGTCAAACATGTTTGGCCTAACGGATACAAACGAATAAACCAAAGATGATAAGCAAATTACCAATATTTTAATTCACAAAAATGATTATCCATTCCATTAACAATTAATCACAAGCTTGTCTTGCGGTTTGCTTTCCAGGGGGGAAAGTCATGAGTGAGTTCTAAATGTATTACAGTAAAAAAGTGCTCAAAACAACCAGATATGTAACTTTTTGCAAGGTACAAATGCCAGGTGGGTGGCCATCTGGACCTGTTTTTCCCCAGTATTCTCCACACTGTTTTCTAGACTCAGAACAAATATCAAGTATGTCAACTTAGATTGGGCTTGTTACTCACAGCAAACAAATATTGAACAATTATGATTTCCTCCCAAAGACAATGACGACAATTTTAGACAGACCACAGAAATGTGCCAATATTCCACAATGCTAATATGCAAGCAGTTACTGTCTGTCTGTGGTAGAAAAAATCAAACGGAATTAAACACTTTAAAATGACATTTTCAAGCGACAGGACAAAAAAAGATTTTTTTTTTCAAGGTGCTTTGCAAAGACAACCTTTTATCAACAAAAGCAAAAGGTTTCAATACATATAAATTTGTCATTTTCATTTTAGCACTTACTATTGCTTGGAGGATATACAAGCAGCACGACAGAGGGCAGATTACCGTCTCTATATTGTAGATTTCAAGTTTCCCTTTGAACCTGGAACATGGTCATGAAATTGCAATCTTTTGTAACATTCGCTCGTTTCTTCCCAATCACATTGTCCAATTTAAGACATTAATGAAAATAGAGTGCATATGTATGTTGGGGAGGGGGGGGGGTTGTTAACCATCCTTTCTTTTGAATATAAAAATGCAATCATGTTCCTTTGGAAGCTGCTCAATATATAATGGTGTAATCAACTGAAACTTGTGGATGAAACACTAACTATTTCACTGATATTTAAAACCCCCCAACCTCAAAGGAAAAACAAAATGACCTAATTTTGCTGTGAGCTGCAAACCCAAAGCGCAACAACGTCCTGTTTCTCCTTGCTAGCCCGCTCTAGTGGAGCGCCTCCACACAGATCTGCTCCTCCGTAATGTCATCCAAGAGCTGCACCTCCACAGGGCTGCATGTGTCACTGTCATAGACCTCTGCCCCCATCAGGGCCTCCTCCTCCAGAGCTTCTCCTTTGGCCCTAAAGCCTTGCTGCTCCGAGGGAGAGGTGCTCTCCACCGACTCCAGGTCCTCGATGCCCGCCCGGTAGTGGATCATCAGCAGGGTGAGCGCCTGGAGTCTCTCGCCGGACTTGGCCAAGGCGGCGGTGATGAGGGCCTTGCCGCGGGGGTCCCCGGCCTCCCTCTCCTCCTGCAACAGGTTGTTATTGTGCTCCAGCTCCTGGTCGATCTCCTGCTGCAGCTTGTCCAGCATCAGCTCCAGCTTTTGGGAGCGCTCGTCCGTGGGCAGCCCCCGGTACAGGTCGCGGCCGATCTCCTTCACGGCGATGAACACGCTGTCGTCCAGACCGCCTTCCTTGCGCACCAGTTTGCTGCTGCCGGCCGGCTGCTTGCAGGGGCTGGCGCCACTGGTGTACGTCTCAGTGTCGCTGCTCTCGTTGTCCGAAGTGTTGGGGGTATGCTTGGGCGAGGGCTCCACTGTTCCAGGCGCCGCGGCGTCAACCACCTGCTCGACCAGCCGGGTCTTCGGCACCTGGCGCAGGTTGAGCAGCCGGGAGCTGGTGTTGATGATGTGGCGGGTCAGGCCCGTGGTGGCCCGGTTAATGGTGGATTTGGCCTCGGGGTCGGCTCCGCGACGCTCGGTGGCCGCCACACACAAGGGGTTTTCCGAGAGGCACTTGTCCTGGCATTTCTTGTGGCAGACGTAGGCGCAGATCATGCACTGAGAGGCCGCCTTGGTCCAAACCTTCTTCTTGCAGTATTCGCACCAGGTGGGGTTCTGGAACTGGGTGTCCTGGAAGTTGTGGCGAACCTCCACCAGCGGCATGGCACCGTAGGCCATGTCGTCGCGCGCCGCCGAGGGAACGTGCTCTCGCTCCCTCTCCCTCAGCTCCTCGTCGTGGAGGCTCCCCTCCCGCTCCCTTTCCGTCAGCGCCGGATGCTCCGGCTCACCTTCGGCCAGGTAACAGAAGTTCAGCGTGACGTCTCCGTAGCACAGCTTCTCGTTGAAGCCTTTGTGGGTGCTCAGGCTGCGCAGAGCGGTGCGGCTGACGTTCGCTCTGGGCTCTGGAGCCCCCAGCCTAAAGGTGCTCTGGTACTCCGCTGACGAGGTGGCCATACATTCCAGGGCCACGTGCTCCAGCTGGAGGCTGACGTGGCCCAGGCACAGCAAACTGCCCAGCTTAAAGGGGTCTTTGCACCACAGGGCCACATTAAGGTACTTTTGGTTGCTCTCCACCTCAAACACCACAGAGGCCTTGGTCCAGCGTGCGGACTTGTTACGGAACATGATCTCAGAGGACTCCCACAGGGAGTGGTCCTCCAGACTGTCCCGTGTGCTGCAGGAGCTCTCTGAAGCTCTGTCTTTAGCCTGCTCAGCCTGCTTGTCCCTGCTGGCCACAGCGGGGGCGCCGGGCAGCTCCTCGCAGGAATCTGCTGACTTTATAGACGGCTTTGGCTCAGGCTGTTTGACGGGTGTCTTATCAGCACTGGCCTTGTTGTCCCCGTTGGTTCCCGTGAGAGGAGCCTTTTCCGGGGATTTCTCAGAAGCAGTGACAGCGGTGGTGGTGGTGGCGGTGGTGGCAGAAATAGAAGGATAAGTGGTCGTGACAGGATCAGCGCCTTCCAGAAGACTGCTTTCAGAGGAGGCCGACGTCAACTTGATTTGAGGTCTCGGGGGCACAGGGGGACGGGAGGGAGGAGGTGGGGGAGGTACGGTGGGGCGCTGCAGACCCTCCCCATGATGATCACTACTGCCCTTGTGCGGCGAGGGCTTTGGTGAGTCTTTGGACTGGGGCTTGAGAGGCGACTGAAGGCCGACCAAGTTTAATTTGCGGTTGAGGATGGGCGATATCGTGCCAAGGGGCTTAGAGGCCAGGTTGGCAATAGTCCTTTTAGGGCTTTGGTTTACTGTTAGTAAGAAATCCTCCTTGGTCTCAGTAGTGTTGGTGCTGCTGATGCTCGGGCCACTAGTCTGGCCAGGTTTGGAGTCCACAATCAACTCTTCAAACTCGGAGTCCATGTCTTTGCTGTCGGATATGTCAGAGAGTGTGGTGATGGGGGCTGGGTCTTCCTCATAGCCCCCCGGCTGGGAAATAAAGCCCGGCTCCTCCGGCTGCCCGAGCCCCTCCTGGAGGGGTCCTAGGCCTCCTGTGGCGGGAGGCTGGTGACGCACTGGTCTCTCATACAGTACCACCACCCTGTCTCCCGCCTGCTTCAGCAGCTTGGGCACTTGAACCGAAGAGGTCACTTTGACACCTGTCAAGAGAGACACGAATCTGAGATCAGTTTTCAATAAGCAGTGCAAACAACTGATTACAATTTTTTTTTTTAAATCATGGAATATCTTGCCTACCTCATCAAGCACAGGTCATAAATGTATGGTTTATATATCATCATCATCATCATCATCAGTCAGTAATATATAAATGGGAGCTAGGGCTCTGTCTGTCTGTTTGTTTTGTTTCTGTCTGTCCCACTGATGACATCATCAGTGATGTCATAAATCCCACTGGTGACATCATCAGTAATGTCATAAATCCCACTGATGACATCATCAGTGATGTCATAAATTCACACTCACACTCACACACACACACACACACACACACACACACACAAAGTCACGAGGGATAGGTCTTCTAGTGTATCACAGGCTTAACTAAATGAACGTCTGCAAAAAATGTTTCCGGTTCATGGATATACTACTGATTATGTAATGATACAAAGTAGGGATGTTCATCAGTTATCGAAAATCGATAATTGATCGTTAAGGAATGGAATCGATCATGTGGAATTTCTATCGATTTTGTTATTATTAAAAAAAAAAAAAAAAAAAAAAATTGCGGACTAGGTTTGGGTGGAATTCGTTCCTCCTCGCCCCACTCCATTGCACAGCCGACTAACGTGAGGTGGAGCTTCATATAGTCTCTAGTTTTCTGGCTGGGCACGGGCCTTTGTGCCAACAAAACTGTTTTAAACATGGGGAATTCACACCGGCATGCGCCGGGGACAGCAGTGTTGGAGAGGAGACACATTGAAATAAAGAGTTCATTGAGGAGAACACGTTGTCTTTCGTGTTTTCTGCCATAGGCATTCATTTTGTAAAAAAATAAATAATATATATATATATATATATATTAATATGATCGATAATCGATAATTGATCGTTAATTTTCCCCGATTTTCGATTATGGAAATTTTTCAAAATGAACATCCCTAATACAAAGCTGTTTGAAAATGGGCGGCGTGTTCCTTTAACAAAGATCGGGACGTTGTGCTGATGAACAGTGGGTGAAATGACACGTCTCTGACCTCCGATGGCGATGAGACGATCTCCCCTCTGCAGGTCTGCCAGGGCTGCGGGCGAGCCGGGCGTGACCGTCTCGATGCTGACGTGAACCGCGTCGCCCTCGCTGGCGGGGACGTGCCTGAACGTCATGCCCACGCTGACACACTGCCCCTTGATCACCTCCGTCTGAAACATGCAGGGAAAAGGAGAAAACAATGAAAACTGAAACTGATGGTGATTTATTTCGCTGGTTATAAAACACACAGTTATTATTTATGTTATCAATCTACCACAGATGAACAATGCCCATTTGGTGTCATTTGCGTATTCCTGCCATTTCCAGGAAAACAGGTGGAAAAAAGAACCCACTTGAAATAAAAATTCAAACCCATTTTTCACCACTACTATTATTTATTTATTTAGGGATTTTTATTCTTTTTTTGGTCATTAAAAAAAAGGTCAGATTTAAAAATATTGACTATCAGAAAATCGACTATTTGTATTTTTTAACATTGTTTTGGTTATGAAAAACATCACATTTAAAGATACTGATTATTGGTATAAAACATCGATCATAAGCTGCACTTCAAAAATATCGGTATGAAAAAACCCTTATCAGTCCGACCCCATTTAAAACGTCACAAAAGGTGTGGGGACTGTCAAGAGAGGAGTGATAAGATCTACATCTGCCTACTGAAGCGTATGTGGCAATTGTGCGGGAATAGGGAGATGTGCGGTACAATTGAAGGCAATGTTCCAGCCCTGGAGTTTACCAGCTGCGTCAATAACTGTCAGCACACACTGCACACGAGTCACGTATCCAGAAATGCACCTGTTGTGACGTGGGGGGAGGTGACCTGCTTTATGTCTGACGGCCAAAAGGACAAGCAAACGTGCACTAACAAAACACATGGCAGTCGTCCGCTGTAGGCCAACGATCATCGGCGTACGCAAGCCGATGCCATTAAAGCACGCCTGGCTTGTCGGATTAGGGATCGTGACTGCGGATGGAGAGGGGAGGACGAACGAGAAAAACAGAGGATGAAAATGGCGGTGGAGAGAGGAAGCGAGATTGAGGAGATTGAGACGATGTGGGGGAGACGGAGACGGACGACTGTAATTTCCCCAACTGTCATTTGTTAGGGTTCTGGTGGAGGGCAGTGATCGAGTTACGTCTGGCCATGAATAAGCAGATGATCTATATGAGCTGGCACACTGGAGGCTGAGGGATGGCTCTGATCAACGTCTCACGATAGCCTCCAGGGGTTAAAGTTGAAGGAAAAGAAAGAAACCTATAGCTTCATCCACAATGAACTATAAGGGGATGTTTTCATATCATTGGTTTCGGGTTTAATTGAGACAATTAAACCAATTTGTGAATAAATGAAAACAATTTGTGAATAAATGAAAACTATTTGTGAATAAATGAAAACAATCACAA
>NC_139633.1:27494595-27499595 GCF_964638095.1 Poromitra crassiceps
TTCTGGGTTGTACAGGGGGGGGGGAGGAAATTGACCCAGGGGCCACACTGAGTGAGGTTGGGGGCCGCCAGTTGCCCACCCCTGGTTTAGAAGGTAGGCCTACACAGTATACTTTTAACCTATTCTACTCAAAGAAATATGTTACCATATGATCACATTGACTATGCTTGAGGGGCACTAACAACAGCACTACATGGCCATCAAAGAGGCTAACAGCAGCACTATATGGCCATCAAAGAGGCTAACAACAGCACTACATGGCCATCAAAGAGGCTAACAACAGCACTACATGGCCATCAAAGAGGCTAACAACAGCACTACATGGCCATCAAAGAGGCTAACAGCAGCACTACATGGCCATCAAAGAGGCTAACAACAGCACTACATGGCCATCAAAGAGGCTAACAACAGCACTACATGGCCATCAAAGAGGCTAACAACAGCACTACATGGCCATCAAAGAGGCTAACAACAGCACTACATGGCCATCAAAGAGGCTAATTGTGAGAGTTGATAGGCTTGTTGATCAATACCAACGACTCAGTGATTACTTCAAAACTCAATTCCCAGCCCAACAAAAACGACCCGGCATTGGAGTTTTAAGACCCGAGTCCCGATCCCCCCCAGACCCGCATTGCATCGTGGTTTATTGGAGAAATGGATTTCTCCCTGTAGGATCGTTGGGACGTCTCTCGGTGCAAAATGGCGCCGCTCTAGAAGGAAGTGGTCGCTCTTTGATGCTGAGGGACTGACACCAAACCCTGACGTTCACATTTACATTTTCTCATATCAAATCAAACACCTGGAGGTGATGTTACTTCACTTCATGTATTTATGTTTTATGCTGGATTTCCCTCAAAATTATGGAGCCACCATGTCAACTTTATTTGTAACTGGGGTGTTAGTGGGGAATAATTAAATAATTCACCCTTAAACCTCCCACACACACACACACACACACACACACACACACACACACACACACACACACACACACACACACACACACACACACTTTCTTGATGAAAGTAGCCAATGATGTGGTTTGATTCTCTTATAGTGGAGCTTTCTCTTGGGGCTGAGCTGCAGTGGCTGCAGTAACCTTGTTAAGATCGACTGGGAGAAGAACAAGCAGCTCCTGGTTCCTCGTCTCCGAGCAGAAAAACAAACAAAAGAACGTAGCAACCGCGAGTCGCCCCAGATGTAAATGGAGTAATTCGCCGTCTATTCCAGCAAATCCAGTCTCTCTCTTTGATCTCCGCGGCCACAGAGAACAAACAAAAGGTTAATATGTTGAAATGGGAGCTATCACTGCTTTAAATAGGCGCTTGTTTCCTTTTCCTCGAGGACAGAAACACCCAGACAAGTCTTTGACCCTGTCAATACAACGGCTCACTGTAGTCAACAAGTGAACGCTAGCTTAGCGCTAGTCTCAACCTTGCTACCTGTTTTGTCTGTGAAGATGGCCAATATAAGGGCTTAAATGATCAAACCCAAGAATAGAATATGAATAAAAAATGTCCAATAATAACCAACAGATGACAATCATACAAAGAACAAAACTCACAACCCAATGCAACCTGTTTGGATCTATAAATTATTTTTTATAATGAATAATGAAATGAATGGCTGAATCTTGACACGCATAACATCGACATTAGCTACATCCACATTGCTAAAAAAAAAACGTGCTAATAAACCTAGACTAGCCTCAGCTACTACTAAGTTAAATTGCCTGGACGGACGTTAAGACAAGGAAATAAACTGAGTTCAATTCGGACTGAAGACCATGGATGCCTTGAAAGTAGGCTTAGTTATTTGTCGGTTTGCTTTTCCTGCCACACAATGGTAATATACATTCAGGCGGTGTCTCGTCATAGACGTGTCGTCAATGGGTTAGCATGGGGGAAATCCCTCCCGTTCTTTCCAGCTAGCGTAGTTAGCATTTAGCTGCTAGCCCAGCCCGACAGGATCGGGGATTCAACCACCGCGGTAAACGCACATCTGAACAGACGTCTATGTACCTGCTCTTGAATCCCCAATCCTGTAGTGTAGCGCCGCAGCACCGTCCTTTGGTTTGAGATATATATGGGGGGGTTTTCCCCCACCGTCTAGTCTGGCACGCCAGCCGTGGTAACATTTTGTGGGCGTTCCCACACAGACCGACTGTATCTATGGGATCCGACTGATCCAATGACAGCCAATCACAATGCACAATTAAGGGTGGAACCAAGCCAACCCGTGACCTACTGAATCGTGAGTGACCATAAAACATGTCAGTTGGAGCAAAAACCAAAAATAACAAGCGGGGGGGGGATCTAATTTTCGATTTTCTTTTTGCTCCAAGTGAAATGTTTTATGGTCACTCACGATCCAGTAGGTCACGGGGTTGGCTTGGTTCTGGCTTTAAAAGTCGTTATATAAGGATTTTTCGAAATGTCTATGGAGAAAATGAATGGGGGAACTCCCTTCCGGGGGGGGGGGCAAAAAATGTCACGTGCCTGTTCAGCTCTACAGCTGCCCACTTTATTAAAAGACAAAATGAGAAGTGGCTTTTCCTTCTCCGTACATTCCAAAAAGCCAACGTGTGGAAAACGCTTTGCCACGGAAGCCGGTCGACAGGGAGGAGCCGGCTAGCTGAAGGCTGGCTTGGAGGCCCTGGCGTGGCTGCTGACCTGGGTCGACCCCCGCACCCCCCTGTTGCTTGGCCGAACCTGCCTTGCTCTCCAGCAGGTCCAGGAGGTTGCATGTGAGAGATGGTGGTGGTGGATGGGTGGGTGGGAGGGAGGGAGGGAGGGGGGTGGGGTCTGCCGGATGCCGGTCGGGGCAGAGCCAATCCTTTTCCCTGTCACTGCGCTGCCCAGTAATCTAATCTAATAGCACACGTCAGATCGATTTGTGTATGGTTATAGGGTACAAGTCCCTGCGAGGCAAGTACACTGCAATTGGCTGCCACCTTCAATTAGTCGTCCCATTGGAGGAGGAGGGGGGTTAGATGGCCACTGGCCACTCAAGGGGTTTATATGGGTACAAGCCAGGTGGATTAACAAATCACATTCCGCACATGTCGTGTGTGCGTGATGATTATGGACGTCACACATGTCTTTTTCAAATGTGTGAATCAAAGAAAGATGTTTTCCGTTACAGGATGCTGTTTGCTTTGGGAAGTTTCAAAACCTGTTTCCATCTAGATTATTATTTGGATGCGTGAGCAGCATATTCCCCAATCAAAGATAGTGAATAATGATCTATTTAGCCTTCTATGCACCATTTAGCAGCAATCTAAAACTGTTACTAAGCTTAGCTATCTTGGTAGTTAGTAGTCAATAACTGGACAGGTTAGGACAGGGGTTCCCAAACTTTTCTGTCCAAGTGTACCACTACGTACCAAACCAAATTTCCCAGGGACCACTTCCACTGCGTATACACCCCCCCCCCCATAAAATAGAATTAGATGATTTAACCATGCAATAGCAGCAGAAAGGCTAAATGACAATATAAGGCTACTAGCTGGTTCAAAAGGGACACACACACACACACACCTGCCAACATTAGGCTGTGAAAAAGAGGACCAATTTGAACATGTTTTTTTTCCCTCGCCAACATTTCGTTACAATTTGTGTTATCTAGCTACCTTCCTGACAAACTAGCATGACAGGGTTGGTACACATCGATTCCTTAGGTCTTCTAGTTTCATATGATACCAGAAACTTCACTCTGGCTTTAAAACTGAGCCTGCTACAGCCTCTGAAAGTAAACACTCAAAATTGTGATATTTCCCAAATATCGCCATATTCCTGAAAATTGGCCCAATCCGGCTACTCCCAATCCGGCTACTCCTCAGGGTTAATGTATATGTAAAAATTGTTTTCTGTCAAAAAAAATAACAATAATAATAATAATAATAACAATAACAATAACAATAACAATAACAATAATAATAATAAATATAGCCGCAAGCGGCGATGCGGGGTCCAAGCTTCCGGTGACTTGGGGGGTATATGTCAGATAGTGCACATTTATTCAGACTTGGTATGTGCACAAGTAAACAAAGTTTGGTTGAGATCCGGTGACCTGACGGTTTCCAAGCAGTACTAGTAGTAGTAGTAGTAGTAGTAGCAGTAGTAGTAATAGTAGTAGTAGTAGTGTTGGTAGTAGTGGGAGTGGTAGCAGTAGTAGCAGCAGAAGTATTAAGAATAGTAGTAGTAGTAGTAGCAGCAGCAGCAGTAGTAGTGGTGGTTGGCTGTTATAGCGCCACCATCTGGTGGATTGGTGTAATTTTTTCCTCTGAGTAGTGGGTGATGTCTTGAAACTATGTGGAAAGGTGGGTGATGTGGGGCGTATGGTTTCTGAGATCCACACACTTTTAGGGCAGGAAAAGAACAAAAGCAAATACACACAAGTTTAGACATTTATAATTTCAAAACGGTTTCAGGTATCCAAAATCCTTTAATAACTTTAGGTCGGGGTAGTCCATAGATGACCCAGAAAAAGTTTTGTGTGATTTGGTGTGATAAACCGCTACATTGCAGAAAATACATTATTTACAGTGTGTACTACGTATGCCCCGTTCGCCCGTTTTGGCCAGTTCCAGGACTCTACTCGGATCTGAATATCTTCTATGGTGATCAGAATGAAACCAAAGTTATCTGGGTGATTAAAACATCATATTTTAAGCTGGAAATAAGGTCCGGGGTGTAAAAAAAACTGAATTTTCCTTTAAGCAGCACCTGAGAATGTTGATTTTATTTTGAATAAGCATAATCATTTTGTTATCGAGATTGCTGACTTTTTTTTTACAAAAAAATAATGACATGACAGAGATGGCCTTGCCTTTTGAGGGCATATATCACAAATGGCACCACTTTAGAATGTGTGTTCTTGTTTGAACACAGGTGTATTTCTGGGGTGGCAATTTGAGTCCTTTGCCAGGGCCCGTTCTCAGTTCTTACTGCGCCAACTTTGACGACGTGGTATTTTAAGAGCACAGCACAGCCCAC
>NC_139633.1:27502095-27622095 GCF_964638095.1 Poromitra crassiceps
AATTTAGCGTGTCAAAATGAATCCGCATTGCATGTGTGATGGCGTCATTAGCATCACAGATGCTCTCCCCCGCCCCCCCCCCCCCCACACATTTGTGAAAACTCAATAATATTCTAATGAGCATTTTCATCCAGTGACACCCTCCACCCACACCCCCACCCACCCCCACCCGTAGTCCAATGCACTGGCCTATTCACACGCATGTGATGATGTTATTACAGAAACCCCTACAAAACGGAACAACACACATACAACAACGGGCAGATATTAATGACTCAATATTTGAACGAGGGCGTCACCTATTCCGGCTTAATGACCTCGCAGAAAAAGCGTGACGTGCAATCCAGCCGCGGGATGAGATATCTGATCGGACTTTTCCTACAATATATTTCCCATCTATTGGGAAAAGCTGCATAGAATATGAAGTTCTATTTTTACGCTGACGTTGGTCATCCGGCGCAATTTGAATTTTCAAGTCGTCTTTTTTATCCTGGGAAGCGGGTTTCAAAAGGATTAAGAACAAAGGCGTTGTTATGGCGACGCAGGCGACTGAAAAGGTGCTTTGCCTAATTTGCACTTGTGTGTATACGGCGACGCTGGTTCGGGTCACCCACGCACGCCATTGTCCCTCACGGAAAGATCATCGTCTCTGTCAACGTCACTACATCATCCCCATTAATAAATAAATAAATAATAAAAGGTCCAAATGCAATAAAGAAAAGACAAAATGACAATTCTATATTCGTGTGGGGGGGGGGGGAGAGCAAAAGGTGTAGCACACCATTTCCCCCTTATCAAGTTGGTATTTGCCTCCTTCAGCTCCTTTGAGCACAAATCCTCGTCTATCGTACAAACGGCGGCGGCGTTGCGATCTCCCTCCTGCGGGAGCTCGTCACAGTCGCCGGGCGTTTGGCGGTTCCGCCCTTCTTGCAACCTCTTCCGAGCCGTCTGACCGCTCGACCCCGTGACATTTACGCCCGTTTCCTCGCCTCATCGCAGCCTATAGGTAAACACGCTGCTGGCCTCTGCGTTCTCCTCAACATCTCAGCTGCCGCTGATCAAAGCAGGGGGCCCCGCTTGTGAGGCTGAGGCCCCCCCCGGTGAGGAGGAGGAGAATAACAAGAAAAACGTCTATTTTATTTAAACGTTTATTTCATTTGAGCACAGTGCCATTGCGCAATGCATCTAATATAATTTATAGTGGAGGGGGAATAAAAAACCACAAACTTAATCATGGAGGAAGGAAAACAGACAGTTGTCCCGTCCTTCCAGATGAAGGAGGAAAAAATCAGTTTAAAGTCATTTTATAAATGATGAGAGTCTATCATTTCTGAGTCAAGATATAGTTTGTTTAGTACTGTAATCGAGCCAAAGCTAACTTACTGTGTGGCTTATACTACCGGGAGGAGTCCATGGTACATTTCAGAAAGCACAAGCCCACTAATTAAGCAGACTAATTAAAGTTAGGGACATAAGACAAGCACAAAAACAAGACAAGACACTCGGGTTCGAGCAATATGGATTTTTGAAGGCCAATGCACTGCAGACACTTTTTTGATTGGAGCTGCCAATAGTTGACATTTTGCCGACCCCACCCATCCAGGACATAAACTGGGGTCAGGGTCAGGGTCCGGCCCCACGGCAGAAGACTGATGTCTTGCAGTACTAGAACCTCCAGGAACAGGGACAGCTTCTACCCAACTGCTATCCGCATCTTCAATGAGACAAACCCCCCCCCCCCCTTCCCCCCTCCCCTCTAGGGATGCACATTTTTGATCCATTTCCTTAATCCATTAATTGGTCATGTTAACGATCAATTAATCAATTCATCATTATATTAAAAAACTGCTTTTGACATACAAAATAGAAAATAGAAAATGCAGGGTGTTACACCTGTCTTTAGGCCGACCCAACAAGTTGATCAAACAACTAAACGTCCTGCATTAGCTGTCATTGTGCTTGTGGACGTGAGATATTTCAACATTGTATGACAATATTTACAATGATTACTGTTGTCTTTTTGGGTGTAATTCTCCACACTGGACTTTCTGCCTGCCAACTTGGCTTTCCTCTTCCTCTGTATGAGCAGTGAACATAGAATTTCACCCTTGTGGTGATAAATAATGTCAGCAAAGAAAATAAAAATGAGAAAATAGCACATAGCCTGCATTGCCGACGAATCGGTTAACGTATAGTTTGATCCATCCAATTCTTAACGCGATCGATTAATCGATTGTCGATTCATCATCAACATCCCTACTCCCCTCCCAACGTCGCCCACTGAGCAATCCGGCTCTGCAACGATTTGGCTGGTATTTGGCTAATTTGAGATGAGTATTGGCATTATTTTGAGACGCGGGGAAGAGGGGGGGGGGGATGTTGATACTGAGGGAGAGAATGATGGCAGGTCATTTGCACTCTAATGAGAGGCGATGCCTGTAGCGTCAGAAAAACGCGCCCCAGATGAAGATGGCAGGAAATCCGTAATGTGCCTGTTGCTCGGTCCGTCATGCACAGATCGCACTGCTCTCCTCTCAGGTGAATTGATCGCTGGAGAAGCGATTAGAAACCAAACCGGTGGCGAGATCCCCCCCCCCCCCCCCCCCCCCCCCCCGCGTGTCTCTGATCCGCTTTGCGCCTCGCGGCCGGGCATCATGAAACGGAATTAGGGAGGGCACGTTTATTTGGCCCGGCGAGGAGGAAAATGTGAACGTGACACACGCACTGCCAGTCAATAGAGAGGCAAAGTGACCGCCTACTTCCTGCTTCAGCGCTGTACCAGAGATTTTCATCCGCCATTTATTTTTCCCATAGACATTTCGTAAAAAATGCTTATAAACATACGTTTTACTTGTTCAAACCAAACGGTTCAGATTATTATTGAGAAACGAGTGAAATGTTCTATGGACTCTCCCGATTATAGCCTTAGCGGAACCGTTTGGTTTGACGAAGTACAACTATTTTTATAAGCATTTTACGAAATGTCTATGGGAAAATAAATGGTGGATGAAAATCTCTGGTACAGAAGCAGGAAGTGACGTTCACTTTGCCTCTCTATTCGATAACGTGCCGGCCGGGCGAGCGACTCTGGAGCCCATGGCTCGTCTGTATGGTGGACGGAAAAATCGATACAGCAGAGTATCGCAATATCTTCTTGTGTGGCAATATATCGTATCGGACGGATGCCAAGTATCGCAATACTTGATCATATAAATTGTCAAGTGCATCATGCAACATTTATGACAGGTTTTTATGACAGTGTGGGTCAATCTGTCTGCGCGACAATCCCATTTTGCTGCAGTCAAAATGATGAAAGTGAAATGAACAGACTGGAAACTTTATCTCGTTTAGATAAAACAGATGTTGACCAAGTTTTTTTTTCCTTTGGGGACATCATTTGCAGTAGAAAAAAGGTAATAAATCGCAGTATATCGCAATATCGCAATACTCAATATATCGCGATACTAGCATATCGCAATACTAGCGTATCGTGGCTTAAAGGAACACTCTGCCCATTTTCAACCAGCTTTGTATCATTAGAACATCAGTAGTATATCAGAAAACTGTTAACTGTTTTGAAGTCTGTCATTTAATTGGACAGTTATTGAGTGTTTTTTTTTTTATGACCAAATTTTTATTATGACATTATAGACATAACATTCACATTGACATGTTGGCTGCTTTCATTCCCCTTCCCCATTCACCATCTCCTGTACACACGAAAACATATAAAAGAGCATACATACAATCACATATACAGTGTAGGTATACACCTGCATGCAAGCACGCTATACAATATGATACACTTTACACCACTCGACGTAGGCTATATCGTTTTACTAATTCGATTGCATCTGTAAGAGCTTCAATTGTTTCCCTTTTTGCACCATTTACCCTTGCTATAGATGATTCTAAAACAAGAGTACTATGAAATAAAGACATCCACTGATCTACTTTAAGGACATGAGGTGGTTTCCATCTCTGTAAACTCATTAACTCAAATCAACTCTCAATAACTGTCAAACTATTCATCATCCATCTAGTTTGACAGTTATTGAGAGTTGATTTGAGTTAATGAGTTATTAATTTGAGTTAGTGTGGACCAGTGATGTCACTGGTCCACACTTTAACACTCAATAACTGTCAAATTAAATGACAGACTTCAAAACAGTTTACAGTTTTCTGATATATTACTGATGTTCTAATGATACAAAGCTGGTTGAAAATGGGCAGAGTGTTCCTTTAAGTATGGCGATAATTATCGTATCGTGGTGGTGGTGGGGCATCTGGTGACTCCCACCCCTACTTGTCTGGTGCTCAACAAGGTGATGTGGAGCCCAAGATGACTCTCTATTGGCTAGGGGTGGGAATCGCTGAGTAGCTCACGATACGATATCGTCACGATACTTGGCCCTCGATAACGATATATCACGATACTGCGATACTGCGATATATTGGAAGACGATACATCACGATACCTGTGTAACAAGTGAAAAAAATACCTCTGAAGGCAAAAAATCATGTATTATGCATTTATTAGCAGAATTGACATGAACTCTCTGAGTTCACTCACTCACTCATACCATTTTCGATACCACGGAGGAAAAGTTACACATTAAGTCTTTTTATTATTACTATTAAAACAAGAAAACCTATATAACCTACCTACCTACCTATATAATTTCTAAAAGTAGATATTAATGATCAAACATTTCCATTCATGTAGCCTACAGTAGTTATGTTTTTGTTTCAACTACAAACATAAATAAAGTCAACTTGAAACTATGTTTCAACTACCACACACAGCATAATATTTTAGCCTGTTTATTAAAAAAAAAAAAAAAAAAAAAAAAAAAAAAAAAAAAAAAAAAAACATATCGATACTTGGCGCCAGTGTATCGATAACGTATCGCGGGTGGAAATATCGCGATAACGTGGGTATCGATATTTTGTCCCACCCCTACTATTGGCTCGGGGGGGGAGGGGATGATGGGTTGGATAGGGTCCTCATCATCATCATCATCATCATCATCATCATCACCTGACTGCCTTTCATCGGGTGCCCCGTAGCGGATTACAAGACACAAAGACACGCCTCAGTGGAACATCAAACAGCCATGGATGCACAAATCACCCATATTGGAAGCGCTTGTTCTCCCTCTCTCCAAACATCACCGGTGAAATTATGAAGGCCAAATTGGAGACGGTGTGCGTGTGCGTGTGTGTGCGTGTGCGTGCGTGTGTGTGTGTGTGTGTGTGTGCGTGCTGGAGGGCGGAAGTGAATATGGATTTCAGTGGGAGAGGCTAAGAAGCAGCACCCTAGCTAATCCTGAAGGTGGCAGGTGGGGGGGACAAAAAACTCTTGAATGTTTGAGCCATGTGACATGAACAAAAACCTATGAGATTTACTGGCTTTGATAAATCCCTCCAGGAACTCACAATTTTGCATTCACAATAATCGATGCAAATTCATGCAAGAATGCCGTTTATTGACTTCAGCACCGCCATCCTCTCTAAACTCTTCTTCACCAAGTTGACCGCGCCCTCTGTGATTGGACATGCTTGTGAATTAGGGGCTATGCAAATAAACTTGACTTGACCAATTGAACCCGAGCATGTGTGGCCTCAGAGAGACGTGAGAAGTGGTCCGCAATTCCCCCCCCCATGCATTGACCTCCTGACCGCTGTGGTTAGATGATGCTCTGACCAAAGCACACTGCTCCTTCGTTTGGAGCCTGTGAAACTGGAGGCTTTTTGGCTCTGGGCCGTGACACAGGGCCACACACAGCATCCATGGGAACATTTTGGCCTTATGTGAAGCCGTCTAACACACCGCTCATTCTCATAAGCCAGGGTTCCAACTTCCTACACATTTTCAATCAAAAAATCCCATACCTTTCACAGACCTTGATTGGTTTTGAAGATTTTGTCTGGTGTTCAATTAATGATTTATGCAGATAGACATCTTGCCCCTGGCTAACTAGGTCACATCACTGTATTGATGAAGATTGTTCTTCACAGCATCAAATATAGATATATGAGATGATTGCCAGGGGTCCTACAAGATTCCCATTTTAAAATTCCATATTTTTCCAGGCTGTTCTTGACTGGATGTGATTTTGGTGGGTATTTGATCTAATGCATGCTGACAGCGGCTGGGTAAGAAGAGCATCCCTCTATCTGAACATTATTCTTCACATCGACAAAGACTGTGGACTCAAAGTGGCTCTACAACAACATAAAGCTGGAATTGTGAACCGCCTTTCCCATACTTTTCCAGACATTTCATCAAATTGCCCAAATATTCAAATATCCAAATATTCTGGAAATGATTTTCCAGATATTCCGGACCTGCCTAGGAACCCCCCGATAAGCTCTCACAAGCCACTAACAACGTTGCTGCAAGATGTGGACTTATGCAGTTGTCATACACACATACACTTCCTGGAAGTCAGCCTGTCAGAAGGCATCAGCACTCAGGGCAGATGATGGAATCGGCAGGACAGATGTGCAAACACGCCTGACGGAGCCTGACGCCCACCCTGATGCCCGCCCCCCACCCTGACGCCCACCCCCCACCCTGACGCACCATAAACGGCTAATAAAAACCCAGCCTCACACTGTGATGGAAAGGAGCTTAATTTAACTCCTCACAGGTGGTCCACGTTGTGCAGAGACGCATGCAAACACACACACACACACACACCACAGTGAAGTGGCTGGACCAACAGGACAATGTGTGGACAAAGGGATCCCTCTCCCCGTCCGGGCAATACGAGGAGAGGCAATCCATCCTAGCATCATGCTATGGCTGTGCGGACGTCCACCTTAAAGTGATGTTGAACTTTGTGGTTACACCTGGCCGTGGTAGAACCTCAAAATCCGCCATCTTCTGTTATCTGCTGCTCTGGTCGAGGAGACCGGAGAACTGCAATTTGTTCTCTCTATTCACTGCCACACTGTATGGAGGAACAGTCTGAAAGTCACACAAAGACGATTCTGACAAACGAATTATGCTACTGAATTATTTCTCGAAGTAAATGGCTTTCTTCATGTCGACTAAACCTTTCAGTTTGAATAAGCATAACGCCGAAATCCAGTCGGAGGAAAGGGAATGTATGCCGAGTAGTAGTTATTATCCATAACAATAATGGGATTTCCAGCATTGACAAAAGGGTTTGATAAAATAGAAGAGAAATGGAATCGTCTCGTAACATTTGATAGCTGAAAAGCTGTGGAGCGTTTTCCATTCATTATAATGGAAGTATATATAGTGAAGTGAACAGAATGGCTATCCGTTTTAATGAAGTGAAAATCAAATTAAATTCTACTTGGTCAAAAGCTTTGTGGGCATCCAAAGAAATAATCAATGTTGGGCTAGTTTGAAATATGAAGAAGAAGAAGACGAAGAAGAAGAAGAAGGTTGTGGATTCAAATTTCTGCCATAACAAAGTCGCCCTTCAAATGTTTACCACAGTGGGAACCTTCTTATCATAATGTCACTGCCAGAGGGGAAGACGGTGACAGAGAGAGGCAAAGTGAACGTCACGTCACTTCCTGCTTCAGCACTGTACCAGAGATTTTCTTTCGCAATTTATTTTCCCATAGACATTTCGTAAAATGCTTCTAAAAATAGCTTTTACTTGGTCAAACCAAACGGTTCAGCTATATTTAGAATCAGGAGAGACCATAGAACATTTCACTTGGACCGAAAAATCTTTTTTTTTTTAAACCCGCATTTTTTTGTACGTTTTGGTCCAGGTGAAATGTTACGCGATCTCTCCTGTTTCTAAATATATCTGAACCGTTTGGTTTGAACAAGAACTATTTTTTATAAGCATTTTACGAAATGTCTATGGGGAAATAAATGGCGGATGAAAATCTCTGGTACAGTGCTGAAGCAGGAAGTGACGTTCCACTTTGGCTCTCTATTGTGGGAATCACAGATGTCAACTTTAAAAAGGGACAGATTGAGGTTCCTGTCTCAAGACCAATATATATATACTGTATATATATATATATATATACACATATATATATATATATATATATATATATATTTGAGCTTAATACGTAAGAGTGGGGAGGGACGACACACACCAGCATAATAATAAGCCCATGTCCCCAAGCGTTAATGTGCAAAGAAATCACAGAGTGACACAAATATCAAACACAGCACACAACCTTTTGTGACACGTCATCCACACAACCTTTTGTGACACGTCATCCGACCATATTAGCACCTGTCAAATAAATCAACAATCAGTGATAGCGTGGAGCAAATAAAAAGGTGAGGGAACGTGAGTGAGTCATTAAAACGCAGCCTGCGGCTCTCAGGCCCTGTCACAACCGCTAGTGTGACTCTATTGTGTGCGGAGGCAGAAACTAAAACACAGCTCCAGCTGGAAGATGCAGGTTTCAAAGACTGGACTGAAAAGCACACTGAGCAGCAGTCCAGAGGGCCCTTTCAGAGCAGATCTCTCAGCAGAAGCACCACGCACGGCGCTGTGAAGAGAGCAGGAGCCCAGCGGGTCAGACCGGTGAAAAAGAGGGAATATTCAAGCCGCGTGAAAAACAACATTAACATGTACGCGGGACGAGGCGAGTGCAGTTCTGAGAGAGGAAGCCAGGGCCCCTCATCTCCACTAGCAATCATCAGTGGATAAAGAGAGAGAGAGAGAGAGAGAGAGAGAGAGAGAGAGAGAGAGAGAGAGAGAGAGAGAGAGAGAGAGAGAGAGAGAGAGAGAGAGAGAGAGAGAGAGAGAGAGAGAGAGAGGGGTGACCTTTTCCAGATGGTATAGCCTTTAATACTTACGACGGAGTCCTGCTGGGGGGACACAGACTGGAGAAGTCTGATAAATCGGGCCCAAATGCCACCGTCAATCTGCGTTTCCACGCTGATATTCATAAGAAAGGGATGCGGCCGCTTTCAAGTGCGCCCCCTTCAGGGCGGCCGTGCCATATTACCATATTGGTCGAGAGGTGCGGCAACAGGTGGAAGTCGTATTCCAAGTTGTGCCTGAGTTGAGAATAATCCTAACATTTTCAAGCAATATATATATATATATATATTACTCTCTATCATCGATTGATATGACACAATAGTGATTCAACATGGATTCAACCTATTCGTGAAAGAATTGCTGTTCTAAAGGTCTCTGGTGGTAGGTCTTTCCTACATCGCTGGTTTCTGGTTTGACGGATTGGGTAGTTACATGTAGCATGAGCAGTGATAGCCACTACGACTGAACAAGGAAAACAGCGCCACCTACAGACACTCAAGCTTCATTGACAGAAAACACACTGGCCCAGTAGCGAGAGGGTGTTCTAGAGTTCACTTCAGAGCAGCCAGAAGCGGTTCAGGGTGAAGTGGACCTGCCAAGACTGAAGACTGACAGTGATCCTGACCAGGGAGCACTGGAGAAAAAATACAATGAACCAGAAAAGCTGGTGCTTTTTGAACAACTCTTGATAAGTTGCTAATGCTATATACAACTGTATTGGGAGGAATAAACCATATCAGATCAATCAACCCACATAAGTACCTGCATGTGTATGCTGTCACTTCAAAATACATAGTCAATGGAAATGTAACTTTAACTTATGTACCATCCAGCAAAAAAACTATAGAACACCTATTTGACACCTGCATTTCCCATGGACTGTTCTAGACAAATGGGGTAAAATATTTTTGAATGACAATCAAGGAGTGTGGCCCCCTTTGTGCACAGCTGTCCAGTGGGTCCTGTAGTGTGAGCCGCCTTCATCTAGCAGCATTTGTAACCCTATGACTCTGAGATGATGAGCTGATGTATCGCTGCCCCCTGCTGGAAGAGGACCCGACTGCTCGCCAGTGCTCGGGAGTGATCTTTTTTTTTTTTTTTTTAGCAATTACTGTCCTCTGCACAATTCAAATCAACTTTGGAGCAGGTGCAAATGTCATTCATAAGCGCGCGGCGAGGACGGCGCCATCTTTGCGGTAATTAGGCTCGACATTTCACTGTGAAAGTGTCATTAGTCACTTCCAACCAGCCTTGAAGTGATGATGTTAATATCTCTGAATTGCGGCAATTAGGTTGTCTGGAGTGGCCCAAAGTTTTTCTTGGCTATTCAAAATGTCACAAGGGGGAAAGTGAAATGAGTGCAGGGACGACCAAAATGACCAAAATGATCTTCTCCTAATGTCAATATGTCAAGGTGTCAAAGATCTGGCATTTTCATTCAAATTGTTTTCGTTTTCCCCACTGCTGCTGGGTGTGTGAAGCACTTTTTAACTACCACTGTAGGCATCTCGCTCGCTCAATTCCTAGGCTCGCTCGCCCGCCCTGCAGCTCGCCGAACTGGCCCTGCAGCACGCATATGCAGCATGCTGCGCGGCCTCGCCCGCAGCTCAGCTGCTGCATGGCCTCCCCTGCCCTATTGGCGCACGCGCAATGTCTCCCTCTCCCTCTCCTCTCTCTACCTCAGTCTCTCTCGTGTGTGTGTGTGTCATTGATGACATCAGTGATGTCACTATGACATCATCATTTGCCTCAATTGCTCAAGTGACATCACTGATTACATCACTTTTGACAACAGTGATTTATGACATCACTGACGACATCATCAGTGGGACAAAAATGTAAACAGAGAGAGAACAGAGATTGCCCACATGCTCCCTTTTATAATAATGATCAAGTAGCAGAAAACATCTCCTGTTCATAATATGATCAACATGATGCTCTCATCTCCCTCTTGCTTGCAGCTGGAAAATACAACTTAATTCTGCTTATATTTGTGCAAAACCACTACGAGGACAATCCCGACTCAACACAACATGCTGGCATTTGAATATTTCACGTCGACTACGTGTCCCTCTGCACAGCCAGGGCCTCCACAACAGCATCAGGAATATCTGTCATTTGATCAGTGAGTCGTGCCAGTAACTAGAAAGCATTACGAGGGTACTTTGCCTCTAATCCTGTTAAGAAGAAATCTGTTACTTCTCTGCTGCCGCATCTAAGAGGGAAGCATCGCTTTCTAGGAATTGCCGCGGGGGTGTCTGAGCGAAGAGGCCTTCCAGGCAGAGAGGGGTGTTGGGTGTCAGGAGGAGGGTGAGGGTGAGGGTGAGAGGTGTGAAGAGGGAGAGAAAAGCCCACCCGTTTGATGGAGCTGCGGGTCTTCTCCTTCCACTGGTGGCTGCTCAGCTCCAGGGTGCAGTGGACGTAAGTCTCTCTGTCATAGGAGCCGAGGATGAACAGTCTGCAAGGACAGTGCAAAATGTTACCTCATCCATTTCACTATTTTGGTATTTAGCCGAAAGTCCTATCCAGCGTAGTAGAGCTAGTCGATCGACAGAAAAATTAATCGACAACTATTTTGATAATCGATTAATTGTTTTGAATCTTTTTTTAAGGAGAAAAAAAAGGTAAAAATTATCTGATTCCAGCTTCTTAAATGTGAATATTTCCTGGTTTCTTTACTCCTCTATGACAGTAAAATGAATATCTTTAGGTTGTGGACAAAAGGAGACATTTTAGGACATCATCTTGGCCTTTGGGAGAGACACTGATCCCCTTTTTTCACAGTTTTCTGACATTTTATAGACCAAACTAATCAATTAGTCGAGGAGATAATCGACAGATTAATCGTTAATGACAATAATCGTTAGTTGCAGCCCCACAGCGTAGGTTTCTACCGATATGGGATCACAAAATGGTGATGTCATCAGTGATGTCATCAGCAAAGATGTCATCAGTGACGGGGTCTTTTTTCCTTTCACTCACTGATGAGGACATCACAAGTGACATTACTGATGACATCACAGTTGTTGGGGGTGACATCATCGCTGATCACATCACTGATGACATTAGTACAACTGCTCGAGTGACAGATTCGTTCACTCTGTCTGTGTGTGTGTATGTCTGTGTTTTGTCTATGCAATCAATGCATGCTTATTTCTATGTCCTATTAGAGACTCGACTCACGTGATTGTATCATACTTGATGGCAATGTGCAGCGGTGCTCAAAATGTCACCTTGGTGGACATTGGAGCCCTGCAGTGTGCGAGCTGTTTATTTGAGGTGTTTGTTTATTTCATCATTGCGCTCTTTGTTTTGGATATATGCATACTCCTATTTGTATATTCCTGTGTAAAGTGCAACATTTATGACATTTCCATTGCTGACCTCCCCAGAGAATTTAACAAATTATGAGACTTTCAAAACACAAAATGTGGCACAAATAAATATCACAAACTAAACTATTAAGAGAACGTATCCAAACATTGAATAAAATGTGTTTTACTTCAAGCTCATCCACATCTACTTTCATCTGTCTGTGTGTTTCATATGTATATATGAAATTCATTCCTCTTTTAGATACTGAACCACACAGTGCATTGCAGAGTGATTCATGAGTGTATGCTGCCCTCTGCTGGAGATTTACAGCATATTACATTGGCTAGACTTGACACAGAGAAGCTTTACAGCGGCGTTAAAAGGGCATCTTGTGAGACGATCAAATTCAACAATGAAGTAAACCGAGAAGAAAAGCGTGTCCAAAGCTTTCCTGAGACAGGAAGTAGAGAATTAAAAATACATTACTGCCATTAAATGACACAAACAAACCCACACATTGTCCGTAAATTTCCATTTAAACATGTCACAGTTGCTCAATAAATCTAGGAGAATGTGCAGACTTCATTCAATCTGTTTGAACCAGAAATAGCTTTATTAGCGCAGTTTGGCAAAATGATGATGTAACGAGTGGTGTCCCATTTCCTGTGTGAAGATTTCAACCCCCCCCCCTTGTGGCTCCGTTCCTGAAGGTCAAGCGGGAAAGCGAGGGCCACTCGAAAACGAGGGTAATTGTAGTGCGACGATTCTTTTAAAACTTGACCTCACTGTATAAAATGACCTATTGTGACCTCTAGGATAATCACAGCCTCATGAAACTTTACAACCACAAACTAGAGACCTAGGGTCATTCAGGGGATCTATGGCTTTCCTAGGTACAGCATATTGACAATGGGGGGTTTTCTGACCAATTTCCAGAACAAGTGCTCGCCACCCAATTACCGAAAAATGCAATTCTAAGAGAAATCTCCAAATGCTAGGGGTGTCACGATACACTAATTTCACGATACGATACGATACACGATATTGGGTTCACGATAACGATACGATACGATATTTTAACAATATTCTTTTTAACAAAAGTAAATAATTTTTATGTATTTATTTATCATTTATTTAACCATGTGAGTCCCGTTGAAATCGAAACCTCTTTTCAAGGGAGCCCTGGGAAAATACTGGAAAAATAGTCTTTCATTTGAAATACACAAAATACAAAACAAATGCTGTTTTTGGAAATTGTTATTATAATAACTATAAAACAACATGGAAGATAATGCTTCTCTTGCAATAGAATGTGTCACACTGTCACAAACTAAATGTTTGTTGCATGGTGAAAGAAAAATAAAGTATACAATCTATTTCTTAAATAACTCATGCTCAATGGTCCCTAAACTTATGTAATCTTATGTACCCCTTCAGCTGTTTTGCCATGCCAGTAGTAGTCTACCCCCTCACTCATGCGTGTTGATTCTGCTAAATTTGTTCTATTATTATTCAGGAGCACAAAAGAAAAAAAAAGAAAAAATACGATATAATTTTTTTCTGACGATACGCATATCGTGACGTTTCGATATCGCGATATATCGTGCGACGAAATATCGTGACACCCCTAAATGCCAAACGTTTTTTGATACCAAATCACACATTTTTCTATGGTGTTCCTCCTCAAGGTCTTTGGTGTCTTAATGTGGTATTTTGGAGGGATTTCTGCCCATGTTTGATCAATTCTGGAGTGGTCAAAAATGGTGAAATCTTGCTCCAAATCTGTGTAACAAATGGTATGCAAAAAAATTGCTGTAACAACTTATGAGACATAACTGAGTCTAAACTTTCTACAAAACACAATTATCACTAGAAAAACTCAGTGCTGAACTGCATCTCAAATTCACCTTCAGATTCCCAGCTTTCAGACGATGTGTACGACTTCTATGTGACATATACTGTTGACCTGGCTGCTATCTCACCCTAATATCCCCTGCCCCACCCCTAAAAAAAGAGAAAAAATGCGTGTCTGGTAGCGAGGGCTATATAGACGGTTTTAACTTGGCAACAAAAACATTCTAAATTGAACCCCCGCTCACTTCCTGTTGCAGTGTTTGCTATGGACATAAAAGAAAAAAAAACATTCAAGTGCAGGACTGACCATTCCGTGAAAACCGTCTATACAGCTGAGCGGCGAAAACAAAAGTAACGATGTCGAGTGAATATTTCTGCAGTTTGACGAATGCTGAGAAAAAGGAGGTGCTGTGGGGTTGCGCTCTGGTGAAAACCGTCTATAAGGGGCTATATAAGGGGCTATAATGCAATTTAGTAGACAGTATCTAACAAGGCACTACAGGTAACTGCAAAAGATGCAGTTATTTCAACACTACCTGTTGTTTACAGTATGGTCAATGTAGTCCTCAAAACTATGTTCTAAATGTGCAAATTTTCATATATAATTAATTACCATGGCATTGTGGGATCTAAATTTAGGGATCTCATTTATTTTGGGGCCCCCCGATGTCTATACCACTTACAAGTTACAAGTTACACACTTGGCCCATGACAGCCATGTAAACAACCAGCCCAGGGCAAGGGGAAATGAATGGATCTCTCTTACCTGCTACATTCAATGAGGGTGACCCGGAGTCGGCCTTCCACCAGCCTGCTGTCCTGCACCGACAGGTCCAAACCACACGCTGAGCCCAGGGGAGGCTGCACTTGGAACGGGAAGAAGGGCTTGTATCTGGAACGAGAAACAGACATGGCCCCAAAGTTAGTTTCATTTTTTAATTCCGGTTCCCCACCATTGCAATGATGTACAATTGACGTGAAATTTAAAAAAATTCCACAATTTGCTTCAAACTGGCACGTGTTTGCAACAGTGTGTGTAACCACTAACCAGTACACTTTTTATAATCTGATGTGTCCAACGGCTAAACACAGAGAATTAACGTGAGCGCAAAGACTGGCATATTGCTCCGGTTTACCATTGGACTCTACTGGACACTGCCATCACCAGGACAAGTAATTAATCCTATTGAAATTAACCCCCAATATTAGATTGTTCCAAGCATATTTCAGCACTGAATTTTGCCGTGTTCATTTCGCATGACTTTCCAGGGTTTCCAGGACCCGTATATGAACCCTGTGCAACACAGAACATGGTGTGACTCCACTGAGAGGGAGGGTTTGGCTTACACTTAATGAAGTGAAACCCAGACAGCTTGTGGTCACTTCCCTCATGCTCCTTCCAATACTGTCAGCCACACTGTCTTCTTCACCAATTAGCAGATTCCAAGAGCAAGTATGCGGAGATCTGCTTTTAGCAGTGCAGCATTGAGAAGATCAGGTCCCTTAGGATATCCCAAGATACCATGTCAAGAGGGAGATCTGCTCTTAGCCCTGTGGCTAACCGTTCTGCAGCCACACACAATGGGTCAGCTGTTGGCCATGTCTTCATGTTGAGCACTCTCTCCGGTGCGACCGAGGTATGCCTTTGCTGATAAGGCCCGCAAACGATGTTGATAAGCACATGCTAACACTGCCGCTGCAAACTGTTGCTTGTGCCAGTGAGTTAAGGACAAGAGAAGGGGTGCGTTCACAGCTACAGTTTGTTTTTCTTTGGTCCAAATCCCTATGAAAATGTTTACTTTGTTGCATTTTGGCATTTGGTTTGTTTAGCTTCACACGCTGCCAAAAGCAGGGCTTGTAAACGCAAGTCACATGAACTCAAGTAGCTCGTTTATTGGACTAATTGTAATTTAACTTAACTACGGTAGGCATGATGGACTTGTCTGTGATCTTTGCCGTAATTTACCTTCTCTGATTTTCGCACCAGTGAAGAATACATGAAGAAATAGCTGTATGAGCATCAGGCCAGACTTCATTGCTATGCTAGGCGTTTTATGCACGAGGAACTGCTGGCTCTCAGATGTCAACAACATCCATGTCCTATTAATGGGTGAGGGGGGTGTTCCCCGTAACGTCCTAAGCTGTGGACCTGCTGAGCAACTGAACAGGAAATGAAAAAGGAAGTCCCAGCCCCAGTGGAACATGATTATGTACAATACTGGGCGGGCTGTGGGGCTGCACACACAAACAGATCAACACCACTACTAACAGTTTCCCCCTCCTGGTAAGCTTACGCACACGGGATTGTTTAGGTATAGTGGATTACCAGCACCATAGCTCCGCCTCCCGCACCTGGGAAGGTAAGCAGGTGTGGCTGTGATCACTCAGTCCTTGGATGGGAGACCATCTGCTGCTGGAAATGGAGTTGGAGGACCAGTAGGTCGTTTTCTTTTGAGGTGGTAAAGCAGGAAGCAAAGCAGGTGTAATCAATAACATTAATTAGTAGGGCTGGGTTCAAAAAATCGATTCTCCGATTTTTAATCGATTTTCATTTTAATCCTCGATTATCGATTCATATGTCCAGAGATCGATTTTTTTTATTATTATTATTATTTTTTTTAATAAACAGGCAAAAATATTATGCTGTGTGTGGTAGTTGAAACATTGTTTCAAGTTGACATTTATTTATGTTTGTAGTTGAAACAAAAACATAAATACTGTAGGCTACATGAATGGAAATGTTTGATCATTAATATCTACTTTTAGAAATTATATAGGCTGAAATCAAATCACTGTGCATAATTGTGAAAGTGTCTTTATTGACAGATGAAAAGGCTGTTATTTACCCTTTGTCACCACCTGGTGAGTAAATATATGTGTAACTAAAACCATTAAAATTGACAACAGGTCTGCAACTTTTTTTCCCATGTATCTACTTGGCTGGTTGGGAACCCCTATGTTACATAACTGGACAGTCATGTAATTCAGGGTACAGCTCAAAAAACACATTTTGGTATCACTAACCAAATCAATATTGAAATTGATCGAATCGGAATCGAATCAAATCGAATCGAATCGAAATTAATCGATTCGCAACCTTGTGAATCGGAATCGAATCGATTCTTGAAATTTGAACCAATACCCAGCTCTATTAATTAGGGCCCTGGCACTGGTACACCTAAGTGGAATGGAACCATCATTAATGGTGTTGGTTGCGTGTGCTTTACTTCCTGCTTGACCACCTCAAAACGGTTGCTGTGAAATGGGTCCATGTGGCAGGTCAGAGACAGGGACTCTGTCCTGTGAGTGAGCAGCACGCTCCTTCGGATGAGGAGCTGGTCTTGTAATTATGGTAAGAATGTTGTTTGAGAGCACACACGCCTGTGCTTTGCTATTTTGGTCT
This sequence comes from Poromitra crassiceps, assembly GCF_964638095.1. Lineage (NCBI taxonomy): Eukaryota > Metazoa > Chordata > Actinopteri > Beryciformes > Melamphaidae > Poromitra > Poromitra crassiceps. The sequence continues at coordinate 27,519,451 of NC_139633.1, forward strand.
CCTGGTGCTATGGCTGGTGCCCTGAGGGTCCTGCTGTTCTAAATAGTGGACTTTGTTCAGGCAAACTATCCACATTACTGATAAAAGTGGCATTATTCTCTGACCTCCCATGTATTCTGACATCAACTAGAAAAGTTGTCCTATATACACCGGCAGGGACCGTTATTTGATTCCCACTCCGGTAATCGGTATCATTTTGTCACCTGTGAATCAAACAGTGTCCAGTACTGTGATGTGGAATTTTTTCCTTTTGCATTTTTTTTTTTATTGATGATGTTGGCGTTTCTGTAGGTGGCGCTCTTTTCTCCGTTCATCCATGGTGGTTCATCGTGATTCGCTGCTCATATTAATGACCCAGTTCTAGAAATATAAAACACATCACGCATCAAGACCAAAAATAACAGCAAAATTAAAAAAAATCCAGCCACTGGCTTCCATCATGAGTGACCCACATTGTTATTGTGTTCAGATCAGATGAGCAGCAGAACCATGCCACACACTACATGACATATTTAAAGCTCAATGTAGAGCCGGCTGCAGTGCGGTGGATGGAGGCTTGTAGGTTAGTCCCTTTCAGAATGAAGGAATTGGGAATATTTGCATTTGAGGTGATCAAAGAGAAAGGTAGAAACAGGAGTTTAGCTTTCACTATCAAACCTGAAGATTATAGCTGAAAGCCCTTGTGAGAGCAGTCTGCCGTTTATTTTGATATTCACCAGTTGCATGCCATTTGTGTATTTTTAAAACGGGGATAAACCCCTTTCTTTGCATTTTATTTGTTTTAATGGAAGTGCTCATGATATCTCACATCACATGTGGCTTTGACTTACACAACTGAATATTTAGCCCACTTCGTAGAAAATAGCGAGATATATATTGTGTGGTGCCGCATTTCATGCAATCGGGAGTGCCCACGGGGTCAGGTGGCGCACGGGCACTGCACTAGTGACCTGTAACTGACACAATTAAATCACACATTCATAGAGATGAGTAAGGTGGATAATTAGAGCCGTGATCCAATAGAAACATTTTCACCATGCTAAATATTTGAATCATAAAATTGTCATTTGCTCCCTTTTTTTTTTAAATGAATGCAACCTTAAATTCTGTTTATTTAACATGGCATAATGCCGAAAACTATTGTTCAAACAAAATCTATGTTCAATGTATTTATTTATTTATATTGTTTATTCCTAAAACGACAGACGAACTTAGATTAGTCGAGTCGACTATGATGCACAGTGTCGACTAGTGGTTTTGATATTCGACTAGTCTGTGAAAGCCCCACTCCACTATGGGCTCGTCGTAATTAGAAAACATGTACTTGCTTTTGTTTAAGTACAAAATACTATTCACACAGACGGGACCCTATCACTTTCCAACAGACACCAGGGCAAGCGGGTCCTATTAAAAATGCATTGGGCACACCCATATGAGCTACCCCCCTTTGGCCTATCTGTGTCCTGTACTAGGCTTCTTTATACTTCAGGCCAGGGTGTGAGTGAGCAACATTGTGTCCTGCCGCATAGCATTATAGCTAAATGACTGGAATAAATACACTTTACTAATGTACATGCATGGATTAGCCCTCCACGATCACAACAACCAGCTTGACCTTTCTAGGTTTTAAGAAAACTGTGTGTATTTACTACTCAATTCCTTCGCTTGCAGCCTCGCCCGCAACTGCAGCTCGCTGAGCGGGCCCTGCAACTCGCATACGCAGCTCGGCGCACAATTTCTCAACTTTGCATCACCGATGATGACATCACTCACTGATGACATCACAATGGTGTCACAATGTGCAATGTCTATGATCACTGATGCCTGACATCATCAGTGCCTATGGCATCATCAGTGGTGTAATAAGATGATTTCGCTCTTATGACATCACCTATGACATCATCAGTGGGACAAAAATGTAAATCGAGAACAGACAGAGATTGCCCACTCGCCCCTTATAGATAGATAGATAGATAGATAGATAGATAGATAGATAGATAGATAGATAGATAGATAGATAGATAGATAGATAGTGCTGGTTTTGTATTTTTACAAAAAAAGGCAGAATCAAGTCAGGGAATCTGGGATTCCAGCAGCCTTGAGGTTGTCTGAAAAGTCTGAAAACACAGACAGGGATAAATAACACCATGTACTGTGTCTGTGATCCTGTCTCTTGCCTTCCCCAGGCACTGTTGCAGCCACACAAATCAAGACACCAGGCAGAGGAATAGAAATGTGATGTCGAAATCTGACATTTTGCAACGGAAGTAGCCCCAACGACTGTAATATTAGAGGAACAAAAAAAAAACCCAATGCGTTCTGTTCTTGGCATTTGCAATTTCAAAGTGACTGTATGGGCTTATGACTGCTCTGCTAATGACAAGTCAAAAGGCGTTAGGAGCAATGTAGACATTCCTTTCAGGAGGGAAACTTGACTCTAATCAGAAAGCTCTTATGAGATTAGCCTCCAATAGAGAGCCAAAGTGAACGTCACTTCCTGCTTCAGCACTGTACCAGAGATTTTCATCCGCCATTTATTTTCCCATAGACATTTCGTAAAATGCTTATAGCAATAGTTTTACTTGTTCAAACCAAACGGTACAGATATATTTAGAAACAGGAGAGACCACATGACATTTCGCTCGGACCAAAACGTTTAAAAAGATGCGGATTTAAAGAAAATATTTTTTTAATGTTTTTTTTTAGTTTTGGTCTGAGTGAAATGTTCTATGGTCTCTCCCGATTGTAAATATAGCTGAACCGTTTGGTTTGACCAAGTAAAACTATTTTTATACGCATTTTACGAAATGTCTATGGGAAAATAAATTGCGGAAGAAAATCTCTGGTACAGTGCTGAAGCAGGAAGTGACGTTCCACTTTGCCTCTCTATTCTTCAGCGTTGGAAAGGCCCGACACACACAGGGGGCCAAAGAAGGAATGTTATGTACAGAACTGTTACATTAGTTTCAGGCCTGTCCACTGTCCAGCATCAGCCACATGCTATCCGCCACATGCCAAATGAGCAGGTTTGTTTGGCCCTTACCAAACCAAGAGACCATTTACACCTGGCACTAACATGCGTTTTCTGTGATCAGATTGCAATGGGATAGTGCTTGACCAAGTACAGGTGTAAACACCCCCCAAGACACAATAAAGACGGATTGCCATCTGATCGGCCAGACCACCTCCGGAGGTGGTCAGGGATACATTGTGACGAGTGACCACATTGAACACAAGTGTAAATGCAATGTGTCTCAATCTGCATATTTGTATGCGGATTGAGAGGACACGCGTTTTGGGTGATCAGATTGCAATCAGATTGGAATCTGATCACCCAAAACGCATGCTAACGCCAGGTGTAAATGAAATCAGGCTAATGTGGTCAAGCACCATCCGATTGCAATCTGATCACAGAAAACGCATGTTAGTAGTGCCTGGTGTAAATGGCCTCCAAGTGTACTGGCAACAGAATTTGGCCCATCGTGTTCAGCGAAGAATATTTTTTAGTCCATGTTACATTAGGGCTGGGCGATATGGATCAAACATCACAGTCTGGTCCAACATCGACATTTCACATGATCAAAGGAATATAGAGGAATAAAATGGAAGCCTGATATGACATGCGGCCCAGCAAACAGCTCTCTAAGCCCCATAGGCTTAAAAAGGCAGCACAACAACAACAACAATAACAACAACAAGCATTCAGGCCACACCCATCAAATCAGAGATAAACTCTCCGATTATGATCCACTAAATCCTAAAATCGAGGCTTACAACATGAGACTCCATAAAATATGTAAAATATATTTCTTGCTGATAAAGTGATTTTCACATTTTGCGCCATGGTTGGCTGCCGAAGATCTACAAACTTTTCAATCGTCAAATACAGAGTAAGGGTAGGGGACGGGGTTTTGATTCATGTCTATTTATATACTGTATATATATATATTCCATCTTTATTCCACCTTTATTGTCCAGTTGAAAGTGAATATTATTCATTGCAGGATGGTTGTTCTTCAGGACTCTGATGCGTCGAAACCTTAGTTCAATAAAAAAGTTTCTATACACTTGATCCGTGTGGTTACAGTATTTTTGGAATTTATCCAAAGCCTCTCCTTGAATATGATTAATCTCTTAATCTCACTCTGTTGTAAAAAACCTCCTGCTTTATTGACTGATTGGAGTTTGGACAGTAGGGGAAGGGATTTGGCCGTGACATGGACTTTGCTCCTGCACCATTTATCTCCTGTGACGTTTCAAAAGAGGTGAGATGGGAGGTCCACTATACAGCAGAAAATGGCTGTTTTCAGGCCAGAGTATTACTACAAGCTGGACTACTACAGGCTGGACTACAGGCTGGACTACAGTGGCAGTCCGATCCATGCCGAAGGCTCCCTCTGTCTGCAGCGCAAAGCCGACAGATCTCGGTCTAAAATGGCCAGGCTAAAGACTAATAATGCTCAGCTGTTTTCAGTGGCGTAGCCTATACTATACATCAGGGGTGCCCACACTTTTTCAGCTTGGGAGCTACTTTTAAAATGACCAAGTCAAAGTGATCTACCAAACATATTTATTTATATATATATACACTGAGTATACAGTGGAAAACAGTGGAACAGTGGAAAACAGTGGAAAAACAGTCGAAACAGTGGAAAAACAGTGGAAAAACAGTAAAAAAAAAAAAAAAAAAAAATTTCCCTTAATGCCATGCGATCGACCACACTACCTTCGCGATCGACCGGTCGATCGCGATCGAAGGTATTAGGCACCCCTGCTATACATAAACCCGTACCGCAGCTACCACACGTCCCCCTACAACAGGAAATGATAGAGTAGCTGAGGAGAGAGGTTCAAGTGGAGGGATAACAGATGTCTGGGAGAGCAATTATGTAAGAAACAACACAGCTGACACTGGATAACATGTGCGTGTGTATCTGGAGGAGGGGGGGGGGGGGGGGTTGATGCTGTAATATGATACACAGATACTGTATATCTATATTGCTGTAATATGATACACAGATACTGTATATCTATATTACTTTGGCGGGAGATTTATTAACCTGTGTGCAAAACATGCTACTGTGGTGACAGTTTACACAATATACTGTATCATGTATATGTGTGCTTAGGTTGCAAAAAACTATGTGCGCAAATGCAAATGTGTGTGTGCACAGTGCAAAACATAATTATACTAATGAATCAACTTGTGTTGCCGGGTAAAAATGTTTTAGAATTAGTAGTCATTTAGTACCTGATGCGAGGTTCCCCAAAGTGGGGTCCAGGTACCTCCAGTGACTCGATGGCAGTTTTCTTTTCAATATTATTTCACACATTCAAAAAGGTTCTGCACCATAATTCATAGTATTCGGCATGATGTCACAAACATTTTTCCTACCAATATGGCGCTACAATACACACAGCTCATTGGGCTGTAAGTGTCACTTGATTGTAATCACCTGTTAATTGATCACAATCACCGGTTGTGGTGATGTAACAGAATACTATCAATAGACTGTAGTAGGACAATGGCCGCCATCACTATTTTCACTTTCCCAGTCAACACTAGGGGCCAGCTAAGGCAATTCCTGAACAAAAACCGCCATTTGAGAATATCATATTCTCAAATGTTGGCCGGAAACAACGAGGACTGTGGCGTGGTCCAAGGTTATGTTATTTCTGATCCTTGCTGTGTCAAAGTTGGGAACCCTGGAGTGTGGAGACGTGCACAGTTCCCAGCAGTATTCGCCATTGGGGAAATAGTGCAGGGAACGGTGCACTCCACACATAGCCTTGGATCCTGCCTCTACATGGCTGTTGTAAATGCCTGGATTAGCTCCAGTGGACCGCTGTCTCCTCCCTCCCCTCCACCGTCCTGCCATCTGTGCCAGTCAGCAAAGCCCCAGGACCAGCGTGCACACTCTGCTCCCCCTTACATCATCTCCCTCGCTCTGCTCTGCTCTGCTCTGCACGCTCATGGGTGACAGACATGACATGACATCATCTCAGTCGCTCTGCACGGTCATGGGTGACAGACATGACATGCACACAACACACGGGTGACAGACATGACATGCACACAACACATGCGCATTTAGAAAAGTCCCCTTTGCTGCAGTGTCCCCCCCCCCCCCCGCACATGACTCAAAGCATTGATGTTGTGGGCATGTCCGTGGGTCTGTGGCAGCAGAATAGAACAGTGTTTCATAGTTCAATTTAATAGTTGCTTCTCATGAAACGAACAAAACTGAGCGCAAACTTAAAGTCAGGCAACCCTTTTCGTCGGGCACAAACAAGGCAGCAATGCAGTGACTTGCTAGAAAACATTTAAAAACAAGGCTAGGTCGTAACCTAGCATATGGCCAGCCAACCCATTCTCACTCCGAGCGCGTAGCATATTGACGCTTTGTCCCATCCCTTGTGCGTCGCTTGTTACTAACATGGGACCCTTGAGCGACCCATGAAACGACTTGGGCTTTCCGACTAAACTCAATGTAAACCCATGGAAGTCATCTTTGGCAACTGCTCCCCATTAGTCAACTGCTCCCCCATTAGGAGCTAACCTCCCCCAGACCCTAACCCTAAACCTAACCTCTCCCACCCCCCATGCCTAAACCTAACCTCAACCAGACCCTAACCCTAACCTCTCCCACCCCCCACGCCTAAACCTAACCTCCCCCCAGACCCTAATGGGGGAGCAGTTGACTAATGGGGGAGCAGTTAGGCTAATGGGGAAGCAGTTGCCATAAGCGTCAAAGATGACTTCCATGGGTTTACATTGAGTTTAGTCGGAAAGCCCAAGTCGTTTCATGGGTCGCTCAAGGGTACTATGTTAGTAACAAGCGACGCACAAGGGACGGGACAAAGCGTCAATATGCTACGCGCTCGGAGTGAGAACGTGTTGGGCCAGCGCGATAAAGCGTTCACGAGCCTGTTGTAGCGGGCAGCGGGTTTGTTGATGTGGAGGGCTCTCTCGGTGGCGTTCAAAGTTCTGATGATGTCATAGACATTGTGAAATTGTCAGTGACATAATTATTGACCAAAATCATCTTATGACATCACGGATGATGTCATAGGCCGTTTTAGACACTGATTATGTCATAGATATTGTGACATCATTGTGATGTCATAGGCACTGATGATGATGCCATACTGTAGGCATTGTGACATCATCAGTGTTGTCACTTGTGCAATTGTGATTTTTGGTTACATTCACTGAAGTCTATGACAGCATCAGTGATGCAAAGTGCAAAGAGTGCAGCAGACATCTCTCAACAGACGTGGAACCCAAATCGGCACTCAAATCGGTACGCAAATTGGACTGGACAAAGCCAGATATAGGGCCCGCTTGCGCTGGCCAAAAAACAAGAATGAGCCAATTAGTCTTAACTACTCACACCAGTGTTTCCCCCAGACACAATCTCACAATCTGGTGGGAAATCAGTGAAACAGCATTTAGACCATGTGACTAAAACTTTCTATTTGAAAACGCATATTAATACAATTCTTCTGTGTGGGTTAGCAGCTCTTGAAGCCAACCAAGGCGACCCCACCTATTAAATGGTAATGGGAACCCGATTCACATACTGTGCGAGAGATGTAAACCAATAACAGCTGTTATGGGGGTTAACTTTAGTCAACAACAATGTGGTCAAATGTTAATAGATTTTGCATGTTACAAGCAAGTAGTCAGGTGACGGAGGTAATTAAGCTGACGACATGAAACGACTATCTTCGCGGTCTCGCCCTGCGGGTAAAAGGAGAGACATGCGTACTAGGGGTGGGGGAAAAAATCCATACACCATAGTATCGCGATATTTTGCCTGACGATATTGTATCGATATTTGGACGCCAAGTATCGATTTTGCAAAAAAAAAAAAAAAAAAAAAAAGGCCAGCAGTAAACAAACGGTAGCATATTTTCATTTTGTTTTAACAGTAACACAGTTTTGTCATAACAGTAATTTACAAATTCCCCAGTTACTAAATGGGCTGCACAAGATGTTTTGTGCAAGTGAAGTGAAGTTGCATTGTTCAAAAACGACCTAAGTACAGTAGTCCACACACACATCCAGTTAAGGTGGACTGTAAGTAGACTGTAACAAACAGTTCAGTTTGTCAGGTGCATGCAACTATGACATGACTTTATGAAAGTTGTTGGTCTGTCTACTTGACAATGTTGCTGCAATAAAATGGTTGAAGTCAGATGTACAGACTGAAAAATTGTTCTTATATAAACCAGATGTTGACAAAGTTTTCCTTTGGGGACATCATTTGCAGTTGAAAAAGTAAGAAATCGCAATATATCGAAATATCGCAATATTCAATATATCGCAATATTCAATATATCGCAATATCGGCGATATCGCAATACTATCGTATCGTGACTCAAGTATCGTTTTAGTATCGTATCGTGGGCATCTGGTGATTTCCACCCCTAATGCGTGCACAGTGAGGCCTTTTTGGAGCATCTATTTGAGATGTGCTGATCTCCCCCATGAAGGAAAAACACAAAATGACCAAACGAGACATAACGAGGTCACGGAAGCCTGGCCGACGCGTGACGTGACGTTTCCATGTTGTGACGCAGCTACCTACCACTGCAGTGCCGCGACCACGGGATGACCTCTGTGAACGTAAACCAACCCGGGACCAGAAGTCTGCGTCGGTCGTGCCAAGTAATTGGAAGCACCCGATGCTGAGTCTACCAAGTGCTGTAACAGCGATGATGGTGGCAGGCTGACAGATACACTTAGGAGGGAGAAGCGTCGTGCGCAGCACATTCTGGAGGCGATGTGAGCACATCCTAATTGGCTGGACCAGGAAACTCTCGACAAGCGCAAGACAGTCCATCCAAACCCCACAGTGAGAAAGACATTAACGTTGTTCCATTTGATTCATTTGGGTTAATTTACAGTAGGTTGCTGCCCCAGAGCAATTTAGAGAGAGAGTGGCGTCGTCAGCGGAGGCCCAAAATGCGTGACTCATTAGCCAATGAACGGCCAGGAAGGGGTCTCGCGCTACTTTTGAACGCTAAAATAAAGCTGATAAAAATAAAAAATAAAGTACAACACAAACTGTCAATTTTGCTGCAACTCGAAAGTGCTGCTTAATCCATCCAGAACCTTACTTCCTGGAACTGTTGAGTTAAAAAAAACTGGTCCATTGGAGTGAATGGAGATGTTGCGACTCTTCTATATACACGACTCTGGGTTGCCCCAATTGTACCTGGCTTGGAAACAAACTCACATGGATTCACATGGGTTTTGGTAACTATGCTATCCCACAAGGTTACATATTTTGGCTCATATTTATTAATAATAATAATAATAATAATAATAATAATAATAATAATAATAATAATAATAATAATAATAATAATAATAATAATAATAATAATAATAGATTTAAAATACCGGTATCAGTAGTATATTTGGAAGAAAACTAGTTTGATGATATGAGGCCGAACAGTCTGGATGAGGAAGCAAGCCATGTTGTAGCCCAGAGAGACGTGTCTGCTATCAGGCTGCCCTGTGATGTTGTCAGGGAGACAGACAGAAAACTCAGCCTCGCGCTGCAACAACAAACTTCACGGTGCTTTGGTGAACCCGACTGTCCGTCGCTTTCTGACAGAATATCATGTCGACTTTGCCAACTCTGAATACAGAACAACAACGAACAGAGACGGATGGTGTTAACTTGCCCCTCCCTACCTGTAGCGTTAGTAGCCAACAGCTCTGTTCAACACAGGGTACTACGTCCACATAACGTGACATTAACTTGTTTCATAATGCATAAGACTCGATGGGGAAAATGTTTAGTAAATAAAAATCAGTTTCAACAAAGATATGATACAACATAGATATTATATTACTATGGATGGGTCACCGGCGCAGGCAGCAAGTCTCCTAAATGGGCGTGGTCAACCGTTGACTAATGCTGCCTTCCAGACACCTGGGACGTGGGTGTTTCCCAGTGGAAAAGTCCCACCCCCCACCTTCAAAGCATTCCAGAGCACAAAGACAAAACGCAACCAAGAAACATGGCGGACCGCGACAAACTTTTTTTTGTTTGGCAAATAGCAAGACAGCTTAACAACGAGTAGAGCACCATCCTTACATATTTAAATGAAAATGAGGAGCAGCAATGACACATAATGTAACAGACTCTATTATACATTTTATTAAGGCACTTAATACTTTGGACTACATACTCCATGTTGCGGCCATTGTTGTGTGACGTCAGACAACTGGTTCCCAGCCTAGTGGGGGTAGATTTTTTTCTCCCAGTTTTCAAGTGGGAGCTCCCACTTTGAGTGCCGTTCCAGCGCACTTTTCCTAATAGGAGGCCAGAAAATCTGAAGGTCCCAGTTGTCTGGAAGGCAGCATTAGACCTGCCGAAAGTCCAAGTGGGCGTGTCCGTGGAAAACCATGGGGCAAAACCCACATGACAAAATAACAGGAAGTGAGTTGAAGCTGGGCTGTCCTGCTTGAATCCCATCCACATTGGATATGATGCTGCTTTGCTCGGGCCCTGCAGCAGAACGTTTTTTTTTTTTTTTTTTTTTTTTAAGTCGAGCCAGTGACGTGCGCAGTGCATTGTGGGTGTTGCAGTAGGATCCCCCTTAGAGTGATATGAGGAAAACTACAGCCGTTTTCTCTGTTCATAGGGCTCCAATTTAAAAAGATAATTACACATTTCTACCACATAGGTGACCTAAGTGTAATAAATCATCATATTCTCACAATGATTAAATAGGCCTTCTCTCGCACAATTGGCCATGTCTGCGGATGTACCTTTGCTAAGTCCTGCCCCCCTTGAATGCTGTTGCTATGGATGTCAAGCTTTCGCATATATATATATATATATATATATATATATATATATATATATATATATATCAATGGTTAATCCAATGTTACCGTTTCCATTCAGCTTTTCTACTTCATAACTGAGCTTTTAACATGCTGAGATAGAGCCTATTTTGTTTATTCGGCTAATAAAATGCTGCTATCAGAATTCTGCAAGGTGAAGGGGACAAAAAGAGGAAGGAGGAAGGAGGAACAAGAGAGAACAAGAGAGTGAGTGAGAGTGTGTGTGTGTGTGTGTGAGAGAGAGAGAGAGAGAGAGAGAGAGAGAGAGAGAGAGAGAGAGAGAGAGAGAGAGAGAGAGAGAGAGAGAGAGAGAGAGAGAGAGAGAGAGAGAGAGAGAGAGAGAGAGAGAGAGAGAGAGAGAGAGAGAGAGAGAGAGAGAGAGAGTGTGTAAGTGGGTGAAATTCACCACTGCAAATGACAGGAAGTAGCCCTATTGGCCAGTCTTTCCCCGATCAGTTGAACACAACCCGGGCCGTAGTCATTTCAAAGCTTTCTCTCCACAAAGTGACAGACGAGACGATTTCTCCAAAAGTCTGTGTCGTCCTTCAACAGTGTTCAACTCCCCTCTGATCAAGTAACCCGCCCCCCACCAACAGTGTTACGGCCTAACAGTGAATGTCCATGGCAACGCCCATGACGCTTTACAACAGTCTTGTCACAATGCCTCCTTGTGTGTGTGTGTGTGTGTGTGTGTGTGTGTGTGTGTGTGTGTGTGTGTGTGTGTGTCTCTGTGTCTGTGTGTCTGTGACATCACTGACTGGTCTTGTCACAATGCCTCCTTGTGTGTGTGTGTGCACCCTTATGACATCATCATCACTGATGACATCACGTCATTAGCTAATTAGCCTTACACTATTCTCTATTCTTTCCGGTTCAGCTAAGTTGCTTGTTATATCAGCTCAGCTGTTGTTGAATTTCTCTTGACGCCACACTGCTCTTTTTTATTTTGTCATAATGTTCAGCCAAAGATGCCTCATATAGAACGGGCTGACTGGACGCAGTGATAATTACATTCTCCTTCATTCAAAATGACAGCGAGAACTAGTTTTGTTTCTGAACGACCTTAATCAATTAGACACCCACTATTCACTATTCTGTACCTACCTCTCTCTCTCTCTCTGTGTACACTGAGCGGAGGTGGACCGCCTACTGGCCTTGGAGAAACAGCTTTGTGGCCTGATGCATTATGAAGGTCACGTACTTGTGTGGGATTTAAGTAGCCTACACTGTTCTCTGTGCAGCAGCAGTCAAACAGTTGTAGGCTATCAGATGTTAACAGTCTAGATCAGTTAGATGGGGATATGATAGACATGATGTTGTGACACACTGTCAAGTCAGGAAAGTGAACTTAAACTTGTTTTTATGATCATATGGGCTTCAGTTGGGGGCACTCCATAATCAATAATTATTGATAATAATAATAATTTCAAAGTCATGTCTACCTGATTTAGTTTGGTATAGGTGTTTCTAAAAACCTCCCAAAAACCTGATTATGTTAACTGGGGTAAGGTGTGTTTCTTAAGCCTACCTGATCTTGTAGTTGGGTAAGGTGTGTTTCTTCTTGATGACCCGTTTGAGCTGGTTGACTATGATGGAAGTGAGCTGAGGCAGCGGCCTCCCCTCAAACTGGGACTTCACCTCGAAGTCCACCAGCGGGTCGTCGAGGAAGGAGAAGGACCAGTGGGAGAAGGGCATGCGCGTGAACTGCAGCCTCAGCCTGCCCGCCACGCGCCGCATCTTGACGAACAGGTAGGCAGACTTCCCGAACACCAGCTCCACGTCGATGGCGAGGTGGAAGCCGCCGTTGTACTCGATGTCCACCTCGAAGTTGAGCTCCTCGGGCATGCCGTCCTCGTTCATGCGCACCGGCTTCATGAGTTTGGCCATTTTAAAAACGGGCAGAGAATTGCCCAGGGAGATATCCCTGAGACTGAGTCCCTCCAGGAGCCGACCCGCCGTCTTGGTCTGCAGCAGCTCCTCAAACTCCACCTAAAGGATGATTTTAAACTCGTCAGTGATGCTCGTGAATAATATGCCACTAGAGAGCCACGTGTAACAGATTTTGATCCCCTGTGGTTAAGAGTGCATCAGGTACCGAGCAGCTACAGCTACAGTATGGACTCTATTGCCATATCCCATATAAAGAAATTGTCACTGCTAACCATTGGCTGCTGAGATGCTGACAGTCAATTATTAATTGATGCATTTTTCTTATGAAAGTTACTTTATATGGTGAATGTTTTTTGTGTCTCGATTGCTTCGTGGCTTCGTGCATTGCTGAGTCCTGTGCTGCTGACCATTGCCTGTACTGTACGAGGAGGACCACAATGGAAATCAGTCTCCTTGACTTTATTGTGTGTTGAACTCCTCGACAAGTTCCTACATGTGTATGGTTGTGGCCTAAAGGCAGTGGTTCTCAACCTGGGGTCGGGGGGACGATCATGGGTCCTTGAGGGGGTTCCAGGGGGTCCCCCAGCAGCAAATTGATTAATTGTTACACTTCGCCTTTATTTAATTTACAATAAGTTAACACAATTAGAAGATGTAGAAGAATGGCTGTTCTGGTCAGTTTAACACTAACACGGACAGTCATGGGATTCTGGACAAAGTCATATATCTAGCAACAAAAATATTCTCAGATTTGGTTCAAGGAGAAAACGATCTCGTCAATAGGGTAGCTCTAATGTGGACTAAACTAGGGGGTCCCTGCTATGGAAAACGTTGAGAATCACTGGCTAAGGGCCTTCAGTTTTAAACCTATGTGCATTTTAAAATGTGTCAAATGAAATGAAACAAACCTTGATCTTTTTGGTGAGCCAGTGTCTGACCAGGGGAGTGTCTCTGAGCTCCCTGAACAGGAACAGAAAGATCGCGTTTAGGAAATCGCACGTCTCTGGCTGTGATGTATGGACGAACTCGCCGTGGTGGGTCTGTTGTTTGGGGCTGCCGCCGGTGACAGCCGCTTCCTGCTGCCTGCCGCAGGCGGCCTCTTGCGGTCTGGATGCGGCAGATGCCGTGCTGTCTTGCTGCTGCTGTTGGCCTGACTCGGCATGGTGGTTATTAAAGTAATCCTTCAATGCGGGATCAGGCACTGCTTTGACGTACTGCACTGTCCTGGCTACAGGCTCTGGGCTCCTCCGGTAAATCAGCAGGAACTGGAAGATCAACGTAACGAGGGCTCCGGAGAACGCGGAAACCAGTATCAAGTAAATCATGTCGACCTGCTTCTCCCTGTCGCCGTCTCCCTCCGCGTTAAAACGTTTTCGTATCCATAGGTTCTCCGTATTAACAAAGCAAGTTCCACCTGGTCGCTCTCAAAGCTGCCATATCATCTGCTTCTTTCCTGAGCTGCAGGCTCCGCAGTTGATTGGACGAACGTGCTACGTGGCTGTGCGTGATGACGTAGGTGGGATGTGTTGAGTGACCGCAGACGTGCCTTGGCTTTGGCACGCAGAGTCAGACCGTCACCCAGCAGCTAGGCGGTTTATGAAGTGTAAACTTTGCAGTTCATTGGTTTCAGATCCCAGCTGATAGATAGTCAATTTGGTCATTTCAGTTATTGCACATCCCAACATTGCACTTAGGACATCATGCAAAATCAAATCCGATGTTACAATTCTCTAAAAATCAAAATGTGATTGTCAATGTCATTGGATAGTGTTACTTTTGTTAGTTTTATTGTATCTCTCCTTCTCCACCACTGCTCTCTACGCCCATTTCACTGCATTTTTCAAACTACTATGGTCAGTAAAATTACTTTAAACATATCTTATGTGACTAATCAACCATTTCAATAAGTGCCACTGAATGACTGAAGGTTCACCATCTAATTAAACTGAAAACAGTTAAATAATAATAATAATAATAATAATAATAATAATAATAATAATAATAATAATAATAATAATAATAATGATAATAATAATAATAATAATAATAATAATAATAATATAAAGTAATAAAAAAAATGGGAAAGGGAAAACATTCTGGCCATCAAAACAAAAGTTTGAGAGTTTGAGATAGAGTTGGAGTTTGCAATGGGAAGCTGCCACAAGATGGCGCTATTTATCAATATCTGCTGGAAACATCACAGAGCAAATGCCTCAGATCATCTTGCATCAGATCATCATGCATCATATACATATATATATAAATATATACATACATACACACACACACACACACACACACACACACACGTTTAAATGTGTGTGTGTGTGTGTGTGTGTGTGTGTGTGTGTGTGTGTGTGTGTGTGTGTGTGTGTGTGTGTGTGTGTGTGTGTGTGTGTGTGTGTGTGTGTGTGTGTGTGTGTGTGTGTGTGTGTGCGCGTGTGTTTATAGCATGCATGCAGCTTTGTCAACTTAAAAGGGTGGTACACTCTCTTCTGCAAATGAAAAAATGAGAGGATAAAACAATGTCGAAACTCACCGTGGTAGCGAGCACACTCAAGGAAACGATAAAAACTCAGGTGCACGGCAAAAACACACTGATAAGAAGAGATAACAAGCCAGCACAATAAATGTCCTTTTCCAAATTGAATCTGTCATCTGGGCAGCAGCAACCAACGTTTCAGCCCACAGGCCTTCTTCAGCGCACAGGCCTGTGGGCTGAAATGCTGGCTTGTTATCAAGATAAAACAATGAAACGATAACAAAAATAAAACATATACAATATTTAACTTAATAGATAAAAACATTAGAAACCCAACTGACTGTGTCACACTTGCTCAGTTCTCACTCTTTTTTCCAATGACAAAGTCTCTCTTGATGTATAGAGGGGAGGTGATTTCAGGTGAATTATGGAGGAGAGTGATTTGCATAATGTCTATTTTGGGAAGAATGGGGCTGCAACTGATGAGACGAGAAGGACAAAATCGTTGAAAAAAGGCTTTGTGTGGAAATGAGGTAGTAATTAATTAATAAGATTATTATATCATAATTTAAGCACACAATCAGAAAGTCAAAGGAAGCAATACAACTGGTGGAAAATAATAAAACAATAAAACAAAGGACTGAATAATTGTGGGTTTACGGTAGGCTTTCCTGCACCCATATGCCCTGTTATTTTGTACTATGTTGTAAACGGAGTCCACAGCACAGGAATTTCACACGTGATACTTGTACTACGGAGTGACAATAAAAAAAAATCTTGAATCTATACTGTATGTGTGTAGTCTATGACGGGAAAAGATTGACAACACTTGTCTTTCTCTCTAAAAGAACAAACAGCCACGATTAATAATAAAGACTAAAATAACCGCATCGTGGTTGTATGCCTCGGATGGAACGGAGGGCCGTGAGTTCACAGTGACCTTGAACTTTAACCTTTCACCACCAAAATCAAATCAGTTCATCCTTGAGTCCAAGTTGATGCATGTGGATGAATGAGCCTCCAAACTTTGCTGAAACACTTTTCAGGGGTCTGGCATGAAACTGTCATGGTGCCCATATTATGTGGTTTGGACAGCGCCACCTACTGGCAACACAAAAAGGAAAGGGAAAGGAAGTGACGATGGTGGGAGAGGCGCGCTGTACAGGAAGCTGGGGAAAACGGTAGGGCTGTCCCAGAGTCTATTTTTCAGATAAAAATAGACTCTGGGTTCCCAGATTGGAGAGTGGCCTACCAGTAACCTGATGGATTGCAGTAGGCTACCCAATTTTGGACGTGCGCATAGTCATAGTGCCACCTACTGGCAACACAAACAGTGGTTTATCTCGAGAACTGTTCTTCAAACTTGGGGAGTGCACTGCCAAGAACCTGACGGAATGCGGTGCTCAATTTTGGACATGTGCATAGTCATAGCGCCACCTACTGGCAAAACAAAAAGTGGTTTATCCCAAGAAGTGAAGGAGTGTGCTGCCAAATCAGATTACATATGAGGAACTTGACTTGCAGCTTGCGTATATAGACGGTTTTCACCAGAGCGCAACCCCACAGCACTTCCTTTTTCTCAGCATTCGGCAAACTGCAGAAATATTCACTCAACATCGTTACTTTTGTTTTTGCCGGTCAGTCCTGCACTTGAATGTTTTTTTTTCTTTTATGTCCATAGCAAACACTGCAACAGGAAGTGAGCGGGGGTTCAATTTAGAATGTTTTTGTTGTCAAGTTAAAACCGTCTATAGACCCTAATGAAGGATTCGTTGGGGCTGGTTACCAAACTAGAGAGCTCGATGTTCAGCTCCGATTTCATCATATTAATTTCATCTATATGTTCACGCATGGTACACATATGTCTGCAGCACAAAGTAGCCTATATTCTACCGTTTGATTTCGAAAACAAAACAAAACAAGGCTGCTTTTGCCACGGGATCCTAGTTATCATTTCCGACCAAAAGCACTTGAACGCACCACGAATCGTATTAATGACTTCCGAATTGAAAGGGGGATTTACTGTACGAGGAGACCATGAAGGCAGCATTGATCCTGACTTCCACTCGTCGCTCTGCAGCGTTTCACTCATCTTACCTGCCGCCGCTGGGCTGGCTGGCATCAGCGCGCTCTATCAACTGAAGAGGTGGCATTTATTATTGTATGTTTTGTGTTTTTTAGGTTATATAGACTGCATTTATCCTATCCCGTTAGCCGTTACTCTTACTTGCATGTCAGTGTTCAGCACTGCGAAAATGACCAGTTTGAGGGCGTATAAGGAGCCATTTGGTGAGTAAAATGTCTTGTATAGCTTGTCGTGTATAACTTGGGCAAAACTTTATCATGTTTATTAGGCTACTGTTCTTGTGTTTTATGACCGCTCTTCTTTATTCGCTTTCCATCATGCCAATTAACATTTCACTCTGTAAATGTTGAGATATTTTCGACCAAATTGAACTGAAAATATTTTGATTTAGGCTACTTGTTTTGTTTGTTTGTTTTCACTGTTTGTGAATACTTTCCCCCCCTTCCATTTTAACAATATATATGAACAAAAATGAACAAAATGAACAAGCTCAGACACAGTAAAGGAAAGAAAACATACATAATATCAACACTATAATGTGGCGCTACCATCCATATAAGGTGCTTATATAGCCTACTTGTAAGAGATGTTGCGCATGGGGTGCCACGCAAGGTGTCTAACAGAAACCAGCCAGTCAAGTCACCCACAGCCCCCAACCTCGTCGAAGGTGCCAAATAGTTTGACACTTTTTAGGCGAGTTGGTTCTCAAAGATCTGAGCCTCTCCATCCTTATAACAGAGATCATGTCCGTCAACCACAGTTGGAAAGAAGGTGAAGAGGGGGACTTCCATTCTTTCAGGATGGGTTTTTTGGCAACAGTTGTCCCCAGTGTCAGAGACTATTGCACAGCTGTGGGGAAGCGCAGAGAGGTCCCCGAGCAGCCGAAGATGGCGAGTTCTGCCTCCGGCTGAAGGGTAATTTTGTAGGCCTTTAGAGTACTGTACCAGTCAAATATTTTGGCCCAGAATCTCGACAGTGAAGGGCAGAAGCAGAAGGCATGAGACAGAGTGACCTCTGACACCTGACACCTGTCACACAGTGGTGAGACAGAGTGACCTCTGACACCTGACACCTGTGACCTGTGACACAGTGGTGAGACAGAGTGCCCTCTGACACCTGCTGTGACCTGTGACACAGTGGAGAGACAGAGTCCCCTCTGACCCCTGCTGTGACCTGTGACACAGTGGAGAGACAGAGGGGAAGAACTTGAGCAACTTTAAATTGAATCAGCCGGTTGGCGGGGGACGCAGCAACTGCTTTCAAATTGCAACCACAAACTAGAGGAAGTTTCTAATAACTTTAAAAAAAATCCCCCCAACTTCATGGAAACACATTTAGTCTAGGCAGTGAGCCTACACATTAACACATGAAATAATCTGGATTGAACTGGATTGAATTGTAATCTTTCCTGTCTATGAACCATATTGATTCAGAACACAACTAAGGAATGGGGTCATGGGGATGGAAATATTTCATGGGTATCAGAGTATCAGGGACCGTCCTTCCCCTCTTTCATTTGAATGTTGTGGCTAACGTGTAGCGCACGGGGGCAGATGCTTGTCGTGGCTCGAGGAGGAGGTGCGTGGTGGTGGTGTTCATGTTGATGCTGATCTCACCTGGAAAACAACAGCATCACAGTGTCCCATATTCGCCTTCACTGTGCGGTTTTGTAATATGTGTTGGTGTGTCTGTCACTCTGTCTATCATATTTCATTTTTGGCATTCGTTCAAACTAAAAGAAATGACACTTGAACTCTTGAGTGTGGCATTTTTATGCATTTCTTCCCTACTATAAAACATTTGTTCGCAATGCAATCAGATTCAACAGTAGGCTACTTCACATTTATCTAGGCTATTTCAGTCATATCAAGTTCTAGTCAATTTTCTATTATGTAAAATGCAGTTTAACAAAGCAATGTTGGTTGTCGTTAGGTACAGTTATTTCCTTAGCCAATCAGCAGTCACTTATAGGTGTGGTGATTGGATGAAAGATGCTGTAAGATTAACCTTAACATATTGTGGTAGTCTGTAGCCTGCTACCAACACAATGTAGTTGCTGGAGGGAAAAGCAACCAAATGTTACCCAGTCCTATTTTAGGTGATAATCCGGCAGATTATTATTTTATTTGCTGACGTCATTTTCCTTGGGTTTCCTGTTGCTGCACTTTCTCTTTTCTTTGTCTGTTCAGCCATGGTGGCTATCCCTGCACATGCTAACGACCCAGTTCTTCTGTTTATTCCAAAACAAACCACAATCGTTAGCCTCGTCGTAGCATAATAGCATAAATCATAGCGCAGTGTGCTGTGCTGTGCTATGCATTAACAAAAGGGACATTCTTGACATGAAAACGTTGCAGATTGTTACTTGAACTGCAACCTGCCATGTAAACCTTTACACTCTGTGTGAAGGTTGATCCATATCTGCTTTTGGATTTAACGTTTAATATGAAATATCTTTGAATTTGACCAAGACAAAGGCGGGCACCAACCGGAACACACACACACAGCACACACACACACACACACACACACACACACACACACACGCACGCACGCACACACACACACGCACACGCACACGCACACACACACACACACAGAGAAAGAGACAGACACACACACATCATCACCCACCAATGCACACGATGCAGTGGTAGAGGCAGTTTGTACAAAGTGCGTGTGTGTATCTTAGCTCTCGGTCTAGACGCCGCCGTACCCCCGGCTCAGGTATTAGCACGCCATTCACCTCCAGCCATGTGTGGAAACCAAATGATGACAGAGCATACGCCCCGCGCCACACTCTGCTTAGAAATACTTCGAAAGTGCGCTGATCCTTTCATACGAGGCATGGGTGGTCAAAAACGGAGAAAAGCCAGGTTCACCTGCGCGGAATTATGGCCCTAAGCAACGTATTATGATGTGGGTTATATTTCATCTCTTGAACTTTATCCAGAGCGTGCAGTTACATGCCCCTCGCATTCCCAGAGAGGCAGAAACAATGCTACAACAACTGATGTGGAGGTTAGACTTACACTTGATAATTGGACTGGCTATAAGGCCTAATAGTTACTGTATGTCTCAGTATCTAAAGGGAAAATGCACCATAATACTTCAACACTGATTTGTTTTTTTAATAGCTGCGATGTAGCTCGCATTTCTGTGTCCTTTTTAGTTGTTTGGTTTGTATTGCCTCATTCCTGTGGGATAATTGGCCGAACGTAGAGCACACACATCCAGATATCTCCATCGCAGCTGCAGACAGTGGAGTTTTGACAGCAGAAGATGATAAAAGGAGATGTTTCTGCTATCTGAAACATCAATGGTAGACGTCAGGCTTTGGTGTCGGCTCCTCACGATCAAAGAGCGAGGCGCTTCTTCTTGCACGTACCGTCTTGCAATGACGTTGGGTTCAAGCAGCATACAGGGAGAACAGGGATACCACTATAGCCTCGATAGACCAGAATGCAATGCGGCCCTAAGCAGTGTTGGGCAAGTTACTTTCAAAATGTAATATACTACATATTACTAGTTACTTTCATTTGAAAGTAATAAGTTACTTTACAATATTACTTTCTGTGTAGAGTAACTTGTTACTTATTAAAGTACTTTTGCATTACTTTTACCAAAACAACAGCGGCAGCAGAATGACATCGCCGCCCCGGAACCATCCCGAAAAATAATTTCACCCGCCTTGAAGTCAGTGTAAACAGTCCAAAATTCTAAATGTTATTCTTTTCCTTTGTTATTGTCATCTATAGTGGTTATTTGCATAAAAACACACAGTTTGATTAGGAAATGATTGTATCTTTATTAAAATATGTGCTTTGATTAAATAAAATGTAACTCAATTTGGAACTTGAGTTACTTGACAAAGTAACTGGTATAATATTACTGAAATCCTAAGTAATCAATTATATTACTGAGTTACTGCTAAAAGTAATATATTACATGTAATATGTTACCTTTGTAATGAGTTACACCCAACACTGGCTCTAAGACATGTGGCATTTTTGAGTAAGCGATGAGGAACACACAAGAAATCGAAGTGGATGAGGCAGGTTGGGGAAAGTGGTACTGGGGTACACACCCAAAAACTATATTACTGCAAGACACTACTACAACAATAAGCCCTGGAATGCATTGGACATCAGAGTTTGGTGATACTTAACAGGGGATTTTCCCTTCAAGGGCATTTTGTACAGACATCTACAACAGTGACGGAAGATCTTGTGTTTCCAAGTGTTAGAATACAACCGTTTCAGTACATTACTATTGTTATTTTACAGTGGATTTATTTTTGGTGTATTTGTATATTAGGAGCGCACACATTCAAACACATTGACATAATGTGTTTTTACCAGGGGTGTAGTGGAGAGCAAAAGCCACCCAAACTCACTTTACCCACACAGATAAGGGTACATGCATGGTATACTGTATATTAACATTACAGTATGTAGTATATCAAACTGTAAGTTACCTGAAGATAGGGGTCTTAAAATCAGAAAACGAAAGTACATACAGTAAATGAATGCATTTCATGATAGCAAAATACCACGTGTATTTTGAAATAGTGACGTGTCACGTGATGTGACGAGTGTACTCGGTGTACAACTGCTTTTCCTACTAGACTGCAGCGTGTTCTTTACAGCGTTTCCTACTAGACTGTGGGCTGGTCAAAGCAGACACTGTGGCCCGGGTGAACCACCTAAGTTTCCCCTCTGTGTATTCCACTGAATGCACAGTGTGAGATATTTTTGGTCCTTTCTGTTCAGGAAGCAAGTGATGATGAGTTGAATTCTATACACCACGTCCACCATTTGAAAGATCTAAGACCTAGCTACTCCCATTTTGATTAGATTTTTTCAATTTTAACAATATATATGAACAAATGAATAAGCTCAGACACAGTAATTACAGTTATTACAATGTGGTGTACTACCATCCATATAAGGTCTGGTGCTTAGTGTGGTCTTTGACTGAATTTCAATCATGGAAGACTAACCTCTACAGCATAGTTTAGAGCACCCCATGCGTACATGCCCCTCGTCATTCAGGGTGTGTAACTCCTTAGTGACATCACTGATGACATCACAATTGCTTGAGTGACATCACTGATGACATCACAATTGCTCGAGTGACATCACTGGTGACATCACAATTGCTCGAGTGACATCACTAGTGACATCACAACTGCCCCTTCTCCATTTCCCAATATCCAATCAGCTAAGGACATCTGTCTCTCCTGATCTGCTGAGCCAATCACCTAAGCGGTGGTGGTGGTATATAGAGCCCTTGCTACTATGTCATTACTCACATTTGTGCCATCATCCTCAGCTGCTGTTCATTATCACTGGAGCAGTTGTCTCGCCCCACCCCCTCCCCTGATCACCACCAACGTCATGGCTCCTGTAGAAATCCCTATGGGGGGATTATCTATCCTATACGTCACTGACGCCCCCCCCCCTCTCTCATCTCAAGAGGAGCGTCATCATATCATGGAGCCATACGCCACACTTAAACTGGTTATTTGTTCAATAATGCTTGTTAAAACTTCCTATGAGTCTCTCATGATTGAAATATACTTGTAAGAGATGTCGCGCCAACACAAGGCGTTCAACAGAAACTAGCCAGGAAAGTCACCAGCCACCACCCTAACCTCGTCGAGGTAGGCTAGAAACGGGTCCCAAATAGTTTAGATAGAAACTTTTTAAGTGAGTTGGTTCTCAGGGATCTGGAAGAAGAAGGTGAAGAGGGGGACTTCCATTCTTTCAGAATGAGGCTACTCCCATTTATTGATTCCTGGAAAGAATAACATATAGAATGATAATAGTCATAATTGCCATTATCATCATCACACTTTAATTATTTGGTATTTAGTGATTATAGAGACTTGTTGTTAGCTTGAGTGTGTTTTGCAGATAGTTGACGTTTGTGTCTTTACAAGGTCTGATGGTCTAGTTGAGCCAAGTCATTGTCATTATTTGACTAAATTAGAGTAATTTAAGTTCAGTTTTGTTTGACATCACACCTAACATTACCATTCGGTTCAATGAGTTGAACATTCATTTTATTATTTGATTGATTTGTGATTTTGCATACATGAACCATTATTGTGATATAATTTATTGATTTCAAGAACAATTCTTCTTCAATTCTTATGATTATCATGATATTGATTTCAACCATATCGTCCGGCCCCAATCAGAACCAAAGAATTGCAGCGACATCAACAAGTCTATGGCATGGCTAGTTAGTTGTGATTGATATAAACACTATTCTCCAGACAGAGGAGTAAGCTAGCTAACTCAAGCAGAGAGGAAACATCTAGTAAAACA
Organism: Poromitra crassiceps; assembly: GCF_964638095.1. Lineage (NCBI taxonomy): Eukaryota > Metazoa > Chordata > Actinopteri > Beryciformes > Melamphaidae > Poromitra > Poromitra crassiceps. The sequence continues at coordinate 27,543,114 of NC_139633.1, forward strand.
TCTAGTAAAGAGATAATACATCACCATGGTATATATATATATATACTGTGTTGTCCTTTGCTTTTCTGCCTTAAAGTCGAGCTGAACCCAAGAATGACTTTTCTTTTCTTTTAGTTCAAATACCTGGGTATGCAGTGCACCTATTTAATAATGTATGCAAAACAAATCACAACAATCTAATTTCTTTAGTTTTTCACACTTTTTCACATCAAAAGTTCGTTTTTCAAGATTTCATTGATAACAGTAATTTACAGTTTGCTGACGTCACCCAGTACTATCAAATTTCTACCCCATTTCAACCAATCATATCACGACATGCAGCTGTCAATCAAATCTTCATTTCTGGATAATTTTCTCTTCCAAATGAAGTCGAAAATGGCACCTAGTGCCTCTCATCTGGCAGAATTCCTATCCCATAAACTAACTACTAACTTGGCCAATTGTTAGAAACGTGAACAAAAAACAAAAACTATAATCTCTAAGAAGGCCAAGAAATGTAACTGGCTCGTTAAAACGCGCATTCCAGGGATATCGTATCGTTACAGCAGCGATAATGGCGCGCGCATCCGAGAGCTTGGTTGTCAGGGGTCGCACCTCGGAGATTCCAGGCCGACGTGCTGCACTCTCCGCTCGGCAACACGAAGGCAGCTGGCTGCCTGCGGGTCGCTGACATCCACTCCTCCCGTCAAAAGGCTCTTCCCGAGGGGAGCGCCACAACACGACTGAATCCCACTCGATTTGGAGGCGGAACACGCCAGGATTGGCCAAAGCCCAATCCAGTCCCCAGAATTGTCAAATAAAATCATCGACATGATACTATGACCCGCCTCTCAACCTGTCATCTTAGACAAACTATGTTTTCAGTCTGAAACGGACTCATTATGCACGTGACCAACAGATGGTTCAGTTCGACTTTAAGGCGTTATCACCTTCGTAGCTGAGATGTGTTACGGCGTCGCTCGCTTCCTTATGGCACCATCCTCCCTCCATCGTGGAGTCGTTGGAAGTACCAGTAGATCGGGGGGATTGGGAGCGTCTCGAAATCTCAGCAGTTGGTCAAATTATTGTTGAATCATTGATATCGATCAACAACCCCGTGAATATATGATGGTCAGATTGTGATAGGGGAGAGTAAAAAAAGTGTACGTACGTCCCCTTTAATGTGTTGTACAGTTACAGCAGAGTTTGTAACAGGGTTGATGCCAGTGCCACTCATGTGCCAAAAAAAAACCTGTGTTATTTATTGTTTGAGGAAATGAGGCAGTGCTTCGATGACTTATAGGATCACTGACATACAGGCTCTAGTTTCTCTTTCAACGCTCGACCTTATCAGCCTCACATTCACAATATTCAACCATATCTTGAAAGCTGTAGATACGTAGGAAAAGCCTCGGATACACGTGATCGCGTCATCCCTAATTCTAGTTTAGCATGCAAATTAAAGTTTCATCGTCATAGACTGTAACCCAAGAAAGGCCAGGGCACTTCTTTATCTGGAGCCCTTTGGGACACAATGGCTTCACAGTGACGTAGAGCGACGCTGGACCCACACGGCCTCGTGCAGGTATTTTGTGGAGCTGAAAAGCTGCCTTTGTGCGCCTCGTACAACTCATCCGTGAACGTAGCTCACTCAAGATGTGCCTCCTCAGTGCTCAGTCCATTCAATAAGGTTTGATTTATTAAGAGCTTTATTCCATCCAGGTTGGCTCAACATGATTTTCGATGACAAAGCTCTCAAAGCAAAGAAAAACAAACAGCATTACTAACCAGTGTTGGGAAAGTTACTGAAAATTGGTAATTAGTTACAGTTACTAGTTACTTCTCTCAAAAGGTAATTTAATTACTTTAAAGTTACCAGTTACTTCAAAGTAATTAGTTACTAGGGAAAGTAACTTTTGCGTTACTTTTAAAAGTCCGCTTCGATTGTTATTAATGCACACATTATGTTAGTGTTGCTGTGCCACAGTGTGGCATTGAACATTCGCTTATTGGGGAGGCTTATAGCCTATCAAGGTCATTAGCCTCTGGGGGTCTGGCTGCAGCTCTCTCCCCGGACTAGGTCTGAGGATCAGAAACTGGGTAATCCTCTGAATTTGTCCGTTATTTTCATGTCCTAAAGTAACTAGTAACTAGCCCAGTTACTATTTTAGTAACTGTAACTGAGTTACTGAATTTGAAAAAGTTAGATTACTAGTTACTGAAAAAAGTAGTTAAGTTACAACTAGTTACTCCCAACACTGTTACTAACACAACCCACCTAAAAGTACATTTGCCCCACCGTGGCAAGACTGATGCGGGTGGAAATCTAATTTATCCCATTTGCTGTACTACACCGCTGATTCATGCGTCATTACCACCGAGTTATATCGCGTCACAGTTTTGAGGAAGTGCATTTTAGGTGCACGTCTGTGGTTGACACTTCCAGTTTTTACAATGCACATACTGTATATAGAGAGAGAGAGGGAGTATATTTACGTGGTAATCGGATCAGAGGAGGCAACACTGTGACGCTGCTATGCTACGCTGACGTGTGTGCTGCTCTTCTTGAACACAACTCTGTTATTCATGCCTGTTCCTTTTTTCGTAACAGACAGAATAACCTCAGAACCAGTGGAGGACACAGATACCAGCAGCTTTATGGCAGAGATTGTAAGTGTCTTTATTCATTCATTTATTGGTTCAATTGTGTGAAAGGGCATTATGGGCCAAATGAGCTTGCTTGTCTCTTCTTGAGCAACAACGATGGTTTGCTTTGTGCTGATTTCTCATTGCCAGCCCTTAACCCATTGATACCTGATGCAGCATTTGTGTGTGTGTCCCTTTAAGACCGCGAACTGCGGTTCGCGGTCTTAAAGGGATACACACACACAAATGAGGGATATACACGCAAATGCTGCATCGGGTATCAATGGGTTAAAAAGAAGAGTCTTACAGTAATCTGGTGAGAAATGTACCATAACTGAGCACAATGTACTGTGATTTCTAGCACCTGAGGGCTCATTGAGGGACATGTTGTAGCAAGCTGCTCCCCCCTTTATTCAAACAGTGTAATCTTCTTCCACGGTTACAGCCTGGAAACCTTCAATGTGCTCTCTGTCTCATGAACAACACAGACTGAATGTGTGAAGCTGACCCAGCTGAAGACGTTGTGTTTTCCTGTGTCTGAGCCTGTTTGTCTTGTTCGTATATTGTTCTTTAAAATAATTTAAAAAATATATATATATATATAGAAGTTGTGTTTCTCAGGTTGACTCTTCGGCTTTATTCATGTTTCACTCATGAGAGACCAGAGGGTAGAATTAACGAGCAAGCTTTATTCAAGAATGGCATGGCGATAAGATCTATGGCATGAAACGGCATGGCAACTAATTCTGGCAACTAATTCTATGGCATGGCAGCATGGCAACTAGTTCTTTGGCGTAATGACTGCGTGGTAAGATGCCTCTCTTCTTGTGGTGAGAGAGGAGGGCATCTGCTCGGACTAGGATAGAGAATCCCCCCTCCCCCCCGTAGGGGATTCTTCAGGAGTCAAGACATTGGTGGTGGACTGGGGAGGTGGGTGGGGCGAAACACAGCTTCAGAGGATGGGATGCGATCAGCTCAGGTACAGCAACCATGGAGGAGAAGGATCAGGGAAAGAGGACGATGACACGCTGAGCATGGCTATAAGTGCTGGCACGTCATAGCCTCGGCGTTGACGACATTACCGACGTCATATTGGCAAGTTGAGGGGCTGATTGGCTGTTGAGGACGGGGTGATGAGACACACGTCACGGCGGACGTCACACTAGGATTACGCTTGACGTCACACTAGGATTACACTAGTCTTAGGCTGGGAGCTGACGCCTATTGTGATGTGACGTGAGGCAGCGTGTCTGGTCTTCATCTTGAAACTAGGTCGAGACCACCATTACTTTTCATTTTTCATTTCATTTCATTTATTTAATGTGACTCATTGACCATGATCACATGGTTCACCAGTATAACCGTTGTCTCTCCCTCTCTCTCCCTCAGTCGTTGGAGGCCAACTATCCAGTCCAAGTGACAGATCCTCATGGTAAATTAGCAGTCGACTTCAATGGCACTTTTCACAAAGCATGTATGAGCGCTCTTTCATATTTTCAACAATCCACACATACAGTCACATATACAGTCATTCTGGCATACTCTTACTCATTTAGATAGTCAAATGTCAATGCATCTGTTTACAAATCATATTTTTTAGACTATTTGCTCATATTTGTTAAATATCAAACTACCAAACAGAGCTCACTATGTCAACTGACAGCTGACTCTGGAGACAAGATTATCTTTGGCTCCAAGTACTACCAACCTGACGCTGCCGGATGGTTTGTTTCACAGAACCATCTGGGAACTCGAGCTTGAAAACTGGCTAAAAAGGCGCAGGCATTTTCAAAAGATACTTTTGGGCACGTGATTGGGTGATCTGTGATCTCGTTCTCGCGAGTCCAGCTGCCTCGCAAGGTTAAAGTCCTACAGCCATATAGGAAAAACCACATGAATTTCCCATGTGATGACACGTTTTCCCACATGTGTACACATGGAAAAACACGTTATCGCATTGGAAATGTTATCACATGTAACACGCGGAGCACCTGAAAATGTTCCAAAATCCACACATTTCCGATGTGCAAAGCCCATGTGTGTGGAACACCTATGTTGCTCATGTGATATGAGCTGTTTCACATGGGAATTTACACATGCATGTGAAATTCATGTGGGGGGACAAATTATATATATGTCTAAAATTCACAAACCTATCCTAGAAATGCATGTATTCACAAAACAGTTTTTTGTTCATAATACAGTTGTGTTAGCCTATTCTTTTATATAGCCAGTAATGTCTGTCTCCACCAGATGCAGTGACACTCCATCTGAGCTCCATGCCCCCTGGATACCTGACTCCCTCCTCAGACCGAATAAGGCAGGTCCGTATTTCAAGCTGTTTACAATGTTAGTTGGTTCACAGTTCACACACCTTCTTATTACATTGTCTCATTTATATGTCACATCAAACCATCACTAAGTGCTAGGTGCAATAGAGGCAAGCCGTAACTCAAATATCCAAATCTTCTGGCACTCAAACCATATTAAAGGGATAGTTCGGATTTTTTGATGTGGGGTTGTATGAGGTACTTGCATACAGTACAGTCAGTGTTTATTTGTTTATTTATTTGGATCCCCATTAGTTGTTACCGAGGTAACATCTACTCTTCCTGGGGTCCACCTTAAAAACATAAAAGTATACACATGCTTTCACATATATTGTAGGCATACATTAACCCCCCCCCCCCCCCCCCCCCAAACAAAAACAAAAACCGAAAAAAGACAAAACCAAATCAAATCAAAACATTACAGTACAGTACACTACACAAAAAAATATTTCAAGCAAATAGTGTTTCAATGAACCACATACAACTCTGTATCTCTGCTGCATCTCGATATCAAAGTTATATCAATGTCTTTTGTGGGCCTGTACCCAAGAATAGCCCCTTGACTTTCTTTTTAAAGCTATCTTTACTTGGTGCTTGAGTCATTAAGTAAGGCAACTTATTCCAATGGGAGAGATGGCTCGATACAAAACAGTTTCTTTCATTGCATTTGTTCTGGGTTGAGGCATTGTAACATGACCCCTACTCACTTGTCTCGTTTCACGGTCACGTCTGTTCTTAGAAAATAATATCTTTGAGTACAGGCTGCCGGGTTGTTTTATTAAAACACAAATATTTCTGAATAAAATGAGGAGACTGCATGTTAATCTGACTTCCACTTTCAGCCAGGAAAGATCAGCGTGCATTTGATCAATCCTTTGCCTTTGTAGTGTACTACTACGATGCAGTAGAATGCAGCCGGCACGGTCCTAGTTTGAAGAAATGTAGACCGGCGTCAGACAAGTAGAGCCGTCGGCTGAGTGTGAAGGGGCCATGAGCAAGAACGTAAAGCTTCCATACTGCTCACCTGGCATAATCCAAGTCTCCACAAGTCCTGAGATGCCAAGGCGACTTGAAAAGACATCATTTACGCCCTGTTTTTTTTTTTGCTGGAATCTTCAATGTAGCCAGGTGGTGCAGCAGCCTCACTTCTCCCCCAGCTGCTGCCGCACCTGGCTACAGTGAAGATTTCAGCTAAAGACAGGGTGTAAATGACATATTTTCAAGTCAACTTGGCATCTCAGGGCTTGTGGAGACTTGGATTACGCCAGGTGAGCAGTATGGAAGCATTTGATGTATTTTTTCAGTTTTTTTCAGTTTTTGTTCATGGCCCGCTTCACACTCAGGCTCAGCAGACAGCTCTACTTGCCTGACGCAGCCCGTCTCCATTTCTCCAAACTGGGACATTCTACTGCATGTAGTACACTTAGTGTATGCAAGTACGTCATACAACCCCACATCAAAAAATCTGAACTATCCCTTTAAAATAAAGTAGCACAAATGTATCCGGTTGATTGAACCTGAAATGTGAAAGTTTATAATCAGTGCTCTAAAAAAAAAAAAAAAAAAAATGGATCATGCCAAAATGACTGCTGACTCGCCTCTCATATACATTCATTCTCCTCATGTACAGTACATTCATATCATGAGAAGACATTTGCAACTTGCTTTGACCTGGTATGCATAGTATGCTATACTTCATGTTCTTGCATTATAGCATTTTACCACCAATAAATCGTTAGCACATTCATTTTGAGGCAATATAATTAGTGTAAACAAACGAGACCATCACTGAGAAGATTGGGATACTGCATTAAATATTATGTGACAGTAGTTTGGATTTGGCAGGAAATCTGTTGTCCTGCTTTATGGCATACTGTAAAACAGTAAGAGGGTGCTAAAGATGGTTATTGTATATTGCTGATTATTACTTCCAGCGATTGTGGTATTGGTGTGTAGCCTACATGTAAACATATTCAGTGGCAGATGGTGGAAGGCCACTGGAAAAAATCACTTTGTAACTGTTAAAAGTTCAGCCTCTCAGAGACACCAGGGGGGCGGGGGGGGGGGGCGTGCAGGAAGCAACAGGATTTGGGGGAAATGTGCAAAATGTGGTCTTCATTTTGAGAATGGGAATTACACTGATCTATACTTCACTTACACGACACCCACGCGCACATTTAAAGGGACAGCTCACACTAAAATCCAAAATACATATATTCCCTCTCACCTGTAGTGCTATTTATCCACCTACATCGTTTTGTGTTATTTGCCTGAGTTTTGGAGATATCGGCCGCAGAGTTTCTGCCTTCTCTCCAATACAATGGAACTGGATGGCACTCGGATTGTGGTGCTCAAAGTGCCAAAGAAATACATTTGATAAACCCAACAGCATTATTGTCTCTTTCCAGAAATCATGACCCGGTTACTCAAGATATTCCACAGACCTTGTTATGAGCAGTTTCATGTAGGAACTATTTTCTTTTGACCGAACTACACCCGCTAGCTGCTAGCTAGTTCCTACAAAAGAAAATAGTTCCTACGTGACTGCTCACAACAAAGTCTGTGGATTATCTTGAGTAACCGGGTCATGATTTCTGGAAAGAGACAATGCTGTTGAGTTTTTCAAATGTATTTTTTTGTTTCTTTGAGTACCACAAGCCAAGTGCCATCCAGTTCCATTGTATTGGAGAGAAGGCAGCCATCTCTGCGGCCGATATCTCCAAAATTCAGGCAACTAACACAAAACGATATAGATGGATAAATAGCACTACAGGTGAGAGGGAAAATATGTATTTTGGATTTTAGGGTGAACTGTCCCTTTAAACCCACAACTTTACAGGACAAAATCATTCTCAATCAACGATAAAGCAGACCCTGCAGTGAACAATGAGTGAAGCTCATGGTCTACTTTATATTCTTACAATAAAAGTGGGTGGAATGAAGAACTGTAAGATGAAATTTAACTTTAATGACTGATTGTATTTCTCCCCCCATGTAGCCAGTGGAAGATGGCGAAGAATGCATATGCACATCTATTTCACCAGGTATATCAAATGTTTTCATTCTTATGATAGAAGAATCATTAATAAATCATCATTCCATGAAAAATACATTATTGACTATTAATATGATTGAAGCCTTGTTATGACTGAAGCAAATATATACAAATTAGCATATATCTTCTGGTGACTTCTACTTTGCTTGGAAAACAGTTAGCAAAACTGGATAGTAGGCTCCATGATAACACTTTAGCATACCCTATGCTGAGTGACTAGGACACTAGCATTCTCTCAAAAGTGACTAATTAAAGTGATTGATTGAATGACTGATGATGTAATCTTATTCTTAAATGATATGGGACCAAGTCTTGCAGGTTTGCGTAGGTTGGTAATATTTATTTAAAAAAAATAAGGTACTGTTGTGTACTGAACTAGGGTCTACTTTTCCAATTTTCATAGGAAGTGAAGGTGGTAGGCAATGGGAGACAGCTAAGAATGTCTGCATAGCAGAAGAATAGTACATGGTAGCAACACTCACTCGGTTCCAAAAAACAAACCTGGCTACATCAGCTATATTGAGTTGATGTATTTCATTTTTAAACATAAATATACAGGCCATATAATAAAAACAACTTCTTATTACTAAAAGTCTTCCTACTTTGGATAATACTATTTGCCTACTATTACTTAACGTAATGTATGCAACAGTGTGAGCTTAGAGTCGACTAACACTCAACATACATTCTGAACCAACCCAGTCCTGCAAGATTTTACTCCAGCTCAACTCCTGAACAAATTGAAGTGTCATGAAAATGTGTTGCCCTTAATTAGATCAGGTACTGTATGCACGAATGAATTAAATACTATGGATGAGACTTTCTTCCTGGATGCATGAGATGATTCAAATCTAACGTCCGATTCCATTTTCATTGTCTGTTTTTGAGCGTAGACTTCCCCAAAGAGCTGCAGTTCCTCAGCAGCTCCTGTGAAAAGTGTTGCTGTCCAGCTCCTCCTCCCAAGATTAGTGACCTTATGAACGACAAAGATCTCCTGGACTTACTGCGACTCAAACTGGATCCAAACCACTGCACCATCAAGAACTGGAAGAACTTTGCCAGTCGCTGGGGAATGAGCTACGACGAACTGACCTTGCTGGAGCACCGGACCCAGGGCTCCGTGTCCCACAGCCCCACCCAGGAGTTCCTGCTACGCTACAACCAGAAGACGGTGACTGAGCTCACCGAACTTTGCAGGATCTACCAGCGCATCGATGTTTTGCGACTGCTGCAAAGTTGGATAGAGAAGGACTGGCCCACACGCTGGCAACAGACTCATTAACAGCAGCACCCACAGTTTGAATCTAGGAACTGTATATATATATTTCTCCTGTCTCATCCTTTTTCTGTCATGGTGGTAACTGTCTGGGTGTTTTTTCCTACATAAGCACTGACGAATTTGACAAAATTGGGTCACTTTGGCAAGAGATTTTTCATAATTAGGCCTGGTGTAAGAATGACTGACAAGTGAAAAGCATGATTAATGAGAGAACGTCAGCATCACTGGCTACTTTACATAGTATCTCTTATGGAGTCCCGCAGGGATGAGTCTGGAAAACATGGCTGCTAACACTTCCGGCTCGTAGGTGTAAAAGGCAATGGGATATTTGTATGGGAATTTCCGTTAAGTGCATGAAATAAGGTCGGTGGTTAACAAAAGTTTATGAAACAGTGAAAGGTTTGTGTTCAGCATGATAATCTTCCTTTTCCCCCTACGAACCAGCAGCGCAGGGACTTCCAGGCATAGCCTACAAAAATATGTCATCCCTGCGGTACTCCATATGAGCACTTCTTTACAGATCAAACAGCATATTGGCTTTCAATTAACCCATTGATACCTGATGCAGCATTTGCGTGTATATGCCTCATTTATGTGTGTATCCCTTTAAGACCGCAAACCGCGTCAACACGGTTTGCGGTCTTAAAGGGATACACACACAAATGCTGCATCAGGTATCAATGGGTTAAGGGTAAAGTTGTGTTGAGTGTCTTATTACCGTATATAAAGCACTTATGTTCAATGTCTGCCTGTCAAACACAAGGTGAAGGTACTATCGATTTCTGGAGATCATTTTTATGCTCCGAATTTCTAAAAGCAAATGACTTGTTAAAATACATCCAATGACATTTTTTTACACAACCTTTGTGTAATTAACAAGACAATTGTCATTGTTATTGCATAGTATGGGAAATAGGAGTTGTCTTGATTTCCCTTGACTTTGGACTACCCAAATTTGATCCAAAACTACAGTTGTAGACTTATCTGTGCTCGTTTCAATATTTCGTTCAGGTTTTTTTTTAGGTTGTAGTAACAATAGCATTTTTGTCTTTAGTGTCCGTGTTTTCTCAGTATGAAATAAATGAACGTCTAAAAATTATCCCACTACATTTTTGACAAAGAAAATTGTGATGTAATTTGCTATATCGACAGCAGACTGTCACAAGTCCCTTATACACAATTGCCTTTTTGTATTTAATAGGGATTTACGCATTGGTCAATGTTTTTTTTCCCCTCTTACTCATCTGCATACCTTCATTCACATCTAATGAAATATGGGTAACACTATTTGTATAGTCCACCTACAGAGTCTACAGCAGTGGTTCTCAAACTTTTTGCCTCAAGGACCCCTAAACTGACACAAATTAGACCACAGACCCCCATTTGATCAGATTTTGTCCCAGGGTCATTTGATACAATGTTTGCTTTTAGGCGTTTTATTACAGAAAGTTTATGAAACCCATGACCAAAATAGTCATACATTCCATCATTGTGTTAGTTATGGATGGAATTACAGCAAAAATAAATTATCCCTATTTTTGCTGGGGACCCCCTGGAAACCCCCTCGAGGACCCCTGAGGGTCCCCGGACCCCACTTTGAGAACCACTGGTCTACAGAGTATTTGTAACATTTGAACAGCTTATTAGTTGACATTCAACAATTCAACTGTTTAACAGATTATAGAGTATATGGGACAATTCATGAACACACCTACACTAGATGCAGTTGTGTGGAAGGGAAACAAACAGAATCCGTTTGTTGAATATCGACTGATAAGCTGTTAAAACATCTACAGGCAGTGTTACCGAAATATGTGTACAACAACAGTTCATCCATTTTACTAATTTGCATCTTTTATAATAGTAAAGAACAACAATCATGTTGATTGTATCGAGTTATTTAATGAACAAATAATTAACAAATACAATTCGCTCATAAAATTCAGTTAATACTTAAAAATTTAAAAGTTAAGTTATGCACTTCTAATTAACTTCTACTTCCAAGTGAAACAGCTGAATATTATCATATGCAAATCAAAATTGAGAAGAAACCTTTATATAAATATCAGGAGTATACACATAAAAACACTTCCATCAGTAGGCTAACTCATGGGCTACCTCATGTCATTTCAGAAGATGGATACTGTAGCTTGCAATAACTGCAGAAATCTGAGGAAAACAATTATCTATTCTCCATATATAATCACAAACAAAACAAAGTAGTGGGGCACCTTAGCTAAAAGTTCCATAATAATTATGCAGTTTGCGATAAAAGCATATAATTTTGTACACTTATAGCCAAAGGCATCCCAAAAAGAAATTGATATGGATGCATCATGAATTTAAAAAAGGAAAAAAATAAAAAGAATTGCGGCCACAGGCTGGCAGCCTATGGAAACTGTAACTGCAATAAAGTTGGTTATAGCCTACTAATCTGATATAGATGGTCTTGGTCTCATACCATACATTTCTTATGAGGAATTCAAATTTGGAACTTTCGAATTGCTCAGAAGCTTCCTTCTATCTCACAATTCAAGAGGTTTGGGCACTTAAGGCAATCACTTATGAGTCTTGAATTTTGAGATTGAAGGAAGCTTATGAGCAATTCCAAAGTTACAAATTTGAATTCCTCATAAGAAATGTATGATTTGACACCAAGATCATCCATATCAGATTAGTCTACACACAACATTATTGCAGGTACAAATTTCCATATAGGCTGCCAGTCTGTGGCAGAAAAAAATTCATGATGCCGCCATATCTTTTTGGAATGCCTTTGGACTATAAGTGTACCAAATGATACACTTGTATCGCAAAATGCACAATTGTTATGCTTACTATTGAATCAGTTTACTTACATGTATTTACAAAGTTGTTACATTGATGCTTAATTTGTATTGTTCACAAGGAAGAACTAATTACTGGCTTGATCTTTGATATTTAGACCAAGCATGTTAGAGAGGCTAAGTGACAGTTTGTCATTTTCCTCTGATGAAGCAACTACAGGGTGCTCCAGGCCTAGTCCAATCTCAGGGTTTGCAACTTTGAAAGTGCCTCCTCTCGCTAAAGTGGGGTCACTCGATTCGGTAGAGGTGCTCACATCAAGACTTGGGACAGTGAGCTCCCCTTTCAGGCCAACATCACCTTTCACCTGGGCTGGTGAGGCGTTGACTGTGGGCGTTTTCTCCTTGGCCATTTTCAGTCTCTCCATAACATCAATCTTCTCTCCAGCATTTGATGTTACATTTAGTTTTGGCAAGCGAATCCCCTTGCTAATGATATAATCCTTGTCCTGCGTATTTCCATCAATTTTTGCTATGCCGATAGTATCATCGAATCCTCCATCATCATCAATGCTGCACCTGGGGAGTTTGTGGAATTTGAATATAGGAACCTCCACCTCAACATTAGACAAGTCCGTTTCTGAGTCAGGCCCACTTCCTTCCTCCTCAGTACTTGAAGCGGACTTCAATCCCCATTTGAAGGGCCATCTCAGCTTACTTTTTGGAGAATCTTTAACTTCAGCATCTCCCTCAGCTCTGACCCCAACTTCAGGGGCAGAGACGCTGACATCAGGTGAACTGATCTCTCCTTCAACATTGGGAGCATTGACCTTCACATCCGGTGACACATTCAGATCTGCACTAGCATCAACCTCTGGGGCTTCTATTGTGGGCCCTGAAAGGCCAAACTTTGGCACCTTGAAATGTGGCATTTTGAATTCACCATTAGTATCTACATCTGGAGTTTTTAATTGTACATCAGGCCCTTTGACGTCCACATTGGCCATGTTGATATCCACATCTGGAGCAGAGATATCTCCTTTAATATCTGGGGCAGAGAGATTCAGTCCTTCCGTTTTCAGTGTGACATCAGGTATTTCTACTTCAGCTGCTGGCAACTTCCCATTTACATCTGGTGCTGAGAGGTCTGCTTCAATTTTTGGTGAAGAAAGGTCCAGATCAGGCCCCTGGAGATCTGCACCAGGAAGTGAAATGTCCAACTTTGGAGCATTTAGGTCAGCATCAACATCTAGATCAGGTCCTTCCACTTTGGGTTTTGAGAAACCAAACTTGGGCAGATCGATTTTAGGCAACTTGAATTTAGCAGATGTATCAAGATCAGTATTAGGTGCCTGAATATCCACATCTGGTCCTTTTAGTTCAGCTTTGGGCAAAGTCATGTCCAGAGCTGGAGTAGGTATGTCTCCCTCCATCTTTGAAGCAGAGATATTGAGGTCTGGCAGCTCAAGCTCAGGCCCCTGGAGATCTGCACCAGGAACTGAAACGTCCAACTTTGGAGCATTTAGGTCAGCATCAACATCTAGATCAGGTCCTTCCACTTTGGGTTTTGAGAAACCAAACTTGGGCAGATCGATTTTAGGCAACTTGAATTTAGCAGATGTATCAAGATCAGTATTAGGTGCCTGAATATCCACATCTGGTCCTTTTAGTTCAGCTTCCGGCAAACCTATGTCCAGAACTGGAGTAGGTATGTCCCCCTCTATCTTTGGGGCAGACATATTTAGGTCTGGCAGCTCAAGATCAGGCCCCTGGAGATTTGCATCAGGAACTGAAACTTCCAACTTTGGAGCATCTAGGTCAGCATCAACATCTAGATCAGGTCCTTCCACTTTGGGTTTTGATAAACCAAACTTGGGCAGATTAATTTGAGGCCACTTGATTTTTGAACCTACATCAAGATCCACATCGGCTCCCTTGACTTCAGCTTCTGGTAAACTCATGTCGAGAACTGGAGTAGCTATGTCTCCCTCCATCTTTGGGGCAGAAATATTGAGGCCTGGCAGCTCAAGATCAGGCCCTTGGAGGTCTGATTTTGGTAAATTGATGTCAGTGTTGGGAACCGAAAGGTCTGCATCAGCATCAAGGTCAGGACCTTTTACTTTGGCTCCAGACATCCATTTGGGCAATTTAAGAGATGGAAATTTAAGTTTTCCAGTGGCAGCATCAACATCCTGGTCTACTTCAGGACCTGTGATATCTGCTTTTGGCAGAGTCAGATCTAGATTTGGAGTACTGAGATCCCCTTTAATTGTGGGGGTGGAAAGACTTAAGTCAGGTGTATTTAGTTCAGCTGCAGGAGCTTTCACATCTATTGTTGGCAATGTGACATCTACACCAGGGACATCTGGGGCCTTAACATCAATATCAACTTCTGGTGCCTGAGTCTTTGATCCTATATTAAATTTTGGCATTTTGAATTTTGGCATCTTTATTTTTCCAGAAGATGCATCAGTGTCAATATCTGGTGTTTTAAGACTTACATCTGGTCCTTTTATGTCTGTTGTAGGCATGCTGAGACTCAAATCTGGAGCAGCAAGGTCACCTTCAATTTGGGGGCCTGTAAGATTCAGGTCTGGTGCTTTTAGATTAACATCAGGTGCCGTTATATCTGCTTTAGGCGGCTTCACATCTACATCAGGAACAGAGACCTCCAACTCTGGGGTCTTGAGGTCAGTATCAACATCAAGATTAGGTCCTTTCACAGTTGGCCCTGAAAAGCCAAACTTTGGCAATTTAATTTTAGGGAGCTTGAATTTTCCAGATGGGACATCAACTTCTGGAGTTTGAAGGTCCACATCAGGGCCCTTGAGATCAAGATCTGGAGCATCAACATCTCCTTTAATTTTTTGTGTGGACAGGGATAGATCTGGTGTTTCTATGTCCACTTTAGGTGTATCCATATCAACACTGGCATCAATGTCTGGTGCATTTAAATCAACGTCCACATCAGGACCTTTTACTTTTGGCCCTTTGATTTTTGGTAGTTTAAATTTGGGCAACTTCAGTTTAGCAGAGGGTGGATCAAGATCCACATCTGGACTTTTGATATCAGCATTAGGCAAGCTGATATCAAGATCTGGAGTATCAATGCTACCCTCAATTTTTGGACCAGAGAGGTTAAGATCTGGTACACTCATGTCCATATCAGGCCCTTTGAGATCCAAGTCTGGCGTATTCACATCAGCATCAACCTTTGGTGCTTTCAGTGTGCCAAATTTGGGTTTCTTTAGGTTTAACCATTTGAATTTTCCAGATGGAGCTTCAATATCAACATTTGGAGAATCAATGTCTACTTTTGGGCCTTCCAGGTCGACTTTGGGTAATTCTACATCTACAGCTGGTGCACTTATCTCTCCATCAATCTTTGGAGTGGAGAGACTCAAATCGGGTGCTGAAACGTCAGCATCTACATCTAAATCTGGTCCTTTAACCCTAGGACCTGAGAGTGCCCATTTTGGCCTTTTAAGAGTGGGCCATTTGAACTTGCCAGATGGAGCCTCAATGTCAGGCAAATCAAGATCTACATCAGGTCCATCAAGTGATGCTTCAACTTGAGGAGGAGAGAGATTTAGGTCAGGTGCATTCACATCTGCGTCAAGGGAAACATCTGGGACGGTTATCTTTTTCTTTTTCTTTGTCTTGAGTGTTGGGAACTTAATTTTGCCAGATGGGGCATTAATGTCAACATCGGGAGCATTAATCTCACCCTCAATCTTTGGAACAGAGAGATCAACATCTGATGTGTTTAGGTCTGCATCTATGTCCGCTGTTGGGCTGGGAAGTTTGGGTTTCTTCCACTTCAAATGCGGCCAGTTGATTTTCCCTGATGGAGCATCAATGTCAATATCTGGGGTCTGAACATCTACATCGGGGCCTTTAAGATCAACGTTTGGGAGATCCAATTCAGCATCTGGTGCATTGATCTCACCCTCAATCTTTGGAGCTGAGAGATCCAGATCTGGTGGATCTAGATCTGCATCTATGTCTGCTGTTGGGCTGTGAAGTTTGGGCTTCTTCCACTTTAAATGAGGCCAGTTGATTTTCCCTGATGGAGCATCAATGTCAATATCTGGGGTCTGAACATCTACATCGGGGCCTTTAAGATCAACGTTTGGGAGATCCAATTCAGCATCTGGTGCATTTATCTCACCCTCAATCTTTGGAGCTGAGAGATCCAGATCTGGTGCATTTAGGTCTGCATCTATCTCTGCTTTTGGGCTGTGAAGTTTTGGTTTCTTCCACTTCAAATGAGGCCAGTTGATTTTACCTGATGGAGCATCAATGTCCAAATCTGGGGTTTGAACATCTACATCAGGGCCTTTAAGGTCAGCTTCGGGCAGATTAATGTTTACATCCGGTGTGCTTAGGTCGCCATCAATCTTCGGTGTTGAAAGGCTTACATCAGGTGCAGACAGATCAGTATCTATGTCCACATCTGTTCCTTTAACCTTGGGACTTTTCCACTTGAGATGTGGCCACTTGATTTTTCCCGACTGAGCGTCTATATCAGCATCTGGTGTTTTCAAATCCACATTGGGACCATTCAAATCCACATTTAACCCATTCAAATCCATGTCTGCATCTGCGTCTACACTAGGAGCTGAGAGTTTGAGGTCTGGTGTCTCTAGATTCCCACTGAGAGCAGGGGAATTGAGATCAATTTCGCCGGTTGGTGATTTGGATTTTATGTGAGGTAGATTGAAGTGTGGCATCTTGAATTTTGGGGCCTTGTATTTCAATGTGCCTGACTTGACTTCTGGTTTCTCAATTTCAAGTGAGGCATCGGGACTGTCGAGCTGTGGAGATGAGACACTGACGTCAGGTGCTCCGTCAGCTGAAGGTGTGTTTAGAGTAAGACTGGGCAGGTCTCCGTTGAGAGTGGGACCATTGATTTCATCCCCCAACCCCCCTGCAGCATTTAGCTTTACATCTAGGCCATCAAGCGCAAGAACTGGTCCATCCCTTGGCAGCTCCCTCTTCTGGTTGTAACTGGCAGTGAGCATCTGTAGATAAGCAAATGGTGAACAAATTTGGTTAAAAGATGCTGACATTATTAAAATTGCAACAGAAATTACAACAGTCATTGTGTCATTTCGTCAGTCTTTTGAGGTTTCTATGACCAAGCAGCATTTAAGCTTTTATTTTAGTGCCAGTAGCTTTTCTGTAATCCTGCTAACAAACAAACAGACAAACGGCACTGAAAACATAACCTCCTTGGCAGAGGTCAAAATCCGGCAATGCTCATGGAGGTCCATATGGACTGAAACATTAGTAAGTAAAATAATTGTGTACATTGCAAGAGCAGTGGGGAAAATATATGGAAAATATTTTTTAGATTGACAAGACTTAAAGGAGAATTTCGTTTTTGTTTAACCTGGATCCCTCTCCTCACATTAATTATTATCTGACGACTCACCCAGTGTTCTCCGCAGCGTTTTTGTCCGTCTTAGGCGTTGTTTTGAGATCAATAGTGTGCAAGCCAGTCGTAGAACGGAGCTCCGTGGGGCCCACGTAGCAGCGTGCTTTTCATTCATGTAAATAGACAGTTTCATTCCCGTTTTCTGATCCCTAAAGAACCATCAGACTGCTAATGTCCCCCAGGCTCTTTACAGCGGTAAAGAGCGGTCGTTGTTACAGGCATCCTAGGCATCCCATTTCCGCCTGTCGGGTCAGTGAGACCAACTCTGGTCAAGTCCCGCGAGACTTTCCTGCCACTGGCCTGTGGACTGACTTGACGAGATTTGGTCTCACTGACCCGACAGGTGGAAATGGGATGCCTGTAACTACCGCTGAAAACAGCCCGGGGGAGAATTAGCAGTCTGATGGTTCCTTAGGGATCAGATTCTGACGATATGGGTCGAAAACGGGAATAAAACTGTCTATTTACATGGATGAAAAGCACGCTGCTACGTGGCCCCACGGAGCTCCATTCTAGGACTGGCTTGCACACTATTGATCTCAAAACAACGCCTAAGACGGACAAAAACGCTGCGGAGAACACTGGGTGAGTCGTCAGATAATAATTAATGTGAGGAGAGGGCTCCAGGTAAAAAAAAAACGAAATTCTCTTAAGGGACACTCCACCAAAAAACGATGCCGATTTATTTTCCACATGATCTCACACATATCCGAAAACTGTAAACCAGTGATACTCAACCTGAGGCTCTAGAGCCACATGTGGCTCCTTTATGTGTGGTTGTGGCTCTTTTAAGTCCTACTTAAAATAAATAAATAAAAATCTAATAAATAAAAATAAAAGGGAGGAAAGGGACTTTTTTGTGGCTCTTACTAAAAAAAAATTTGTTGTCAATGTGGCTCCTGAGTAGGTCAAGGTTGTGTACCACTGATGTAAACAGTTTTGCAGTCATTCATTTAGTTTGACAGTTATTGAGAGTTGATTTGAGTCAAGTTGTTGGACCAGTGATGTCATTTCATGCATGACATTACTGATCCACAACTTCACTCAAATCAACTCAATAACTGTCAAACTAAATGAAAACTGCTTAACTCAAATCAACTCTCAGTCTCAAGAACTGTCAATCTAAGTGAATGCCTGCTAAACTGTTTACAGTTTTCGGATTATGTGCGAGATCATGTGCAAAACAAATCAGCATTGTTTTTCAGTGGAGTTCTCCTTTAACCCATTGATACCTGATGCAGCATTTATGTGTGTATCCCTTTAAGACTTCGCGGTCTTAAAGGGATACACACACAATTGAGGGATATACACGCAAATGCTGCATCAGGTATCAATGGGTTAAACAATGTGTTTTTCCTGTGTTTTTGAAAGCCGCTACCAATACTTTTGGACTGAAGCTGTCAAAAGCCAATGTTGTGCCAATATTCAATATCTTTAAATATGTAGATTTTCATACTAGTGACCAATTGTATTCCTGAAACAACATGTAGGCAGTCATGGGACACTCTCCATTGAAACAGATTAATTTCTTACCAGCAACATTGGCGTTACAAGGTGTTCGACATTATTAAATCTTAATTCTGCCTTGGGTTGGATTTGGAAGTTTACCTCTGCTGGGTCTCTGAGACTTGCTCCCAGAGAACCAAGGCTACCACTGGCTTCCAGCTCCTGCTTTGTCACAACCTCCATGTTGTCATCATATGGCTCCAAGACCTTTAGGATTTTCAGCACTTCGTCTTTGTTGAGGTGGTCAAGGTGTATGGTGGCCGCTACAATCTCGTCTCCTATAACAAGAAAGACATGATCAATTTAAACTAATTGAGGCGATTCATTTAAATTACAGTAGACCTACTGAATGTTTGTTTTGGTTTTCACCCCCAATTAATGAACTATAATTTATAGTTGTGTTGCCAGTTCTCAACCTGGGAAAACGATTATTAGTATTACTAGTAGTAGCAGTAGTAGCTGTAGACTGAGAAAACTAATAAATTAAACGATACTTAAAACAATTGATACATTTCAAATGATGATTGCTTGATTGATTGAATATTCATCTAGTCTATAAATCTGACTTGCCTTTAGTAAAATGACATGGCAAATATATCAGATTGAAAATATATTATTTCAGCCAGAGAAAATCACCCTGCTGTGGCTTGTCATATTTACACCCCCCCCCCCCCCCCCCCCCCCTCCCCTCCCATTCCTTCTCTACTGATGAACTGCCCTATACAGGAATAACAGATTCATTTCAAAACTGTGGTTTTCTTTGAATATCTCACCTTCTTTCAGGCCACCCCTTGCAGTGACGTTGTTGTCTGTGAATCCTGTGATGACAACTCCTCCTTTCTCAGAGTCATCCAGGACCAGGGTTTCCGAGATACTTCCTTTCCGACCGTCGCCGCTCTGGTTTTTGGATGAATAGTTGTTTACAATACACAAAATGTGTCAGACAATCCCAGGCATCAGCTCCATATCCATATTTTTCAAACTCAAATATATGGATGACAAATGTCTGGATTTACACAAGTGCTATGATAGATAGATAGATAGATAGATAGATAGATAGATAGATAGATAGATAGATAGATAGATAGATAGATAGATAGATACATGCATACATACATACATATAATTATCATTTTTTTTACTTACCATGATGTCTTAGGTGTAGGCTATTTACATCCGCATATCATGGAATCGATGAATGTAAACTACAGAAACCTCAGATGATCTGTAAAAAAAGCAGAAAAACAAGGTTACACATTATTTGATAGACAATATTTTCCCTCACAAAGATGGTGAGTACTTGGGATATGGCCATGAGTGTGCTGTGAATTAAGTTAAGCTACAACAAGATAAAAAAAAATTGACGTGACTGCCATTCATTTAAATCAAAATTTTAACTTAGCAGGAAATAGATTAGTTTAGTGAAGGGATTTTCAAAGTCTGAGACTGTGGGCCTCTCCCCAGACAATGCTTAGAAAAAGGAGCCCCCTTTGCTCAATTCTTGGACACTCAATTGAGCCAAGATAGCCTGATATTGCTGTTTGACATACTTCAGACTACACCAAATGCATACAAAGATCTGTCTGAAGGCATTTGTTTCTGACTCTGGGAAAGTGGGGAAAACTGTCAAATTCCCCATAACTACTGTATCTTTGAACCATCTACATCTGATTTGCAGTACCAGAACCTCCCGTCACAGGGACAGCTTCTATCCAACTGCTACCGCCTCTTCAATGAGACCCGAAAGACCCCCAAAATTAGGATTTTTACCTAATGATGAGATGTCATCACTGATGTCATCCTTCCTGGCTGAGGCTATAAGTTCAGTGATGATGTCATCAGTGATGTCATCCGTGAGGATGTCATCAGTGATGTTATAGAGCAGGCGAGGCCGCGTAGTGGCCGACCTGCGTATGAGACGCATATTGCATACTGCACAAAGACAAATTCCTCGTTTGTAACACATTTACTCACTATGGCTATTAAATTAATCTTGAATCTTGAAGGAGCTTATTTCATCTAGCCTAAAAGAGCTTGAAGAGATTGAAATTCCAAAATTAACAAAAACAAATGCCAAAAATGTATGCCATATGCATTAACAGCCAAAAGCAAAAACAAAACAAAAACACCAAAAAAATCCCTCATTGCATTCAGGGTGTATGAGGGATTTAAAGTGTGCTTGCGCTTGGTACTAAAGGCAATCCCATGTGTCTCACTCAACTTCAACTGTGCTGCGTCCTGGCATCCTTCTCCTACTGAGAAGGACATGGTGGTCCCCCCAAGCTCCATGCTCATTGCTCACAACGTCCTGAATCACTTTGCGAGACAAAACCCTGACTGGAAGAGGTCTTTAATTGTCTGCTGTCTGGCTGACGGACAAGGTGACAGTGACTGACGCCCACACAGAAATCCACCTCACACTTCAGGAATCCACGGCCTCTGCCAGGTTTGCTCAGGGGAATGTGCCACAAACCAGTCGGTTTAGATGCATAGAAGCTGACATGCCACACCACTCATCACACCAACACAGAGCCCTCCCTCCAGCCACACCCCACTACCTTCATATCAACGCTGCTGCACGTCACGCTTGAGGGGCATGAATTATGAAAGTGATTGATGAAAAAGGGATGATAGATTTGCATAAATTTTAATGGCATGAATGATGATGAATGAGGGCGATGACTGATGACATAAATCCTATGCATTCTGTGCCCTGCCTGGTGGCACCTGGGTCCATCAGGACTCAAGCTTGGCCTCATGGCACTTCCTCATGTTGTGGTCTTCTGACTAGATCATTGCTTGCTTTGTATAAAGCTCAGATGTACGTCGCTTTGGATAAAAGCGTCTGCTAAGTGAAATTGTAACATTGTAACATTTGCATTGGGATGGGCAAAGGTGCAGAGATAGAGACAATGTGTAAGCATGGTAGGAGTTGTAGCCTATATTAGCTTTGTAAAAAAAAAATTTTTTTTTGTGTAATCATAGGCTACTGTTAATGCACAATAAAATCTGCAGTGTTACTGTAACTCTTAACCGCTATGCCAATGTCTCTATCAGTCCACACCCAAGAGTCAACTTAACACTTTAGTTTTGGCCAGCCGCCCCAAAGCCAGATCAACTCTATGAATGGACAAGGAACACTCCATTCTCATTTGTTAACACTGGAAATGTTGCTGTATATGATGATGCTTGAACAACGATGTTTCTCGATTCAGTTCCACATTAGAACAGTTGTCAATGAGGCAGCACCTGCATGACAAAAGGGGCGGGGGGGGGGGGGGGGGGGGGGGGAAGAAAAGCTCTGTCCTTGTGTTCAATATAGTGTCATTTTGTCCTAAGTGTGTACACATTAAGAGTTACATTAACCCATTGATACCTGATGCCGCATTTGTGTGTGACTGTGTATCCCTTTAAGACCGTGAACCGCGTTAACGTGGTTCGCGGTCTTAAAGGGATACGCACACAAATGAGGGATATACACGCAAGTGCTGCATCAGGTATCAATGGGTTAAGAGCTGAGGCACATCTCCCTAGTATTAAAATCCAACAGGGTGCAGATGATGGTGAAAAGTCAGTGGTTGCAGGTAAGTTTCAACCACTGCATAATTCCCAGAATGAGAAAATAAGAGGAATAACATAATAATAACAATAAATAACAACAACAACAACAACAACAATAATCCTATTGACAGTCAACAGTAAAGTATCAAGCAAAGTAAGGAAAAGAAATGGCAGGGCTCTGATGAAAAGGCTCTGCACTCTCTTGAGTGAAACCACAACGCCTACAGACCTACAGAATCCTTCGTGCATATTGACAGCTCCAAATAACATACAGCTCAGGAAACGGTACCAAAACACGCCCCGGCTGAGAGAGCTGTGTGGTTAATGTGTATCCTCTAATAGAAACAACAATAACTCACTCCAGGAAACAGCTTCACCACTACTCAACTCAGCTCCCAATCATGACAGCAGCTGCAGCCGCTTTGAGAGGTTTGACAACTATCAGTGCCACCAATGGCTTCATGTGCCATCAAATATTCCAATATATTTCAAACGCTCTTGGCTTCACCATTGGGCTTTGTAGTACCCAAGCATCACTCTCAAATAATGAATCAAAACCTGATTTGAAACCCAGCTACGGTCTAGCGGTAAATCTGGAATACTAAAGTTTTAACCTACATAAATCAAAATGTCATCCCATGGCAAATCAATGCACAGCTATTTTTTTTTTGTCAGAAGCATGCAAACGTACAGACCTAACAAAATGTTATATATATATTCATGTCAACTCAATATCCTTGCATTAAGATATGTGTCGGTGCATTTGTTCTTTATTATTATATTTATCAAACACTGATCTCGAAAACATCACTAAAATGTATCCGTGTTGGCACCAGCTTCATCAATCAGAGTCATTTTGATCCTAGTTCATGGCACCATGGGGCCTCAAGGAGAGAAGGGGACCGACTCACCTGTGATGCTGCCAGAGACGCCTCCACCTGTGGAAAGCCCAGATAGCGATGTCTCCTCCACCGTGTACCACTTCTGCTCTGTCACGCAGGATGGAATGGACCTGCCAGTTAAATGCCACAGCCTGGAAAACAGGTTAGGCCACATCAGCACCGCCTCTCTCAGTGCTGCTGCCCCCCCCCCCCCCCTTCCCTTGCGACACACACACTCACTCACACAAATGCGCGTGCACACACACACCTCGACTCCGAACCCACTCACGGTGAGAGACACATGCCAGACAGATTTGCAGGCTTTTGACAGCCGAAACCTACCCGGAGAGAGAGAGAGAGAGAGAGAGGGAGAGCGAGGGAGAGAGGGACACACCACTCCTTGTTAACAGGCTTAACCAGGTTTGCATAGAAACAGGGCCAAGCAAACCTAGTAACATTGTCTCACATTGTCTCATTGTCCTTTTGATCAAGGACCCCAATATAGTCCACATGATTGATTATATTTTGTCTCAACCTCAAATCTGAGAATAGATTTGTTAGATATCATTTTGTCCAGAATTCCATGACTCCATGACTATCTGTTTTTGTATAGAGTGGCAGTGAAACTATGGTCAAAACAGTCATTTTATATTGTGTAATTGTTCTTGTGAATGAAACAATGAAATTTAACAATTCATGAATTTGCTGGGGACCCTCTGGAATGGCCCCACACTGAGAACCACTGGTAAGACAGTGTGCAACTTAGCCACCAGGACGCCCAGATGTTGATACGAGCAGCCTGCACCAACATGGAAGGCCTGTGTAGCGCTCCAGATGCATGGCTTTGTGTATAGTCAGGACCTAAATATCTTTCTATCACTTCAAGCTGTTTTAGTATGAATTTATAGGCTACATAGCATTTCCCTACCAATATGGCACTATAATACACACAGCTCATTGGCTGTTTGTGTCATTTGATTGTAATCACATGTTAATTGATTACACTCGGTGTGGCCGTGTGGTAGCCTGGTAAACCAGCCGGTCACATGTGAGTTCATGTGATCGGCTGGTTTACCAGGCTAGCCATGTGGTGATGTAACAATACTATAAATACAAACGGCATGACAAACCCCCTAATTATAGTGTCTCGTGAATCAATCCCTTATTAATGTTTATGAAATAAAAAATGAAGGGCATTTCAGGGACAAAACATTCAGGGGCCAGTTGGACAAAGCACCTTAAGTTCAAATTTTCCTTAGAGTCCGAGTTAAGGAGTCTATAAAATACAATCAGCTGCACAAAACACCCTTAAATATTTTTTATTAATATATTTTATTTATATTTTTCTTAAAATGTTTCACCTTAAGGAGAGGATTTAAGGATGTTTTGTGCAACCGATTTTATCTTATCGACACCTTAACTCAGACTCTTAAGGAAAATCTTAACTTAAGGTGCTTTGTGCAACCGACCCCAGGGGTTTAGTTTCTGATGCTTCCCTGTTCTTCTCGTCATCGTTGACATGCCCTGCTGTTTTCCTCATTATTATCATCATCATTCTCATATTTACTTTAATTGTGCTTTGGATTTGTGCGGTTGGCGTTTCCACAGCACTGCATTGTTGAACTGATAGTCAACAAGAACGCAGATGATATCACTTCAACATTCCCCATGCAAATGTGATGCACAGCGAGCTATGCAGGATGAGTCAGTGCCCAACCCGTAACACTGATTCAAACCATGAATGACTGTGTACAGGAGAGCCTGGCAGTGTATAAAAGGTGATCTGGTAGCTTCCATACCCTCCCTGACTGGGTGTTGTCAGTGTAACCTCCGCCAACATAGTTAAAGCAGAAAGCAAAAGGATGAGCAATAGAAACTCCGTTTACAAAAGAATTCAGAATTATGAAACTGAACTGCATCAATTGGGAGCCCTCCTGTTAGAATAATATTCCTAGACAAACTGCATTGATTCCATGTTTAAGTACCTTTGCTTTCTTTTGAGCTGGAGGATATACCCGACTCTATTTGCATGTGTATGTCCAGGGGTCCTTTGATGGGTAAATGAATTTGAGCAATTTGCAAACTGCAGTTTCTGTCCTCCCAGTCCCCCAGGCGGACCACTTCAGTGGGAGGAATGCACCGGCGTAGCGCTGCTAACCGTGGAGATATTCAACACTGATTACTTGTTATTGTGAGAAACTAAAGCCGTGACACATACCTGCTCTTGAGGAAAAATGTATGGGGGCAGCTCCCACATAAGCTACATTGCAAGGCACTGTGATACTGAAGTGGTTTCACTGGATCAGTGGAATTTGATGCCAGCACCCTCAGGATTTTGGGGTGGCACCAGGGGTGGCAATTAGATTTCAGGGGTGGCCAGTGCCACCCCTGGGCACTCCCTAGAAACGCCCCTGCTTGCATCTCGAAGCCAAAATGTTGTCAGTCAATGTCAACCAGCCTGTAATTAGTGAGGTATTTGATGGTGCCGTTATGAGCCTCGGACATTTTCATATTCATATAGTGTATTAGAATGGGAAGAGTGAAATCTACCCTCAGAATGCACTCGATACTCTTTGGACCGGTTGCTAAATGAAGAACTACAAAACCAAACCCTTTCATTTGGTCCCTGTCAGGAATTTCTCCATTACATAAACATTAATTAGCCTAGTATCCATTAAAATAACATGACTTTTTAAAACAGAAGGTTAGTATCATGTGTTTAAAAGGGATTAATTCATAGGTTGATTCACAGGGATACTAGAAATTAAAGGATTGATCATGCATCATTATGTGCAGATTTACATTGAGAACTCCCTTAACTCATTTTAAGGGGATTATGCATACATTTAGGGGTGAATTTGTGTAATATAAGGGCATTTTAAGGCAGTGATTCCCAACCAGGGGTACTTGGAAAGATTTGGGATGACAATTTATTTCCAAAATGATAGGGAAAAAATCATTTTAAAAGTAATTTCATAAACCCATTGTTGAAATGGCACATGGACGCCGCATCTAGTTCAGCCCAACAGGTGTCAACTGTTACATGACTGATAAATGGCTCAAAAACATCAATTTGCTGTTGCTCCAGATTCAGGTTTAGGGGAGCCTGGTGCAGGAAAAAGGAGGCCAAGCCCAAACACCAGCAGTTCAGTCAAAAATATCTTTTGTATGGATGTACTTAAAACTAAAAGTTATAGAACAAATTTAGTTGCACCATCAACAGGCATGAGTGAGGGGGTACTATTATAGGGCAAAACAGCTCAAGGGGCACCATGACACAAAACAAAATTGGAACCACTGTTTTAAGGAATTACTCGTTGGTAGAGATAGGGAAATTCAATCACTCTTCATTTTACTGGTGTAACTGGTCACCGGCCAGCTGCTTTCCCTTAACCTTGAATTGTGAATGAACACTAATGTGATCCACCACTCTAAAAGCATCTAATTTGCGGTCATTTACACACTAATTCTAGAAACGACTGTTTTTACGAGTCTGTAATATTCAGCTGGTCGAAACACCATAATGATTATGATCTTGTGTTGGCAGAAAGGCTAATGCAGACACACTGATTCAGACTTGTTTACAAGGGGCTCATTTCTGGAATTCCTCTCAAGGTATTTGGCTTTGTGTTTACATCACTTGAGCACTAGTCTTCAATGGATTTGAGATGTTAACAGCAAGCAAATGAATGCTAAGGAGCTCCATTCATAAACAGTAGGAGCTTTCAAGTGTTTTTTTCACCCACTGAATTTCTGGGTTGTTCCACAGGCTTTGGCATAATGTTAGGTTAATATATATTTTTTAAGAAGTAAATTTTTAGGCTTATTTATTTACACACATACAATACATTCAGCCTGTAACCTGTGCCACATATCCTCTCTCTCTCTGTCTTTTTTGTCTGCTTGCTGTCCAATAAAAGGCAAATACCCCCAGAAATAAGTGATTTTGGCAGGATTTGGTCAACTTTGCGATATGAAAATATTTTTGATTTTACCTTTCATTTTGACCTGTTCAGCGTCTCTCCCTGCCTTTCCCCAATGCATGCTAGGATAGACTCATATGGAGTTCCCTCACATCACGGGTGTTCCGTTTTTATTATCATTACTAATGTGTGTGTGCTTGTGTAACAGGAGGATTTACTCTGCAGTTCTTGGCACTCATGGAAGTCAGTCCGTCACAAGGCAGGAGAGGTGGAGAAGTTTGGGGGCAATACCACAAAACAGGCATGCCGGCTGTCTATTGTTTGATGATAGGGTCTCAATACTGCCAACATGATTGCAACATAAAGCATTAGGCTACATCAGCTGTTTTCTGAAGGTACTCACTCACCTGTGTGGCTGTGGTGGTAGTTCCTGGTGGGTTGGGCAAAAGAGTCAACAGCTGCAACTGAAGCTGGATTTATAGATGGGTGCTCCCATTAGCAATTAAAGGGGGACAGCATCTTAAAGAGGGAGAGTTATTGTAAGGCTTTTGTTAAGTAGTTCATATTTATATTTATATTTATATTTTAGCACCTGGGTGGGAAGTTTTTTTTAAAGAGTAACTGTGTGTGGAGATTCCATTGAGTTTATACATTGATATCCATCTCATATTTTGATTAAGTGTCAGCTAATTGGAATATGTTAATTACCAAAATAAACGTCATAATGGAAAAAGTGTATTGTATTTGTGTCCATGTTCAACATACATGTAACAGTTTTTCCAATTCACATGTCGTGCATGCACCTTCACCTTAACCCCAGCAGGGACTCGGCAGGCTGTGTGCAACATGTCAACATCATTAGCCTTTTTCACTGCCCACAATTCAGCCACGTTGTGTCTAAAATGCAGGAAGTAACACAGGTTCAAGCAAAACAGCAACGAGGGCCCCGGCCCACTGGATCACCAAATGGATTGGAAGTTGGAAACCCTGATTAATGTTCTGCTTGCACCTGTGTCACTTACTGCGTTTTAGACACAACATGGGCGAATTGGGTGGGAAGTGAAAAAGGCTATAGCTACCAACACCTTTTTGCCAATTCAATTTCAGTTTCAAACCTCCACAACCAAATGTTGAGGAATATTCAATGTCAAATTACCAAAGAAATACTGTATGTACAAAATAACCAGATGTTCACATCATTGCAAATTGGGGGATGGGGTTCATGGTGAATTTGTTCATACACGTCCAGAAGCCGAGTCCAAACAGCTTCGCCTGCAGGGGAGGCTTCTTCTGGAATCAGACGAGAGAGAGTGAGAAAGAGAGTGAGAGAGAGAGAGAGAGAGAGAGAGAGAGAGTTCCTTGATTCACTGTCTTGACTTCAGGTCTAAACTTGTACCTTTTAATGAAGGCCTATGAAATGGTGTCAGGTGAGCCTGGGCCCTGTAAAACAAAGGCACACACATAAACACATGCAAACCTCCTCGACTATTGCAGGCCTGAACAGTGCTACACGCCACAAATGTTATGTTTCTATCAGTCACCTTAATTCATTCACACACACACCCCCCCCCCCCCCCCCCCCCCACACACACACACACACACACCCCCACACACACCCCCACACACACATATTGGAAACATTGTAGTAGAGGATTTTGTGTCCTGCCACCTAGCAGCATTCCCCTCATACCTGGTCGTTCCTTTAAGTTCAAAGCGAAATTCTTCGTTTCGCAGTGAGCGAATACTGTAGCAAGCAGGGGGGGGGGGGGTCGGGGGGTGTGTGTGTTGTTCAGGTTGTGTATCTGTGTGTGTTGATGGGTGAGTGGTTAGACATTGTCAATCCGGTTATCGCAATGTTACGTTATCTTGCTAAGTGGTACCCGTAGTGAGGAAAGGAATCTAGAGCATGGGGTAGAAGGTGCCTTCTTCAGGGCTGTACGTGCTGCTGCTCCATGCTAACGCTAACACTTCACTTTACACTGATGAATCCATTCAAGCTCGGAAAGTGTGTCAAGGGTTACACTCCCTCAGTTGGGATCGTTAGCGGTTAGCTTTGGCGCTGTCGGGCAGGAAGGGTTGCCTCCAACCTGGCCCACCCAGGCATCCATCGCATCCTCAAACTTTCCTCTGAGAGACAGAACCAGTCTGTTAATATGCAAAAAAATGTTTGGTTGCTTGTGTGCCATATGGTCAACTTAGCTGTTAAGCAATGAGAACATAGATGGCAAAATCATCCGTGTTCCTGGTAAATCGTTGATCTTTGCTCAGTGTTTAAATCTAAGGACTACTAGTCGATAGCAGAGGACGCGTGTTGAGGGCTTGCTCAGGCGTGGAGGCAAAGCCAGATTAGCACCTCCAGGGGGGCATTTTACGAAATGTCATTGGGAAAATGAATGGCTCAGTCACCACTTGCCCGCAGCCATCCAATAACAATCAATCATTGGACTTAATCTTCTTGGATACCATTTTTTATTTCATTCTGATTGGTCTATCTTTGTGTCATGGTTCTGTGGGGCCCGACATGAGCCCGACCATTGTTTTTGCCGTATGGTACTGTAGATCCGGCCTTGGATAGTCCCACGTGGTCAGACCCACCGTCGATGTCAGCTAGCTTCCAGCAACGGCTGGCACTGTGAGACTAGACTAGGCCTTGGGTGGAGGCGGGATTTTGTAGCAAAACTCCACACTAAACAATGCAGGTTGTGAACGCCACCTAAAACCTCTTGGGTGTACACTGCATTGTCTCAGTGATAGCATTGAGCCAGCCTACTACAGTATTACTCAACATATTGTACATAGAGTAGCCTGTTTTGTAGTGTCTTTGTTCTCATCACTTAATGGTTCATTTGACCAACTGGCAATCTACCAAAAACTTGGTGTATCCCTTCAAATCCAAGACCAACCCACCCCCGCTCAACAGCCCCGTTTCAAGAGCTCACCATTTCTCAACTCCTCCTCACCTGATTATTCAGGCGTGGAAAAATATCAAACTATCTCGAATGTAGCCTACTCTGTAACCGCGGCAATATGAACTCCAAAGCAAATATGTCAATATTTATGTTATGTTAATATGTCAATAGTGCATAAGTAAAAGTATTCCTTGAAAAAACGACAGGAAAACATACATTTCTTGTTACTCACTGTTAGGCTACACTAAGAAGAGCAGCTAATTGTAATTCATTACTTCCACCATTACAACATTAGTTAAGCACTGATGTATTCTGATCAGGCAGTCAGGTAGCCTAAGTAACCAGCCATTGAAACATCAACAAGGTTTCATGCAGGAAATGTCGAACAGCAAACGCATCCTGATGTGGTCCTGATGCGGTAAAGGATGTGGTAAATGGGGCAGGGTGATACAAAACCTTCCTTGCAAACAAGATGTTGTTAGAAGATCAACTAAACGTTTACTCCGGCAGTATTTTGTTTATCACACTGCATCTAACATTTGGTTTGGTTGTTGTCCTTTTTACTCAATTATAAAATACCTCAGTCTCTCTTCTCAATAGTTCATGAGACCCCTGATTATAAGATTGATAGTGGTAGGAGCCAAAAGTCTGTGTTGTGTTGCTGACGGCAGCCAGCTGACTGCAGTGAAGACAGCCTGTCTATTTACATCCTTTACCAACACACAATAAACATTAGGCTACTTAATAGAAGATTATCCTGAATTGATTTATAGCAATTAAAGATAGATAGAATTTAGATTTCAGCTGGACCGCAAATTCCTTTATCTTAACACGTACAAGTTCATGCATGGAAGATTAAATGCTTCTGAGCACTGAGATGCAGGTGTGTTATTAAACTAGGCATCGCCCGCCCTTCAGCTCGCTGAGCTGGCCCTGCAGCTCGCATACGCAGCCTCACCGGCAGCTCAGCTGCTGCGTGGCAGCGCACAATAGACCCTTCTCACGGGGGCCATTTTGTGTCGAGAAGCCAGGGTAAACACAGGTGCAAGCAAAACACTAATGAGGGTTTCCAACTTCCATGATTGGGATTTGGAAACCCTCATTAGTGTTTTGCTTGCAATTGTGTTTACCCTGGCTTCTCGACACAAAATGGCCCCCGTGAGAAGGGTCTATTGCTCAACTTTGCATCACTGATGATGACATCGCAATGATGTCACAATGTTTGCCCACCCTGCAGCTCGACCGCTGTGCGGGCTCACCTGCATTAACTGGTTAACTGATTCCTGCACTACCTGGACTACTGGGTCAGAATTCTGTGATTGAGTTTGATTGCTGAGCAGCACTTCTGGTCTAGTTTTAGGTTAATGGTTGATCTTGTGTAAAATGCAGATGTGGTTCGGTCAGAAGATTCAATTGGCTTCATATACGATTGCTGTGCCAACTCCTGGCTTTGCTTCAAACCCTGGAATAACTAACCTCTTTTCTGTCTCAAGGCTTTCGAGTGAAGGTGAACTTGTGTGTTTGCACTTAAGTCAATGAAGTCGGTTTCCTTTGCGAGCATTCTCACGTCCCTCTGTGCATTACACTTCCTTAATTCAGGTGTTTAATGGATTCCTCTTGTAGGCTCATGAAGAGTTTGTACAGCCTCGGGCCTTCTCAAAGGTCTTGGCAAGTGACCTGTATTGACCCCCGTCACAATTGCTTGAGTGACATCACTGATGACATAATCGGTGACATCAGTGGGAAGTAGGGAAGGGACGCAGATGATGTCACAATGGCTCTGTGAATGTGAAGACCTAAAAACAAAATAATCGCTGTAGTGCCCCCTGTGGGCGTTTAAAAAAAAAAAAAAATTTTTTTTTGCACCAGATTCATTCCAGACCCATGAAGTGTTTTGGTCCATTTTTGTCTGCGATCTCAGTAATGGCAGGGGAGATAAATGTGCTCAGACGGACAGACATTTTGCGATTATATAGTAAGATAATAATAATGCTACTTATCCCTTCAAGTATTGACAAATGCTACTTATTGTATTGTAAGTCGCTTTGGATAAAAGCCTAATGTAATAATGTAATGTCGGATTGCTGCTGTTAAATGTTTGACTTGTACTTTGTTGTCTAGGCCTTTGTGTCAGTCAATTAGGTAGGTGAGTCTTGATACAGTCTCAAGCCTTCCTGTGGGAATGCTGTCAAGCTGCATTCTCTCACCACACTGTTTTACAATGAGCTGCCAGGCTCGGGACGCATTCAGAGAATACTAAATTCTTACACAGCCCTGAGCCCACACTTTCATTGTTGGATACAAATAACCTGTGTATGCAGTAGGTTTGCAGGTTGAAGTAACCAATTACATTGAGTAGAATAGCTTTTTTTTGCACTTATACTTGAGTATTTTAGTCTGCAATTTTAGTTAAGTGTGTCATTTTAGTTAGTATGTACATTAAAGTGATAATACGGAAGATTTTCATCTAAATAGATGTTAAGTCACTATCTATCTGATAGTGAGTTAACACAATGATGATTGAGTGTATGGGCCCATTGATGGAAGCCTTTGCATTTTCAGTATTGCAGCATTTATGAACTCGGTGTCTGTGGTGACACAGGGTGGGCGGAGCTAACACAATAGACTCACTCTGTAGGTTACTGTAGGTTCACAGGGTGGGCGGAGCTAACACAATAGACTCACTCTGATAGGTTACTGTAGGTTCACAGGGTGGGCGGAGCTAACACAATAAACTCACTCTGTAGGTTACTGTAGGTTCCCGACAACTCTTGTGAGAAGTAGGATAACAAGCTACTTTTTTCCGGTCTCTGCTGCTGGCATTACAGGTGGTTACTATGGCCGAACAAACTGACTAATGTCACATAATGACAGTTTGGATCTCACCTGCAATTACCACTAATCGCCAATAGGTGTCACCCAAGAGAACAAAACTGAAATATTCCGTATTATCACTTTAAGTGTTGTACATTTAAAATTGCATTCATTACAGATGACAGGGATTTGCATCACAAACGGGCCAATAGTGAATTGTATCTGCGTCAAGCATGTTAAATGAACTAACAGGAAGCTGTTGTCTAGGAAGGCAGCTGTCAGTAATGCAGTGACGTCACTGTGTCCGTTGTGCAATACATAAGGATGGGTAAGAAGACACAGGCATGCCCGGTATCTGGACTAGCTCAGGTATTCTGCTCCAAAGCCAAGCCGAGGAATGACTGTCGTAAATAAATTCCATACACATCTCTCTTAGCAAGTTCCGAAGTTCCGAGTTTGCCGAGCCTTGCTGGCCAACAGAAGCATGCTGGGTAAATTAATATGCACAGCCACCTCTTCCACTGGTGCAGGATGAGGATTAACTTGAAAAATTATTTTTATTTGCGGTAAACCTTTCGACAAAGTTGGTTTACCAATTTTATACATCATAATAACTTTATGCAAAAGAGGGTCTTGGGGGGTTAATATAGGTGATTTTTGATTGTTTGATGATCACTGACAGGAGGTCATAGTTTACCCACCTTTTTATTTGTCACATCATTGCTTCTCGTCACTGTCAGTGATAGTCACACAGGACAATAAAGGTGCAAACTGGGACCTGGTTCTTCAGAGTGATGCAATAGATTAGAAGAACCATTTCTGGTTCCACAAAGAACCTTTCGAGAACCTTCTGATACAATGAACGTTTTAAATATGTTCTGCTATATTGCACCAATACAAGAACTAAGAACCTTTTGATATCCCCAAATGTGTTATATTACAAGGTTTTTAATTAGTTAGCATAAATATTGAAAATAACCAAACCCCTGCATGTACTGTATTGTGCAACTGCAAATGAGGCTATGAAGGGCATACTAATTCATTGCTATTACAGAGCATGCACGGTGATACATCAACCTGCAATCAACAAAAGCACCTGTACACATTGTTTTGTTTTGGAAGAACAAAATGCAAGACAGTATTGCATTTCCCCCCCCTTCCAAAACAATGTATAGCCTATATGTAACCCAGGGAAGGTGTGCCATCACAACAGCCACAAGTGAGACTAGACAGCTAGACAACTTGTGGGTCACTTCACTGTTACCCTCTGGCACCAACAGAGAACCCTCTGCAGCACATAGAGCTGAAGACTAGACACATAAGACAAGTCTATGTATTGCCACATTCCTGACTTTGCATGTGGGTAGGCTGAAGTATGCATTGTTCCTTTTCAAGTCATCCCACCAGGTGACATATTCTTCTGGTGCTCTTTTGAAGCCTACATGGCCTACAGAGAACAGCAATAACCAAACATGATGCAAAATAGCCAGGTTTGAAACATGAGACATTTCGGGGAGGACTTGGGGCTAACGCATTACAAAGTAAGGCATTGCTGTAATCACATTACATGTCAAGTCAAGTCAAGTTTATTTATATAGCCCTAATTCACAAGCATGTCTCAGAGGGCTTCACAGAGAATATGTCTAGCTAATTCTAGCTGACACAACAGTAGCAAATTACAGAATAAAGATAACACATTGAACAATTGATAGAGAAATATAGAAAATATAGAAATATAGGAGAGAGCAGAGGAGAGAGCAGGAGAAGGGAGGAGAGCAGGGGGAATGTGAGAGAGTGATGGGGTGGGGAGGGAATGGGAAATGTTGGAGAGTATAGGAGGTGGGGAAGGAGCAAGAGGAGAGAGCAGGAGAGGGGAGGGGGAGGGAGAGTGGGGGGGGGGGGGGGGGGGAGAAGAGAGCAGGGAGAGGGAGGAGGTGGGGAGAGAATGGGAAATGTGGGGGAGGAGAGAGCGGAGAAGGAGAGGTGGGGAAAGTAGCAGGGGAAGGGGGAAAGAAAGAGAATGGGTGCCATGCTTTAAAATGGAATGGATGCCATGCTTTAGAAAAGTGGAGGGGGGGGGGGGTTCGGGAACGGGAGGAGGTGGGGAGGGAGAGCAGGGGGAGTATGGGAGACTATATGGAGAGAACAGGGAAAGGAGGGCTAGCTGACACAACAGTAACAAATTACAGTAGTAATAACACATCGAACAATTATATGATAGAGAAATATAGACACACATTTTGCAAATGGACATATGTCGATTTCTTAGCAACCAAACTATGCTTAATTTAATTGGCTGCAAGCCTTTAGTAGTGAATCCCTTTGCCAAATAAACACATGTTCACATATAGAGCTTATGGGTGCCTCGCTTTAGGGTAGAATGGGTGCCATGCTTTAAATAGTGGCGGAATAGTGGGAGGGGATAGAATGGTGGCATGCTTTGGAGTAGAATGGGTACTATGCTTTAGAAAAGTACTCCAATCCTGCTTCTCGGCCCCCTGTCCCTGGATTTCCTTCCTTCTCTCCCCTCTCTGCCGATGAAGTGCTTAAACTCATCAGCTCAAACCGAGCCACTTACTGCCCCCTCGATCCTATCCCTTCCTCTCTCCTCCAAACCATCTCACCTGACATATCTCCCTTCCTCACTACCTTCATAAACTCCTCTCTGTCCTCTGGTCTTGTTCCGCCTGCTCTAAAGGCTGCAAGAGTCAAGCCTCTGCTTAAGAAACCCTCCCTTGACCCTACTGCTATTCAGAACTACAGACCTGTCTCTCTTCTCTCATTCCTTTCCAAAACCCTCGAACGAGCAGCGTCCGAACAACTTTCTCTCTATCTCTCCCAGAATGACCTCCTGGACCCTCTGCAGTCCGGTTTCAAGGCCTCTCACTCCACTGAGACAGCTCTTCTTGCTGTCACAGAGACCCTTCACACTGCTAAGGCCTCATCCCTCTCCTCTGTCCTTGTCCTCCTTGACCTGTCTTCTGCCTTCGATACAGTCAACCACCAAATCCTTCTTTCCACTCTGTCTGACCTCGGCATTTCAGGTTCTGCACTCTCCTGGTTTGCTTCCTATCTCTCGAACCGCTCATACCAGGTCTTATGGAGAGGGTCCCTCTCCAGATCCTGCTCTCTTACCACCGTGTGTCCCCCAGGGCTCAGTCCTGGGCCCCTTACTTTTCCTTCTCTATATCAGATCTCTTGCCTATGTGATCTCTTCTCATGGCTTTTCTTATCACTGCTATGCTGATGACACCCAGCTTTTCCTTTCCTTCCCCCCCTCCGACACTCAAATCGAGGCTTGCATCTCTGCATGCCTCAAAGACATTGGCGACTGGATGTCTGCCCACCACCTCAAGCTCAACCTTGGTAAGACAGAGCTACTCTTCCTCCGAGGGAAAGACTGCCCTCTCGCAGTACTGGTACTGCGAGACACTGGTACTGGCCTACAGGGCAGTACACCAGTCAGCTCCCCTGTACCTGCAATCTATGGTCAGGTTCCAAACCTCTCAGCGCTCCCTTCGCTCCTCCACCAGTGCAGGTCGCCTCGCCCCTCCTTCGCTACGGGGGCTCAAAAGTCGCTCATCCCGATCTCGACTCTTCTCGTCCCTGGCACCTCAATGGTGGAACGAGCTTCCACCTTCGGTCAGGACAGCTGAATCACTGCCGATCTTCCGGAAAAGACTAAAGACACACCTTTTCAGGCTCCATCTGGGCCCTTCTTGATCTAACTTCTTTCTCTCTCTTTCTTAAAAAAATAAAAATACTAACCTAAACTAAACTTGTACCACTGTTCCTTCAGAATTTGTAGTTGTCATAGACTGTGCTCCATAGTTGATTGTTCTATTGCTGACAAAAATGTGTTATTGTAAGTCGCTTTGGATAAAAGCGTCTGCCAAATGACGTAATGTAATGTAAATGTAATGAATAGTGGGGGAAGGGGGAAAGAGGAGAGAGCAGGAGAAGGCAGGGGTCAGAGCGGTGGGATGTGGGGGAGGAGAGAGCATGGAAAGAGAGGAGGTGGGGATGGAATGGGAAATGTGGGAGAGGAGAGAACAGGAAGGAGCAGGGGAAGGGGGAAAGAGAAAGAGAGGGGGGG
The DNA here is from genome assembly GCF_964638095.1 of Poromitra crassiceps. NCBI lineage: Eukaryota > Metazoa > Chordata > Actinopteri > Beryciformes > Melamphaidae > Poromitra > Poromitra crassiceps. Next base: position 27,580,316 of record NC_139633.1, read on the forward strand.
GAGAAGATCAGACAAACTGACTACTCTAGACATTAACCAGAACTAACTAGGACACAGGGGATATAGCTAATCTACAGCCTAGTCTGGCCTCTTATTCTGCTCTAGTCTGATTTGAGCCTGAACACTATAACAGGTCTACAGCCTATAGTTAGGCTGTAGCTAATCTATCGCCTACCTAAGCTATTCTAACCTACCGGCAGCCCTCGACCAGTGATGGAGAGCACCGATGCCCCCCACCCCGGCCCCCGCCCCCACACACGTAAGGCGTGGGAGAGAAGGCCAGGCCGGGACACAGCGGGACATGTGTCTGTAATGAGTAGTGTGATGCATTACGGTTCCTAAATCAGCCATCACATTACATGTGTCTATAACGAGTAGCGTGACGCATTACGGTTTCCTAAATCAGCCATCACATTACAGCTAGTCCTGTAAATCAAACACTGTAAATCAAACACTATGTCATTACTTGCATAACCTAAAAATAAGTAATGCCTTACTTTACTTAATTACTCTGTGGAGAAAGTAATTCATTACACTACTCATTACATTACGTTTGCGTTACTCCACATATCTCCACCCCTCAAAGGTTGTAGACCACACTGGCCCCCATCTGCCTTGAACTCCTATGAAAGTGGGTTCCATAATGGATCGGCTGGAGGGACGACTGCCTCCAATCACTCCTCCCCGTCCCACCAGCCCAGGGATAGCGGAATGCATCTGAACTTGGGGGGGCCGGGGGGCGTGTCGGGGGGGCGTGTCCCCCCGTCGGGGGGGCGTGTCCCCCCGAATCTCGGCAGCGCCGAAGAAAATTTTATGTTTTTTGGACTTTTATCCATATTTAGAAGAATATTTAATTTTAAATTAACATTAGGATTATACTGTTGTGATGTCATTATTCAGTATCTTCTCCTTTTCTATTATTAGTATTAGTATTAATATTAAATACTGAGTATCTCATGAAAAACTATTAATATTTCATCTTTTGTGTTTAGCTCCGTCTCACAGCAGGCCCGGCTCCAGAACCAAATTACAGAGGGGGCCTGCCCCTAGCTTGGGGGGCCAAGGGGGGTCCGGGGGGATTCTCCCCCGGAAGAAGATTTTGTACATTTTAAAGTAAAATTCATCAAACTGGTGCATTTGAGAGCAAAAGGAAGAGGCTAAATCTATGAGGAACTACACACATCTCTAATGTGTTGTGACTTTACAAATAGGCCTAAACAATTAATATTAAATGTATTTACACATTGCCCTTAGCAAAAATAAGTTTATACAAGTGTACAATTAGTATACTTTAGTATACTTCTTTTAAACTTAAAATGAGAGAGTATACTTTCAGTTTACTTTTTATATACTTATCAAATATATACTTATAAAAATGTTACTTAAGTATACTTACACTTGAGTATACTTATACTTAAGTGTACTTACACATTATCAAGTATACTTACATTTAAGTATACTTATACTTAAGTATACTTACACAGTACACAGTATACTTACACCCAAGTATACTTACACCCAAGCATACTTACACCCAAGTATACTTATACTTAAGTATACTTACACAGTACACAGTATACTTACACCCAAGTATACTTACACCCAAGTATACTTACACCCAAGTATACTTATACTTAAGTATACTTACACCTAAGTATACTTATACTTAAGTGCACTTACACAGCACACAGTATACTTACACTTAAGTATACTTATACTTAAGTGTACTTACACAGTATACAGAAAAGTCTAAGTATACTTGGCTTGTACTTGTACTTAAACTTGTGATTGAGATACACACAAGAAAAGTATAAATAAGTATTCTTGCCTTATACAGAAAGTATAAGTAAGTAAGTAAGTAAGTAAGTAAGTAAATAATTTATTTCGGTCAATTTTTCAGTTTCACATGAATGCATTACAGTAATAATGTGCGTTTATATATAGGAGACCGAAAAGGTGTAGGCTGAAGCCGTAGCTTATAAATGCCTACCCTTTTTTACATTTTATTACATCAAAATTCAAAAACAAAAAATAAGATAGTTGCAAGAATCAGTTGACAGCGAGAAGGAAAGTTTTCAATAGATCTTGGAAATAATAATAATAATAATGATAGCTTTTAAGTACATGATTGTACTAGGGTTTTGTATTTGTTAAGTACTCTTAGTTTAAACATTTTTTTGAGTATACTTGGCTTGTAGTTGATTTGTTTTATTTGAAGTAGGCTACAGCAGTTCTGCATATAAAATGGAAAAATCAGGATATCACAATAAATCCCAGAGGCTTATTTCCATGTGGTCCCTTATAGTCGATAGATTATAGCCGATTAAATACTTTTTCAGACATATCGGTTTCTTTGAGGTAGTATACACCATACACATTTGGCTGATTTTATTGACAATTCTCCCATATATGAGAGTAGCAGACTTGATGTATACTGGCTGCTAAGGCTACCAGAATATATGGAGTGCTTGAGTGATGTCACTCAGCACACAATTGCTCAACATCACATCACTAATGACATCACTCACTGATGACCACCACTGATGATGTCATAGATGTGATGATGCCATAGAGATTGTGACATCATCAGTGATGATGTCATAGACATTAATTCATGAATGAAATCATCAGAGGGACAATTGAAACAGAGAAACAAACAGACAAACATAGCCCATGCTCCCTTTTATAGGCACAATTAAAGCAATACAACTGTGACTTTTGCTTCGCTGGAAATTATGGTGGTGTCCAGACATGGTTTCCAGAAGTACACAACCTGCCTATGACCATCCCCTGATCACAACCCACCGCCATGCAAATATTCAGTACAATGCCACCTGGGATGTGGGTGTCAGGTGTTTTCCAGGACTTTCCAAGTGGTTCCAGGACTTGATGAAGTGCCCATGACCTTCTCCGGATCATAACCCCCTGCCATGCAAGATTTCAGCCCAATCTGACCTGGGGTGTGGATGTGAAGTATTTTCCAGGTGGTTTCCAGGATTTTCCAGGACTTTCCAGGTGGTTCAAGGACTTGGTGATGGACCCATGACCTTCCCCAGATCCTAACACCCCTCCATGCAAAATTTCAGCCCAATCCGTCCTGGGGTGTGGGCGTAAGGTGTTTTCCAGGTGTTTTCCAGGATTTTCCAGGTCTTTCCAGGTGGTCCCAGGACTTGATGACATGCCCATGACCTTCCCCAGATCACTACCCCCCTCCATGCAAAATTTCACCCCAATCCGAACTGGGCTGTGGGCATGAGGTGTTTTCCAGGTCGTTTCCAGGATTTCCCAGGACTTTCCAGGTGATTCCAGGACTTTCCAATCTGCTCATGACCTTCCCCAGATCATAACCCACCTCCATGCAAATTTTCAGCCCAATCCGACCTATAGTGTTAGAATAGAGACAGATACACATATAGTGGTATGGTCAACATTCACTACTTTACTCAGCTGAACGGATAGCCGAGTGGATAAGACACAGGACAATGTGCTGAAAGGAAGGGGCCCTGAGTTCGAATCTCACACGGTCATACTTTTTCCTTAAACTTAAAGTATACTAGTAGTATACTTACTTAGTATACTACTAGTATACTGAATTAGGCCGATTTAGTGTCAAGAAGTATTAGGCAAGTACACTTGGAGTATACTACTAGTATATTTATATTAGTATACTTGGTGCATAAAGTATACTGAATTGGGCCAATTTAGTGCCAATTAAGTTCTAGAAGTATTAGGCAAGTACACTTGGAGTATACTACTAGTATATTGATATTAGTATACTTGGTGCATAAAGTATACTTGGGTATATAAGTATACTTGCATAAAAGTACACTTGGTCTTTACTTAAGTTTACTTAATAAAATAAACTTGAAGTATACTTCTTTTTGCTAAGGGTGTGCACAAATTGCATTCATTGTGACAAATTTACAATAGTTAATTAATATCCAGCCAGAATCATTGCAAATGGAGGTTCAAAGTAACAGTTAGCAATAGCATTCAGTTAATCAATGCCTAATGACAGCCAGATTCCGTTTTAAACTTTAAAACAGAAAAACGGAAAAACGTTTTTAGCACACACAAAAAAAAAAAAAAAAAATTGAATGGGGGGGCCAGTTTAGGGAATGGGGGGCCCGGCCCGGTCAGGCCCCCCTCCAACGCCGGGCCTGTCTCACAGCATTGTAACATTGTAGTGCAGCCAGAAAGGAAAACTACTGTAAACATTTGAACCACATTTCTTGTTTAGAACCTATAGCTAGCAACATCGCCATCTCCTGAAAAACATTAATATTGCACCTTTCTTGTGGCTACATCACAGCATCTACTGAAAAACATTTATAGTGGATCTGACTTGTTTAGTTCACTTTAGATTCACATCACATCTGAAAAACAACCAGTCGAGTGTAATAAGTAAATGAGGTTTAATTGTAAAAAAAAAAAAAAAAAAAAAAAAAAAAAAAAAAAAAAAATTTTTTTTTTTTTGGGAACTGAAAAGTACCCGGGCCGCGGCCCGGGTGGCCCGGGCGGTTCCGCGATCCCTGCACCAGCCCATCCATTCCAACAATGATTTTTGTTGTGTTGCGCCATTTTTAGGTTATGCAAGTAATGACATAGTGTTTGATTTACAGTGTTTGATTTACAGGAGTAGCTGTAATGTGATGGCTGATTTAGGAAACCGTAATGCGTCACGCTACTCGTTATAGACACATGTAATGTGATGGCTGATTTAGGAACCGTAATGCATCACACTACTCATTACAGACACATGTCCCGCTGTGTCCCGGCCTGGCCTTCTCTCCCACGCCTTACGTGTGTGGAGGCGGGGGCCGGGGTGGGGGGCATCGGTGCTCTCCATCACTGGTCGAGGGCTGCCGGTAGGTTAGAATAGCTTAGGTAGGCGATAGATTAGCTACAGCCTAACTATAGGCTGTAGACCTGTTATAGTGTTCAGGCTAAAATCAGACTAGAGCAGAATAAGAGGCCAGACTAGGCTGTAGATTAGCTAAATCCCCTGTGTCCTAGTTAGTTCTGGTTAATGTCTAGAGTAGTCAGTTTGTCTGATCTTCTCCCTGCTCCTTCCAGGCTCTCTCCTCCCCCACATCCCACCGCTCTGACCCCTGCCTTCTCCTGCTCTCTCCTCTTTCCCCCTTCCCCCACTATTCATTACATTTACATTACATTACGTCATTTGGCAGACGCTTATATCCAAAGCGACTTACAATAACACATTTATGTCAGCAATAGCAACACAACAAAAATCATTGTTGGAATGGATGGGCTGGTGGGACGGGGAGGAGTGATTGGTTAGGTTTAGTGATGATTCAGGCCAATCGGAGGCAGTCGTCCCTCCAGCCGATCCATTATGGAACCCACTTTCATAGGAGTTCAAGGCAGATGGGGGCCAGTGTGGTCTACAACCTTTGAGGGGTGGAGATATGTGGAGTAACGCAAACGTAATGTAATGAGTAGTGTAATGAATTACTTTCCCCACAGAGTAATTAATTAAAGTAAGGCATTACTTATTTTTTAAGTAATGTGTAATATGACTTTTTTGAGTAACAACCCCCAACAGTGGAGAGGACCCACTGTTAAATGATTAAATCCACAACACTTTCATAGTAATGTCTGCTTTGCTACTCTCTATTAGTCATGTCCGTGCAGTTCATGATGGAAGCTTTCATGTCTGGTAGCTCTTCTCTTTCCGAGGACAAATCGGACAAATCCTCTGGCATGTAGGAAGCCATGGTAGGAAGTGATGCGTTTTACGTTTCCGGATTGTTTGGAATAAACAGAAGAACTGGGTACAAAGAAAAGAGCGCCATCTACAGAAACTTAAATGAAATCAAAGCCCCACCCGCACGGATTGATTGACAGGCCTCTGGGAAAAGACACCACTGATAGGGCTTTCACACCGGCAGGGCTCCGTGCCGGTTCCGGTTCCCGAACCCAAATTTGAACCGGCCGGCGCGTTCAGACCGAAAAAATTATTGGTTCGGAACCTGAAAAGTTGGTTCTCAGCGGAACCAAAAAATAGTTGTTTTTTCCTTGGGAACCGTGACATCATCAGTGGGCGTGTCTCATTCTAGGCTGTGAAAACGAGCAGGAAGGAGAAGAAGGCAGTGACAACATGGAGAAAAATAATTTGCAGTGGTCTGCTGAGGAAATCAAATGTTTAGTGGCGATTTGGGCATCTACCGATTCTCAAGAAAAGCTAGAAAGCAGTACAATAAAGAGCAAGTCGTATGCCGAACTTGTGGAAGAGATGGCCAAGGCTGGGTTCACTCGAACGCCAGACCAAATAATTAATAAACTTAAAAAACTCAAGGACTACCGAATAATGTCCTCCCACTTTGGTTCCTCTTAAACTGGTGTGAACACGGGCTAGTTCACCAGAAAGCACCAAGGTTCTGAGACTCCAGAATGGAGCCAGTGCCAGAACCAGAACCGTTTCTGTCTGAAAGCGGTATGAGAGCGCTTTGCACCAAAGATGGAGACAACATTGTAAAGCCTTGCATATTAAGGATCTTGCAGATTACCACGTATAAACTCAAAACCACATAGAGGTCACGCAAAATTTGTAAATAAAGTTGTTTTATTCAAACTAAAATTGGTTCATTACAGGATTTAGAAACAGATTCATGAGAAAATCTAACATACACAGTATGTTTTGAAACTAAAGTACCCACACAAAGTGCTCAGCACTGTGTGAAAAATGCACATCATTAAATCAGAAGCTGGAGATGAAGATAATGTCGTCTGTCTGAGGTGCGTTGGCCGGCAGGTTCTCTTTCACCGGAGACATGGGCTCTGCTCTCTTGGAGTGGTTTGCTTTCTGACTCTCTCTGTAACAAACAAACAAAGAGTTGAGTTTTGGTTGTACAGCGGCTCCCCCAAAAACACTCAAAACAGTCAGAGAAGCTACAACAGGCCGATGCCATCAGGTTTAATGTGGCTGCGAATGAAGAGATGGAAATATCTTTTATACATTCTGCTATATTCCTGTAATCCATTTGTAAAATTGCTTAGAAAATATAACCTCTCAAGATTCCAGACATTCTATAAGTCTGGACGTCGCTCTGATCGGGAGTCGGGACAGCAAGTGTTTGAGGGAAAGCACTAAGCACACAATGTTACATAAAGAAGGCAGAAATCCCAAATTTTTCCCATACAAAAAAACTGTTCTGTCTGAGTCCGACATGCCTGACCAAGAATCAAAATCAAACCCTTCACCGGGGTTCCCACACTCCAAAACTTTTCCATAACTTCATACCAAATTTCCATCACTGCACATTCTGCACATTGTCGCATTTTTCCAAATGATTCAGTCAACTTTATTTTCACGTTTGATATGATAAACGTTTTGTGGGATTATTTAAAATGCCAGACGGTGACACGGACGAAAGCACCTGCTCTTCTGGAACACAAAGTGACAAATTCCATTAGAGGCTGAGCGATGTCTCACCTCATCAGACGGTTGATTTAGCCACAATGAAATCATTGTGCCTGCTGATAAATGCCATCAAGATCTGTGTGCCTTCAAGTCACGGAGAGAGAGGACATTCCATTCAGACAAGTGCCAACCACATCTACCCCTAACATAAGCATTTAGTCACACCTCTCAGACATGTTGGGGATGCTGCCCCCGCTGGTTGGAGCACTGCATGACCCATGCTTGACTGCAGGAAGAACAGTGGTTTTAACTCATGCGTCATCAAGGCCCGAGAGTCTGCAGGGCGTCATCTCAACCAATAACCACAGCATCTGACTAGCAGCACACCTTCAACTAAAGACTGACTGCTACCTGCTGATTTCTGATACCAGCTGATTATTCTGACGAGCACACCTTCAACTAAAGACTGACTGCTACCTGCTGATTTCTGATACCAGCTGATTATTCTGACGAGCACACCTTCAACTAAAGACTGACTGCTACCTGCTGATTTCTGATACCAGCTGATTATTCTGATGAGCACACCTTCAACTAAAGACTGACTGCTACCTGCTGATTTCTGATACCAGCTGATTATTCTGACGAGCACACCTTCAACTAAAGACTGACTGCTACCTGCTGATTTCTGATACCAGCTGATTATTCTGACGAGCACACCTTCAACTAAAGACTGACTGCTACCTGCTGATTTCTGATACCAGCTGATTATTCTGACGAGCACACCTTCAACTAAAGACTGACTGCTACCTGCTGATTTCTGATACCAGCTGATTATTCTGACGAGCACACCTTCAACTAAAGACTGAGTGCTACCTGCTGATTTCTGATACCAGCTGATTATTCTGACGAGCACACCTTCAACTAAAGACTGACTGCTACCTGTTGATTTCTGATACCAGCTGATTATTCTGACGAGCACACCTTCAACTAAAGACTGACTGCTACCTGCTGATTTCTGATACCAGCTGATTATTCTGACGAGCACACCTTCAACTAAAGACTGACTGCTACCTGCTGATTTATGATACCAGCTGATTATTCTGACGAGCACACCTTCAACTAAAGACTGACTGCTGCTACCTGCTGATTTCTCTGATAACCGCACCTTCAACTAAAGACTGACTGATACCAGCTGCTGGAGTGACTGTTTCAGCACCAAGTTCTTCGTAGTCCACAACAAACCATGTAGTAGAGGGGCAGCTTACCTAAAAATCACATAACAATTGTGCATTTTGCAATAAGAGCATATCATTTGGTACACTTATAGCCAAATGCATTCCAAAAAGAATTTGATATGGAGGCATCATGAATTTTGAAAAAAGAAAAAAATATATTGCAGCCAGACTGGCAGGCCACCTATGGAAATTTTAACTGCAATAAATGTGTGTAGACTAATCTGATATGGATGATATTTGAAGACACAGTAGTGTCGAAACGTTAGTTTAATAAAAACTTCATGTCAGGTCTCGGAGGGCACTCTGTCCCATGCCTTCTGGTTCTGACCTTCACTAACAGAATTTTGGGCCAAAATATGAATTGACTGGTACTCCAAGAACTACAAAATAACCCTGCAGCCGGAAGCAGAACTCGCCATCTTCGGCTGCTCGGAGTCCTCTCTGAACTTCCCTACAGCTGTGCAGCAGTCTCTGACACAGGGGACAATTGTTGCCAAAAAACTTATTTTGAAGGAATGGAAGTCCTCCTCTTCACCTTCTTTCCAATTGTGGTTGACGGACATGACCTCTGTTATAAGGATGGAGAGACTTAGGTTCCTGAGGACCAATTCACTTCATAAGTTTTCAACCATTTGGGACCCGTTCTTAGCCTACCTTGATGAGGTTAGAGGTGACGGATGACTCGCCTGACTGGTCTCTCATGGACCCCTTGCACCTTGCACAGGATCTCAGGTACATTTCTCATGAGCACATAAGCACATTATGCGGCTGGTAGCTATGTACCTTATGTTTTTTGTTTTGTTTTTGTGTGTGTATATGTGTGTGTCTGAGCATGTTTCTTTGTCTTGTTATTGTTATGAAAAATCTAAAATAAAATCTAAAAAAAAACTTCATTATACACTTGATCTGTGTCCTCCAGTACCTTTTGGATTACATCCAAATACCTATATCGTAAGTCTGCCTTTTCTGAGAAGCACCAGACCAGCCTGCTGGGCTGCAGAGGTTGAGGCGCGCTTAACCACATCCTGTCTGATATGGATGATCTTGGTGTGAAATCATAAATTTTTTATAGTGACTGTGAGGAATTCAAACTTTGAACTTTAGCATTGCTCAGAAGCTTCCTTCTATCTCACCTCAACGCCACTTTCGTCGCATCAGCAATATGGGTGTAAATCACAAGTTTCATCACAATATTGTATCGATTATTTGGATGATACGATATTTGCTGATATCACAAAGTCTACCATGATACGATTTTGATTCAATTCGGGGGTTTGCGATGAATATGAAACGATATCCTTATGCTCATTTAACATGATCACGATAATAGCTACACAATGTAATACCTCTCAAATGGCAATTAAGACTTTTTAAGGGCCTTCATTTTCCCTAAATTGATTCATCAACTTTCAATACTTTTCAAGACCCCGAGGACACCCTGGCAAAGCAAGTGTTTCTCGTTTACTTTTTGAAGCTGAAGTTCTTCCAGAGGCCGCTGACGGTGGCCTGTAGGCCGGGGTTGTTCTCGTTATTGGCGGCTTTCTTCCCAGAGCCTGGAGGCTTCTTCCTCAGCCCGCTGGGCCGGGCCGGGCCCAACGCTCGGCCCTTCACTGCTTTAGCCTGGCTGCCGGGCTTCAGCCTGGGGAGACCTGCCACCTGGAGGGGGAGAGACGGAAGAAGAAAGCGGAAGTGAAGACAGTGACGTCAAGTTTGTAATTCGTCATGAAGTGCAACAGAATTCAAAATTATGAATGAATGAATTAATCATTTTGAAACATGAGCTTTGTATTTTCAGATTTAGACTGATGCTCATCTCTCCCGTACTAAGTACACCATATCACTCTATAGATGAAGATCATTGTTCATGTGTTGCTCTGAATAATGTAAAAATGTAAAATAAAAGATTAGAAAAGAAAAAAAATATCTCCTTTTCGAAATACATCTGAAATCGAAATATATCTAATATTTAATAAAAGACTAAGATCAGGACTAAACATACCACTGATGACATGGTGCTGGGTTTCCTTTCTGCCTCTGGGGAGCGTGTAGGACTCCCACCTGCCTCTGGGGGGCGTGTAGGACTCCCACCTGCCTCTGGGGGGCGTGTAGGACTCCCACCTGCCTCTGGGGGGCGTGTAGGACTCCCACCTGCCTCTGGGGGGCGTGTAGGACTCCCACCGGCCTCTGAATCTCTGCTCGACTTCACTTCCTGCGAGAGCACATGAAAGAGAGGCGGCTGCATCACATTCGTGCCCACTCATATGAGACGTGACACCGAGAACGATGCGCGTGGTTTGAAGGTTGAACCCACAAATGACACAAGATGTACTTATTAGGTCAGGAGGAAGTGATATCGTGACAGAACGTACAGAAACAGCCTCCTCGTGGTGGGCCGGCGATGAAGGTGAGGGGAAGCGGCGGCAGGAGGTGGAAACTTCCTCTTTGCGGCAGGACGAGGCGAGGGGGGGCGTGGACTGGGAGAAGTAGGCACTGTCCTGGGAGGGGGGCGAGTCTGGGGGCGTGTCCTTGTCCTCTAGCTGCCTGTCGATGGCAGACAGCGCGGCCCGGGGGGGCTGCTGAGTCTTTGCGCTCCAGGAGGAGCTCTCCTTCTTGTGGTGAAACTGCTGCAGGGCGGCCAAACCCGAGGCCGACGTCGGGGTTCCTGACTGAGAGCCCGACCAGCGGAACACCCCGAGGCCCTGGCTGCCCGCCCGGGGGGAGGGCGAGGAGCCGGGTGACGGAGGAGGGCTGGGGGTGTCCAGCGAGGGCACCTCTGGTTCCTCGCTCTCTCCGGCCTGCGTGCCCGGAGAGGAGTTGCCGGTCTGATTCAAAGCGCCGGTCTCCACATCCGCAGATGGATCCTCCTGGATCGACTCTTTAGCGCCGGGACTGAGGAGCGCACAGGAGCTGCTGAAGAACCTGGCATGGGAAAAATGTCAACCAAATGAGAACAAATATACTGGCTACTGTATCGGTCTCAATATGGTATGGGGTAAAATAACACACTGGGGCTGGTAAAAAAAGAAGAAGATTCAAATCTAGTATCTTCATTTGAATGATCCGTTATCGATTCATAAAATCCGAGATCGATCTTTTCCCCCCCGATTGTACCCTGCTAGGATGTCCTAAATAAAAAAGAAATAATTCTTACATCATTTCGATTTGATATCACCCACTTGTGCTACATCTACAAAAGGATGAATATGTATGGAGGGGGTTCTTTGGTCCTAACCTTTATTATATTAATGGACAAATGTATTATATTAGGCTCTCTAGGATTTTGATATTTTAACTAGTGATCACATTCAAATAAACTGACCAATATCCACTAGCTGTCTGGTTTTACCTGCTGCATGTAGCCTGGCTGTCTGGTTTTACCTGCTGCATGTAGCCTGGCTGTTACCTGCTGCATGTAGCCTGGCTGTTACCTGCTGCATGTAGCCTGGCTGTCTCCCTACCTGCTGCATGTAGCCTGGCTGTTACCTGCTGCATGTAGCCTGGCTGTTACCTGCTGCATGTAGCCTGGCTGTTACCTGCTGCATGTAGCCTGGCTGTCTCCCTACCTGCTGCATGTAACCTGGCTGTCTCCCTACCTGCTGCATGTAGCCTGGCTGTTACCTGCTGCATGTAGCCTGGCTGTTACCTGCTGCATGTAGCCTGGCTGTCTCCCTACCTGCTGCATGTAACCTGGCTGTCTCCCTACCTGCTGCATGTAGCCTGGCTGTTACCTGCTGCATGTAGCCTGGCTGTTACCTGCTGCATGTAGCCTGGCTGTCTCCCTACCTGCTGCATGTAACCTGGCTGTCTCCCTACCTGCTGCATGTTAGCCTGGCTGTTACCTGCTGCATGTAGCCTGGCTGTTACCTGCTGCATGTAGCCTGGCTGTCTCCCTACCTGCTGCATGTAGCCTGGCTGTCTCCCTACCTGCTGCATGTTAGCCTGGCTGTTACCTGCTGCATGTAGCCTGGCTGTTACCTGCTGCATGTAGCCTGGCTGTTACCTGCTGCATGTAGCCTGGCTGTTACCTGCTGCATGTAGCCTGGCTGTCTCCCTACCTGCTGCATGTAGCCTGGCTGTCTCCCTACCTGCTGCATGTAGCCTGGCTGTCTCCCTACCTGCTGCATGTAGCCTGGCTGTTACCTGCTGCATGTAGCCTGGCTGTCTGGTTTTACCTGCTGCATGTAGCCTGGCTGTTACCTGCTGCATGTAGCCTGGCTGTTACCTGCTGCATGTAGCCTGGCTGTCTCCCTACCTGCTGCATGTAGCCTGGCTGTCTCCCTACCTGCTGCATGTAGCCTGGCTGTCTCCCTACCTGCTGCATGTAGCCTGGCTGTTACCTGCTGCATGTAGCCTGGCTGTCTGGTTTTACCTGCTGCATATAGCCTGGCTGTCTGGTTTTACCTGCTGCATGTAGCCTGGCTGTTACCTGCTGCATGTAGCCTGGCTGTTACCTGCTGCATGTAGCCTGGCTGTCTCCCTACCTGCTGCATGTAGCCTGGCTGTCTCCCTACCTGCTGCATGTAGCCTGGCTGTCTCCCTACCTGCTGCATGTAGCCTGGCTGTTACCTGCTGCATGTAGCCTGGCTGTCTGGTTTTACCTGCTGCATGTAGCCTGGCTGTCTGGTTTTACCTGCTGCATGTAGCCTGGCTGTTACCTGCTGCATGTAGCCTGGCTGTCTCCCTACCCTGCTGCATGTAGCCTGGCTGTCTGGTTTTACCTGCTGCATATAGCCTGGCTGTCTGGTTTTACCTGCTGCATGTAGCCTGGCTGTTACCTGCTGCATGTAGCCTGGCTGTCTCCCTACCTGCTGCATGTAGCCTGGCTGTCTGGTTTTACCTGCTGCATATAGCCTGGCTGTCTGGTTTTACCTGCTGCATGTAGCCTGGCTGTCTGGTTTTACCTGCTGCATGTAGCCTGGCTGTTACCTGCTGCATGTAGCCTGGCTGTCTCCCTACCTGCTGCATGTAGCCTGGCTGTCTGGTTTTACCTGCTGCATATAGCCTGGCTGTCTGGTTTTACCTGCTGCATGTAGCCTGGCTGTCTGGTTTTACCTGCTGCATGTAGCCTGGCTGTTACCTGCTGCATGTAGCCTGGCTGTCTCCCTACCTGCTGCATGTAGCCTGGCTGTCTGGTTTTACCTGCTGCATATAGCCTGGCTGTCTGGTTTTACCTGCTGCATGTAGCCTGGCTGTCTGGTTTTACCTGCTGCATGTAGCCTGGCTGTCTGGTTTTACCTGCTGCATGTAGCCTGGCTTTCTGGTTTTACCTGCTGCATGTAGCCTGGCTTTCTGGTTTTACCTGCTGCATGTAGCCTGGCTGTCTGGTTTTACCTGCTGCATGTAGCCTGGCCGTCTCCCTCAGCGTTCTGGTTCCTCCTCTGCAGCGCGGTGGCGAAGCGGTTTCGCAGTGAGGGCTGAGCGGGCGTGGTCTGAGCGGGCGTGGTCGGCTTGTCCGGCCGTTCCTCCGCTCTGGCCCGCTTCTGACTGGAGGAAGAGTACTGCTGCAGCACATCCTGGTCTGACATGCCGCAGTCTACGGGAGGAAAAGACAGGGTTCACACCACACCTTCTTAAACATCACATTCAAAGACTTTCCAGGCCCAATTCCCTCAAATTCAAGGACGCAACAGGCAACACGGCATCGTTTGAGACATGGATCAAGGTTACAACACTGAGAAGTGTTATAGAACTAGCAGGCTTTACAGAAGCTCACAGACAACAACAACAACAAAAAAGGGATGCTTGAATGTGTGAACTAACGTTAAATAAAAAAATCAAAATCAAAAGAACTTAAATTTCTATTCTTGCACAAAATCTACAGATCTGATGCTATATGTGAGCCACCACTGATGTGTGAGCAAATCCTGTCACAGTTTTCTCCACTGTGTCTTCCCTACACTCTTCGCATGTACGTAAGGTTGCTCCTGCATTGTCAAATCTTGGAGCCTTTCCCTGGATTAAGGATAAAAACATAGAAAACAAAAAAAAGTGAACTGTAACCAGCTGACCTTCTCTCGGTCTCTTCACTTGCAGCTCTCTGCTGGGGAAGCGGAGGCCCTGCAGGCCGACGACTCTCTCCATCCCCCTGGTGGAGGCAGGCCTGTCTGGAGAGGAGGCTGGCCGGGGCGGGGCAGCAGCGCCCGGCTTGAAACCTGTACTCCAGATACTGGGCCCAGCGGAGAGCCGGGAGGAGACCAGCGAGTCGTTCCAGCTGCGACTACGCGGTTTAGACGGCTGAAAAGATATCGGCGAAGTTGTCAGAAATGCCGTGGTTGAAGTGGTAGAGATCACAATTCCTTTACAACAGTATAGCCTCAGTAGCCCAGAATGCAAGGCAGCAAATATATGAGACCTGGATTGCTACCTGGGCGGCCCACCCAGGTAGAGCCTATGTATGTGTGGGGAAACACCCAACACTTAATCACAAAATAAACCTTGGAATACATTGACCATCACTGATGACATTAAGAACATCCAAGGGTGTATTTCTTTCTTTACATGAAAATGAAATCAAGATCTGATACCTGCTTAATGGGTTTGTCAGGGTTAAAGTCGTCGATCAGCTCCATGGTGTTGAGGTCCAGGTTCCCCAAGGCCATCTGCAAGCCTTTATCATCTCCTATATTACTGCAATCAAAATCAAGGATGGCATACTCTGCAAACAGCAATTTCCAAACCAATCAAATCTAAATATATATTCATGAGCTTAAAATTGGACTCTTTAGGTTTCTGTACCCCAACACAGATGTAAACAAATATGTTTAGAATTATTTGTACCCGGTACGTTTGCTTATGGGATGTCTTTTATTTTGCTGTTATTTTTTACCCCCTGCCCTCATTCTTTTATTTTGTGTTGTCTTTGCGTTTTAATGGATTTAAGTTCAATGTCTGCTTTTATTTCATTGTTAAAGCACTTCTGTTTTTAAAAGGGGCAGTACTGAGTAATCTATGAACTTCACTGCCCTCTATTGGTGATCAATAGGAATTGCAACAACAACCCTGACAGAACTGATCTCCATTAGTCTGTAATTGACATCAAAATAATACTCACATTTGAGATAGCCAATTAGAGCAGAGACTCAACAGACAAAGTACAGTGAAGAGGCAATACGTCACCATGCTAAATACTGGAATATTAATACGGATGTATCATTTGCTACTTTAAAAATGGCTGTCTAGCCAAGCACACAGCAGCACCTGGCCAACTAATGATGAAGTCAATGGTATTGATCAACAAACCTATCAGCAGATATGGCTATTTCGTGCTATGGGCGGGGATAAACCTGACTTATTGTCCCTTAAAGGAGTGCTATACAAGTAAAGAGTACGATTATGATGATGATAGTATTTTTGTCCCGTCTCAAATGGAGACTAAGCATCGCATGCATCGAACAGCAATTCAGGAAGCGCTGACAAGGTATAGCCTTCCTCTCACGTAAACATACAGGAAATGACCTTCTAACAGCAGGTGGGTCCGGGCTAAGTAGATGGGCAGTGAGTTTGGACAGAGGAAGCTAGGTCAGGTAGCAGGTGGAAGGATACTGTCCAGCGTAGCTGAGGGTGGCTGGGTCGATGTGTTCTGGGTACGGGTTGAGGGGCGTGACCTTCCTCTTGATGGGATTGAAGACCAGCTGATAGAGGAAGGTGTTGTTGGCCTTGGTGAAGCCCTCGATGTACTCCTCTGGTACCACCACGTCCGTCTTCAGGTACTGGCCCATCTTCCTGATCACCTGACGGCGGGGGGAAAGGACAGCTCACACAAAGCAGTCTTCTACAGGATGTTACAGAATGTGAGAAACAGCCATGACCCTGGCTGCTGCCAGGACTCTGAGCAGGGCTGTGTGACACTTGTGTGACCTTTGAACCCCCCCCCCCCCCCCTCCCCCGGACTCACCTTGAGGATGTCGGGGTTGTTAGCGATCCGCAGCAGCTTGCAGGCCTTGCCCAGTCCGATGCCGTACAGCGAAGCGAGGTAGTCGCAGCCAGACAGAATGCACATGTAGCGGAACTTCTCCTCGGTGAAAACGTCCCCCAGAGAGCGACAGCGGCCCAGGTGGCTCTGGTCTATCTCCAGCCCGTTGCCCTGCTTGTCCATTTTAAGGATGACCTGTGTTGCGATTTTGAGACGATCGGTTTATTGACGAATTGCCAATGCACAGTACAGGCATGGTGACCCCACCACCACAGCCATCGGCCACAGAAGGGATGCTTCCTTTGCAAATCAATGTCCTCTTTCAAAATAAAGTAGAGAGAAGCGTCTGCACATCCACTATGCAAACCAGGTGCTAGACTAACAAAGCTATACGTTGAAAAGAAAAAAGTCTGCACTCTGGAGCATACTTGAAGACTTGGAGTTTATTAACGTTTCGGTTCAACAACCTTCATCAGAACCTCTTTCAAAATAAAAGCACTCAAATACACTGAAGAGACGTGACATATTTAGTGGAATTTGAAGGTTAGAGTGTGTAAAATGAGTCTGGTAAAAATTACCTTTTTACAGCCAAATGCCAGCAAGTCAGAATCCTCCGTAATGACAGCATGGACCAAGCCAGACTTACTGAGGAAAGCTAACTGGGCATCAGCCTCATATGGAGCCACGATACAGTCCACCCCTCTGGTCCTCGCAGCCTGACGGAAAAGAACACACAATCATTTTGGATCACATGGGAAAATGCATCATTGCCAAGCATCTCTCTACTAAACGCAGGAATCTCTGTATGTCTGTATGTTTGTATGCATGCGTTTCCTACACATATTATTATTTCAAGAACCGTTTGTCCATTTTGACTTCACACTTGGCGAATGTGTTGCTGGGAACCCGAGGAAGTGCATAATTGTACTAGAATTTGGTGCAATTTGTTCATTTATGATAATATACTGTATCTACAAGGTCATTAAGGACATAGGTGAAACAAACTGTTTAGGGAAAACTGCTTTTAATGCTGGCACACTAAACATGTATGGTGTTACTTTGTTGACATTACAATATATTTGGCAATGATAGCAATGTTGTTGGACTTTAAAAGCAGTGTATATGGTTTTGGCAGAGGCATATTTTGAGTTCTGGTATTGGGCTGACCTGGCAACCTTGACGGTGCCTGAATAAGAAGAGGATAGAGAGGCCTTCTATTGGGTTTTGTTGTGTAAAGGCATTTCATGAATGTGGCCTAGTTCAAAAGACCAGCCATTTCTGATTTGAACTTAGCTAATGAATGAATCTTGTGGAGAAAATTACACCAGGAAATGGACGAAGAAGGACCTGGGATACCCTGCCATGAGAGAAGTCCTTACCTTGATGACCTCGTGAGCCATGGATGGGGTGACATTGATGCAACGGGTGAAACAGTCTCTGGCCTCGGAGAGCTTCCCGTCACGCAGCAGCTGCTTGCCTTTCTGAAGGTTGGCTTGTCGACGCCTGGAAGGAAAATTTGATTATCACACGTGCTCCATTGGTCATAATTAGGACATCTGCAAGACTAGTTCCATCCATTTTTAAGACTTGAGAACCTGAACTGCACACTTCAATTCAGTATTCACAGAATTTTGAGGTCTTGAAGATCCAAGACAGCAGTGTGTGTGTGTACACACCATAGGTACACACACACACACACACACACACACACACACACACACAGCAATCCAGTGATCGCCTGTGAAAATACTCACTCTCTGCGAGCCTTTTCCACTTCTTTTTTTGAAGGCAGATTGTGTCCGTCAAACACCAGAACTGGTTTCACGTTAAAGGACAACAGCATGTCCACAAATTTCATACAGTATGAGACATACCTAGGATTGGAAGAATTAAAACAGCATTATCAATGACATTCAACACCTGAGGGTAACTAAACTACATACTACACCTTCACCTGCTCCCAACCGCCATGTCTCAACTCAAGTAGGCTACTGTTCAGCTAAAAATATGTACTGATAGTAGTAGGCTACTTACTGATCAGTTGGTTCCCCCTTGGCAAGCTTCTCAGCACATGAAAATGCTCCTTTATGCAGCCAGCAGTAAGTATCCACGGCCACAGTTTGTCCTTTGTATTTTCTCACGCTGATGGGCTCTGATGCATCTTTGATGAACTGCAGCAATCCAGGGATTCCCATTTTCGGTTTGGATTCAGAAGGATTCTAGATCTGCAATGGGAAATGTGACGTTATTACAACAGTAAAAATAACAACACCACAATGACTTACAGTAATAAAGATTTGCTTGTTGCTGTTCACGGACTGTGTACTTTGTCCACCGCCAAAAGATTTCACTTGATGGTGGCAGAACCCACGGAGTTTCAGGAACGCGTTAACGTTAAGTTATGTAATATTACTGAATGTGATGTGGAAGTAAAAGTTTTAAAACTCACTTGTGTCGAGAGCCTACATAATGTATTTACCGTATTTCATAAAAGCGGTCTGTCTGTCTGACGCTCTGACAGCAAAGCAGCAGCGACTTTGTTTTTAGCGGCAAAAGTCATGGCAAAGTGGTGGCTCAACATGAGCTGTTAGGATTGGCTAGATAGACAGCGGGCTCAACATGAGCTCAACATGAGCTATTAGGATTGGTCAGATAGACAGAGAAGGCGGGCTCAACATGAGCTGTAAGGAGCACGCCCCAGTTCCTCCATGAAACTGCTGCTCATAACAAGGTCTGTGATCTTGAGTAACGGGGTCATGCTTTCTGTTGAGTTTAGCCAATGTTTTGTCAAATGTAGCCTATTTCTTTGGCACTTTGAGCACCACAAGCCGAGTGCCATTCAGTTCCATTGTATTGGAGAGAAGGCAGAAACTCTGCGGCCGATATCCAAAACTCAGGCAACTAACACAAAACGATATAGATGGGTAAATAGCACTACCGGCGAGATATAGATATACATGTATTTGGGATTTTAGGGTGAGGCGGTGAGCTGTTCCTTTAATAACATTACCCTCCTCACCACTGTTATTTGGGGTTTGTACCGCCTTTCCAGTGCAAACCACATGGTGGCAGCAAAGGCCAGGTTGAGCGTTGCAGGACGTCACGATTGGATGATACTGTAAAAACCATGGTTATGTGTGTTTAAGACAAAATAACTTAGGCAAAATAAAGCGTCCATGTTTTGCGTTCTTTTTTTAATTTAAATAAACATTCCCTAAACAGTTGTTTACCACCTGGAAGCGGAGGTGAAATATTATTTTTCTACTGTACTGTCGTAGGCAGTTCGTATCTCCCACTTTTTCGATATTCCCTGAATGCGGCATAAGACGTGTCTCCTTGCTTTTTCCCAGGCCCTGCTTCCCCTGCACTTCCTGCTTTCCACCGCAGCAGTGACAGACCGTGGCAGAGCTAGCTACGTGTTAACGAAAACAAAATGGAATAGTTTTTGACTTAGTTACTGGCCTGGCGTCAATGACAGCGTTATCTGTACGCTTTGCCATCAAATTACAGCGACCGCTCATTTAAATGTCATTTTGTAGGACTTGAGGCGTGTTGCAATAACAACAATGCAGTTCTCCCCCACCAATGGAGATTTCACGTTCGTCTCTTCGACAGAAGCTGAAGGTAACGTTAACGTGAATGCCCGGATACGTTAGCTTCTATCTTAGCAGGCCTCCGAATACCCAAACTCTAACTTACCTGCTTACGTGCGTCATGCTATTTGTCACAATGTTATTGATCCTGACGTCAGCTCAAACTGTGCTATTCAAATGAGCTGTCGTAACGTTGTTACAACAGGCTATCAGTATCATTTAGCTAGCCTAGAACTGATGATTTCTCTCGCGCAAGGACCGAACGAACCACTAAAAAAAAAAAAAAAAAAATCTAGTAGCAAACTTGTTGTTTGTTTGTTTACTGCAAAAATATACAAGTCATAAAACATGACGCAACAAGACCCTCTCTTCAATCCCGGCTTACATATAATTGAACTAGCATTAGTTTATTTCGACCAAATTTCATCTTTCGCGGATGAGGTAGCTTAATAATATGAGGAAGAGAATGTGCACCAGCTACTTACTGACACCCAAACATTAATTTACAGAGAAAGAAGAGCTCAATGTGTTATTGAGAGAAAAGAGGGGGGAAACGATCAACCTTGCCGCAAAGTCTGTCTAAATGCAATATGGGAGAAATACGTAAAAAAAAAACACAATCTTGAGAATGATCTTGTAAATGTTGTCTTGCTAGAAATAGGCTAATCCCCCATCCCTCCCAGTGGCATTGACTTAAATTATATTGAATGCACTGCTTTTAGCTTTTTTTCCAATTACTATTGTTGATATGTGCAGAATATAATTGTTTGTCTATTATGGTTGCGTGACGTCAGGGTGTCCTGACAATCGTTTTAGCCTGGGTAAACCCAGCCTTCAACGTGACGTCAGAGGCTATGCCTGTAGCGTAAGTTTCTTCGTGACTGATAGCGCATAGAGGTCACGTGGAGGCTGGGTTTACCCAGGCTATAATCGTGCCCGGGCTTGGAACGGAACGGAACGAAAGCAATCGTTCCCTGTGAGAAAGCAACCGACCAGCAAGGCAACAGTAAAACTGACAGGTTTTTGTATTAAGTTCTTTGGCATAACACACAGGAGAGCGAGCCACGTTCCCCCAGCGTTGCGTAGCAACAACACCGGAAGTTGACCGCAAGAATTTGACTTAATCCTTTGCAAACGCTTTGGCACATACAGTAGATCCTTTCTCTCTGTCATGCCAATAAAGCAGATTTGAAGTCATACGAACACGATTAGTTATTAGAGATTTATTGTGACTTTCTGTCGATACAAAAGAAAGTTACTCATCGGGGCTATCCATCAGCAAGCTACAGTGCACTTGACTATGTTGTTACCTACAGTAGAAACGAGATACTCTGCCTGCGTGGTTTACATTGAAACGGTAATGTTTTTCTTTCCACGCAAAATGGTTCAGTGATGTTTACAAGGTATGACAATTTAGCCTTTGAGTTGCCACTTTAGTTCTTGCGAGATGCTCTTAAAACCTGTATACAGCATTCATACATACCGTTATATCTAGGTACAGTATTTGAACCTGCATCCTGGAGTGGGATTTAGAGTGTGTTTTCCTTGCCATACTAATCTATGATCAAACCCTCCGGAGGAGGGGCAGCTCTTTGATGGTGTCAGCTCAACGACCATGTTCTCCACAGAGCTCAGCGGCACCATCGATGCCCCGGACATCAAGCTCAGCATGGGCGCAGACGGCGGGAAAGACCCGTACGCCACCACCTTCCTGAGGCAGCGAGGCTACGGCTGGCTGCTGGAGGTGGAGGAGGAGGATCATGAGGAAAGCAAGCCTCTTCTGTGAGTTCACCGCTAGTCCTCACTCAGCGATGACCTGTGCCCGATTGCTAATGCTTTGTACTGCTGTTCAATACCTTTTTAAATGTGCCCACTTTGACGCCAAACATGATGATATCAGTGTACTCTTGTCAAGCCTCTGAAACAGCATAATTTGGTCTATATCTATCTATGTAGATCTATCTGTTCATGTCACAGACAAAAACTCTCAAAAATCGACCTTGATCCGAAAAAACATTATGTGCCCCAATTTCGCTCAGTGAAATTTCGCTGTTTGTTGTTTTTTCCCGGTGGTTGCATTGACTGAATATCCACCTTATGTGAAATATGGGTGCTTCTTCCGGTGTAATCCTCCCAGCCCCCTCCCACTGTTACGTTGCTGACACGAACACAACATACAGTAGCCCGTCTGCGCGTCTGTAAACGCTGTTTCAAAGCTGCAGGCGAAGGGAGCCAATCACGTCCAGCTTGGCCAAACATCGCGCCGATAAATATCCCGAGTTGTTCAAAGAGCAACAGGTTAGCGGATGTGATAGATAACATTATTACATTCCCTCAAATAAGTCATCAAACGAGGGTTATATCTTTGTGACAAGCAACTTTTTTTTTCCAAGTTTGATAAGGAAATGCGCTGAGTACGAGTGCCGCAGGCAGACCCTCTGCCAACAAGTAACGTTAACAACCATCTGCAACAATCAGTCACGTTCTAGACCGGACCTTGCACCCATAATCATTTTACAGCGGGGCATTCAGAAATAAGGTGGATAGGTTGGAAAAATATTATTGGTGTGCAAATGAATCGCTCTTGGTGTGTAAGGGCCTTAAGGGCTTCAAATAACTGGGTTGATCGATTTTACGATAAATATGTAATAAAAATAGAAAGATGCATCATATCCATCATATTACCTGTGGAGGACATTGGCTGGACCAGATCTTGATGATTTTTAATAAAAGGCCACTATAAGAGGGATCAGCATGACATCACAAAACACACGGAACCGTGGCAGTTAATTAGTATGAGTTGTGCCAAACAAACGTTAATATCTCAAAAGCTATACATGACATTGCTTATATTTTGACATTTTGAGTGAGAGCAGAAGTAGCTGAAGAGTCTGATGTATAATATATGCATGTTTAGTTAAAGTTGTGTGAACTGTCGCAGTTTAAAAAAAGTAAACAACATAGCCGCCCGGGGCTAGAGTGAGAGACTCACGGCTGGCTCCATAGGGTCTCATTACCGTTTCCACCCAGTGACGCGGTTTGTTTACCAAAATGCTGCTTGGCCAATCAAACCCTTCTTGCCATTTAAAGGGCATGGTGCAGGTTGGAGACCACATTGCATTAATATGTGGAAGGGGTATATAGCAATGGGATTTGGGGGGAAAAAACTTCAATCACACATAGCTGCGTTTAGACTAGTTTTTGTAACCAGCAAGCGGCACTGGTCCATTTCATGGAACTACCTTGTGTGATGTCACAGGGATGCAAAATAGTCACCTTTAGGTGACAGTCACATTTTTCAGCCCAAAATATGAGGATTTCTGAGTGGTTTTATGTCTTCCCTGGTATCTGTCACCTTTTTTCACTCTCCATGACTTTGCATCCCTGTGTCAGCCCCAGCAGAACATTCTCCTCTTGTGATGTCACTCCTGTTGTTATGTCACACGCCCATTTATAAAATGCCACCTTTTCCTCCATATTTATACCCTAGGGGCCTGTGGGGGGGGCGGGGGGGGGGATCTTTGTCTTTTTGGAGTGTTTTCACTGTAATCATGAGCCCAAAATGTCAATTCAGATTTTCTTTTAACCTGCACCATGCTCTTTAAAAGTGTTTTTCTAGCTCTGTTCTGCCATCTCTTCCGTTTGAGTGAAAAGCGTCACTTGTGATATTATCTGACGTTGTGTGTCTCTGCGAGCAGCGAGGAGCTGGACATCGACCTGAAGGACATCTACTACAAGATCCGCTGTGTGCTGATGCCCATGCCGTCCCTGGGCTTCAACCGTCAGGTGGTACGGGACAACCCGGACTTCTGGGGCCCTCTGGCCGTGGTGCTGCTCTTCTCCATGATCTCCATCTACGGACAGTTCCGGGTGAGCGCCACAACAACAACGCGAACGTACACCAATGTTTTTCATGCACGTTTACTTTTGTGTTTACTGAAGCCACGTTTCCTGATTTCTTGGCAATGAGTTCCTCAAAAGTCAAACAGTTAGCTCTCTCTGGGGTTTTGTGCCACCACCTAGAGAAGTTGCCTAATGCAGCTTAAAAAACACCAACATACGGTACGTACAAAGGTAATTTACCACTGTTTTCTGTGTTGACACTAAGCTGCTGCGTTTCTCACATTTCCCAAGGTTGTGTCTTGGATAATCACCATCTGGATATTTGGGTCACTAACAGTCTTCTTGCTGGCCCGTGTTCTCGGTGGCGAGGTAAATGCCATCGACACCTAGCGCGAGTCATCTTGCTATAATTGTAATACGTCACTATTTGCTTCATGGAGTCCTGTTCTTCTGTTGAGCAGGTTTCTTACGGCCAAGTTCTCGGAGTGATCGGATATTCCCTTCTCCCGCTCATCGTTATAGCCCCCCTGCTCTTAGTCATCGGGGGTTTCGATGTGGTTGCGACACTAATAAAAGTGAGTCATGATGAATTCATTATGATTTATCAGCCTTTTCCTGTTCTTATGCAAATAAAAAAGTTATACGACTAAATGATACAGTAGTATTAGCAGTTATCAGTACACAGAATATTATGCCACTATCCCTGATGATATACTGTATACTGTATGACATCTGACTTCTACCACTTTGTCTTCTACCACTTTACACACATTATTATTATTATTATCATCATGATTATGTGATATGTCTAAATATTGGCCA
Organism: Poromitra crassiceps; assembly: GCF_964638095.1. Classification (NCBI taxonomy): domain Eukaryota; kingdom Metazoa; phylum Chordata; class Actinopteri; order Beryciformes; family Melamphaidae; genus Poromitra; species Poromitra crassiceps. The sequence continues at coordinate 27,605,105 of NC_139633.1, forward strand.
TGAATCAATCTCATCCTTATTTCTTCTCCGTTTTCATTTCTCAGCTTTTCGGAGTATTCTGGGCTGCTTACAGTGCTGCGTCATTACTTGTCGGGGATGAATTCAAAACGAAGAAGCCTCTTCTCATATATCCCATTTTCCTTTTGTACATCTACTTCCTGTCACTATATACTGGTGTCTGACTGGACAAATTGCAACTGTGGACCTGTTGTTGGATAGCGACTGCTGGAGCAGGCAAAGAAGACACAAGGATTCGTTCAACAATGAAACAAAGGAAAAACGTTTTTTTTTTTTTTTTTTTAACCCTGTCAAAATGCTAGACTATGGGGATATCGGGTATAATGATAAATCAGCGTATTTAATTTTGTCCCTTATGTCTTTGTCAATAAAAAAACAAAAGCTTTTACAGTTTAAACCTCTGTATGTAGATTTATATTCTTATTCACCAGTACAATAAGTCCCCATGGCTCTGCGATTACTGAAATCTAAGATGATTGTAATTCATTCATGTTCACGAAGTCTAGTGTTTTTAATGATCAAAGGGTTGCATAATACTAGTGATTTTTTTTTCTGTTTCCCGTTGAATAATGTGGTGCCAAATATCTCTGTATATATGTTCAATTTGAACACGAAATTTGAGAATAGAGACACCACCCCCTACAAAGAGGGAGAAGGTGTAGCGATCTATATGTACAATCAATGGGTGTAGCATACCATTCTGCATTGTTGTGTACTGTTATGCATTATTCATAAAGGCCATATATACTTTTTATTTTTTACCAACCTATTTCTTAACTTATGGATTTCAGCCTGGATAGATGGGATAGTTGGGGCAGTTTGAGTCAAATAAAGCATTGTCTACTAAATGTGCCTTGTTTCCCGCCGAGTCCTTTTTTTGCAAGCATTTAGTACAGGAAAATAGTTTGTTTAGTAACTTTGTTATTACAACTTCTAGTAATTCATGATTTGCTACTGTACATAAAATACATTGATAAATTACACTCGTTGCATAACAAATTGTCATTTTTTTCTTTTCATGTGAAGTGTTCAAGATGCGGAATGTAAATTGCTTTTATGTTCTTGATAAATGTGAGTATGTGTAGGCTAAGATGAATTGGATCAAAGTTCTTATAAAGCACCTACATGTACTCTGTGTCTCGATGTAGCTAGCTACATCTATGTGATTGCATTTAACAAGGGAAATCAATGATTTGCATCATGTATTTGACCTGGATTCATCTATGTACTTCTTGAAAAGAGTAAGTGTCCCTTATATTGTACATTCTATAGGTGCCTACTCAAAATAGCACGAGGATCCATATGTGTATTGGTAAATGTCTCAACTAAGATGAATCTAGTTGAGACCAGATTCTAGTTTGTGTGGTCGATAGAGCAGCTGACACCTATGGTAAGACCATGTCACAGTTTGTAAAGATGGTAGACAGGAGGCGATATCCCAAGCCAGTCATAGGCAAACAATATGTGGATGAATGTCCATTGAATCTGAGAGCAAGTGTGGGATTTGGGAATAACTCCATCAATCCTTTTCTAGTTGCTTATCCTCCTTCGGGTAGTCTATGTAGTCTATGTCCTTTTGCAAGCAAGTAGCAACAACATCCTTCAGATCAGATCATGGGGGATCTCCAGATACTCCTATAGGCATGGTGGGGGATGTCATGTAGGCTACTCCCTCTGCCCCAACATCTCCCAGTCACCTGTGCCAAGTACACCTCCAAAGGGCCTGGGGCATCCTTGCCACCAGGTGCTTAAACCACCTCAAATGGCTTCTCCCAATCTGGAGAAGCAGGCCAGCCACCCTACAGATTTTCTCCCCAATTGTACTTGGCCAATTTCCCCTGCTGTCCCGGTCGTTGCTCCACCCCTTCTGCCAATCTGATTAAAAAATAATTTGGCTGGTTTTATTATTATTATTATTATTATTATTATTATTATTATTATTATTATGCATTTCTCCATTATTGAATGGGTTAGGGCAGGGGTGTCACACTCAATTTCATCCCGGGCCACATCAGCCTTATGGTTGCACTCAAAGGGCTGGTTGTAAATGTAACATGATATAAATGTATCTAGCGTACTTGTTATCATATTACATAATTGCCACTGATTCGATCAGTACTGGTTTTTATAATAAAGTAATAATTAACTAGCTCTGAAAGCAGAATTATAGGAAAGATAATGGCAAACAGGCAACTAGTAGCTTACAGACAACTAGCAGCCTCCAACTATTAGAACTAATTGAATTAGAATTGTATTGTGCGATTTGTGTTCTTTGCTAGCTCTCGCTGGCCACATAAAATGAGATGCCGGGCCGGATTTGGCCCCCGGGCGTTGAGTTTGACATATGTGGGCCTTGGGGGTTAGGGGGTATATTTAATCAACTAGGGTATCAGCCCCTTCGGGGCCGAAACCCTAGCCGCTGCGCGGGCAAGCCACACGCAGCTTGGCCACCACGCGGCCTGGCCACCACGCGGCCTCTCCCGCAGCTCAGCTGCTCTATTGGCATGCGCAGTGCACTGTGCAACTTCGCATCACTGATGACATCATTGTCACGGATGATGTCACAATGCCTATGACATCATCAGTGCCTATGACATCATCAGTAATATAAGATGATTTTGGTCAATATGATATCACTGATGACATCACTGTTGATGTCATAGACATTGTGACATCATCAGTGGGACAAAATTGGAAACAGACAAACATTGCCCACTTGCTTTCTTTTATATAAATAATGATTATTTGTTCCAGACAGCCCCTCGCGTTTGTTTCTGCGTGGTGCTGATGGACAGCTCCTTTATCATAAAATAAAAAGTGCTCTGACTGAGAACGCATTATTTGGCCTCCGGAATCTGTACTGTTTACGGCCAAACAATTTTTTTTAGATTTTCAAGTGGGCATTGACTCGGAAAAGGTTGGGGAACCACTGAGTATGAATTATCTAGCGTTATAGTTAGTAGCATGGGGTTAAGGATCGCACGCACGCTGAGGCTGAACACCCAACACCACTGAACGCTAGGAAACGTAGTTCTCGTTTGCACTCCCTGTTATCGCGGGATGTGGCAGAGTGAGAGCTACGCTAGCTCCGTTTACCTGCTGTCCATCTGACAGAGAGCCCAGCCTGGAGTTCCCCAGCACTGATGGTGAATAGCTGCTGCTGCGGTAACGGGCGGAGGAGAGTCAGCCGCAGCAGAGTCAGCAGTGGCAGAGGAGTGGTAGCTCGGAGTTAGTCTTTTAGATTCAACAATATAACTTGTATCATCGGAGATCCTTAAAAACACATAGAAGGGAAGGGAAGGGAAAAAATAAAGGAAGATGGCGGCCGCGGCCTCGCCGGGCTCCTCAGACTGGATTGTACTGAGAGACGGTTGCCTGCGTTGCGACGAGGAGGGCCTGCGAAGCCTGTCCTACCACCCGGCCCTCAACGCTATCCTGGCCGTCACCAGCCGGGGCAGTATCAAAGTCATCGACGGCACTTCGGGGGCCATTCTTCAGGCTTCTGCGTTGCACGGTGAGCCGCGGGGCCCCTTGTCAAACCCAGATGACAACTGTTTAAGTTTTGACAAGCAGACACCTGATTGTCAACAGCTACTAAACACGACACACAGGGTTGTAACCTCAGCTAACGTTAGCCATTACTAGCCGCTGTCTTTAGGCCTTGATAGATTATTAGGTAAATATATCTATCGCTTTTGCAAATGCAGTGAAAAGGCACAACTTCTCAGCCACACAAACCACCTCCTTAACGTTACATGGACCCGTTTATGATAAAAAAGTGAGCTCGTGCTACTGTTAGCCATAATCTTACCATGACATAAGTAGCATGTAGCGTTAATTGTATTGCTAACGTAACCGAGATAGCAGGCAACGTTAACCCAGTTACTGTTTGGTTCATTAGCGTTAACGTTTTATAACACACTGACGCTATTCAACTGCATTGAAGCTTTACATCACATTTGGGCCTTTGGAGTAACGTCATCTACGATAAATGCATTTATGTAACGTTAACAACCACTATTTGCTACCTAGCTGAAGACCTATTATAGCTACCGGTAGCTACCTACCGGTAACGTTAGTTAGCTAACGTGCACACTGTCAGTCATTAGAGGCTCGCTGTTGTATTATATTATTCAGCCTCGGAAATGGGATCGGGCCCCTTGTTTATACTGAGCTAACGTTAGCTAATTTCATGAGAGATGTCAAATTAACACAGTCTAACACGTTATTTAATTTAAGACACCATATACGTTATTTAATTTAAGACACCATATAACGTTAGTGACATAACGTTTATTACAACGTTTTTTATAAGTGGTCGACACGCAAGTGCTTCTCAGTTGCAATGTGGTGGAAATTGAAAGCTTGATCATCATCCCCTCTGCCTGGATCATCGGCTATAGATCATCCGGCATTACACCATATTTCATGGAGTTTTATCATGGGTTGTGGAATTGTTTTAGAGCATTGCATTAATAAGCAGGAAGTAAAACAGTACAGTATAACCAATATGGTTCCATTCCATTTAGGTGTTTCAGTGCCAGGGCCCTCACGATAGTGTCCACCCTCACGATAGTGTCCACACCGTTTTTGTCTTGATCTTGATATTGTACAAAATACAATTTTGGCTACCTATCTATTTAATGCTAAACAGGTGATTGATTTCTGTTTTCTTTTTATTGCAGAGCTTTCACATCAATATGCCATCATTTACCCTTTAAAACAATTATTGTGAATTCATTAGTTTTAGGAAGGGCATCATATCATGGTCCCAGAGCCAATACGCCTTGGTTGGCAAGTCCGTTGACAACATAGTGTGTTAACAGACACAGTTGTCTCGGATATCAGATATATGCCCCTGGTACAAACACCACAACAAGATGCCTATGTGTTTGTTATGCTGTGGCCCTTTGAGGATTATTTCTTGGCAAAGGACAGAATCAATTCACAGTGTGAGTTAAAGCCTCTATATGAAAGCAGGACAATCAGAAAATAAACATTTTTTTCCTTGGGATCGAATACCCAGAGGACTTGTCTTAAAAACAGCTGCCTTAATAATCCAGTAATTTTTTTCATGTTTTGTTTAGAGAGCACAGCAGTTGACATTGCTGTCAATGAGTCAAACCAAAACACCGCTGACTTGTGACAAATAACTTGCTGTGCATGCAAATTTCATGATTATTAAAGCAGGTTTTCTTGTACTGCAATTTCTAGTAGTACTTTACTTATGTCTTTCTTGTTTTGATTTGTGCTCCGGTGAATTTATCCATTCCTGACTGAACAAGGCCTAGTTCCCTCACCCCATACATGGGCACAATGCGGCCCCAGGGCCGGACCTGGCCCCTGGACCATCTCAATCCGGCCCCCCAAGGTCCTCAAAGAAAAACAAAACAACCCCCCAAAACTCAATAAAAGGCAGAATTATGTTAATAAATCTCATCTGCTACAGCCATTGGATTTGTATCACTATTATATCGGGAGATTAACAAGAAATTACCAATCACAATGGGAGAGAGGGTTAAAAATAAAAAACTCCCGCGAAAATCAGGGGTGTTGGACTTGTCAGATACTGTAGGATCTCCCTTCACTTACTTGATGTAAGTCAGTATGGCCCTCTGGATTTTTTTTTGGCCACACCTGTTCTAACCTATAGATGCTGACTGATTTGGCTCACTCAATATACATTATACCAGACCTGGGCTGGGCAGAACCGGCCCTCATGATGGTTCTGCCTGGCCTGGGCGGTCTAAGACAAAGCACACCATTTTACAAGCTATAAAAATCGAATGAGATGACCTAAATTGGGCGAGTGATTTTCAATCTAATAAATGCTTAAGAATAAGTGCACTTATATCATTTAATCTAGTGATCAAATTAGAGGTTACGGCATGACAATATTTTTTTGGAACCCGGTAACAATGCGGGTATTCTCATGTGGCCCCGCCAGGAAAAATAATTGCCCACCCCTGCATTATACTATCTCAAAGAAGGGTCCAATAGTTGACTTGTCCCATCTCATATCACATACAGTACCTCAATCCAGTCCTGTGTCTTCTGACTAGCATCCAAAATTGATTTTTTGACTCATCTGCCATGCGCTGGTAAATGGAAAGAATGTGACCCTGCGTGTTTTGAATACTATATCTTGTGGTTACTGTGTAAAACATTCAATAAACAGATAAGATGAGTTTGTTAATAGGTCATCATGAAAGCGGCTAGCCACATGGGAAGCAATCTGCGAAACCCAGAGTCTATTTTTATTTGAGAAATAGACTCTGGGACAGCGCTACCGTTTTTCCCGGCTTCCTGTACGGCGCGCCTCTCCTGTCACCGTCACTTCCTTTTCCGCGTCTGTGCTCCACTGTTTACAGTCTAAATAGCAACTTGCACAGCGACTTTGCAGTCAATTTGCCACTGTTGTTGTAAGACGAGATTATGTGTTATGTGTTTATGCGTTAACGTTATTAGCGAATAGCCGAAATGACATTGGACACGGAAAGGGGAAGTGACCGCGGCTTTTCCGTCACTTCCGCTTTCCTTTTCCGCGTCCGTTTCGGCTATTCACTAATAACGTTAAGGCGTAAACACACTGCACAGAAGACGTCAACTCGTCTTACAACAACAGTGGAAAATGACTGTAAAGTCGCGGCGCAAGTTGCTATTTAGACTGTACACAGTGGCGCACGGACGCGGAAAAGGAAGTGACGGTGGCAGGAGAGGCGCGCCGTACACGAAGCCGGGCAAAACGGTAGGGCTCTCAGTCTATTTTTCTAATAAAAATAGACTCCTGGGTTCCCAGATTGCATGGGAATCAAAACGAGTTTAAATGAGGCTAGACGGACAGTGGAGAATCAAGTTCACGTCAGATGCTACCACTTTGTGCTGCTGAGCCAGTGTAGCAGGAAGCCTGTCTGGTGTCGAGCCAATGTTTTGCTTTGGATTGATTGGTTGATGGGAGGAGATACTATTGAGAAGAGAGAACAATGGGTTAAGGGAACACACTCACATTTTCAACCAGCTTTGTATCATTACAAAATCAGTAGTATATGCACAAACGAAAGAGTTTTGCAGACATTCATTTAGTTCTGTCAGTTATTGAAAATTGATTAGAGTTCAGTTGTGGACCAGTTGTGTCATTCATGCAGCAGTTATGTAACCGTTGACACCTGGCAGGGGGGGAACTAGATTTGCACATACCATTTTACCAATGCACTTATGAAATTACTTGGATTTTTTTTTAAATCATTTTGGAAATAAATTGCCGTCCGCAATCTTTCCATGTAAGCTGCTCAAGTACCCCTATGGGTACACCTACCCCCTGGTTGGGAAGCACTAACAGTAGGCTATCACTACCAATATTGAAAGGTGCAAAACAAATAACATTAATGTTACAGATCGTGACAAACAACGTGTGTGTTGAATTTAGCTAGCTGGCAGAAAACGGACAGAATTACTGTCAGATAACGTTAGATTTGTGTGGGCTGGGCTGTTTTTGAACCTAACATTACGTTAAGGAGAGATAGGAACACAACAGCAGCCTATGTAACTGGAGCAACTTCATGGAAACAAGTCAGTTGAATTCACAGTTGAAGACTTGTAACATTACTCACATTGGGTTGAAAACAGGAAAGAATGTGAAGTTTCTTCTTTCTTTTCACATTTTCACAACGACACAACCGACTTCTGCTCCTCTCTACTGCTTCTCTGAACTGGGCATAGGATGCACTTTTTTTTTAACACCGCCCGCATGTCCCGCATGGATGGAGTTGGCCTTTTTTATTATTAAATTTGCAATTTTTTAATTCGAACAGGTCATTAACAGCTCGAATGTCATTTTTTTCCCATGTTCGAAGTTCCATGTTCCATATTTCTTCTGGCTAACGTTATGGGAAATGACAGTGTAGTCAGTAAACTAGTGCAACATCTTTAATAAGTTGTATCGGGCGTGCGTTATGGATAGGCATGCATCTGTCTCATAGTCTCTCATTCGCACCGCGGTTGTGTTGTTAAAGTGCAAGTACCTGAACGGTAGAATAGTAAAGTTATGAATGAGAGTGCTTGAGTACGCGAGTACTCTCGCCCATCCCTACAAAGAACATGGCCTGTATATGCCGGCATTCAAACGTTATTGGCCAGTGTGGTGGGTGACCCTTACCGATTTATCCACCAGATTTTAGCTGCATTTGACAATTGATAGGAGGGAGTTTTGGACCCTGCTGCTTTCCGACGCCCCTGACATTGTGTTTTGTGTTGTCCTCTGTGCCTGTCGCAGCTAAACCCGGGGGTCGTGTCAGGTGTCAGTACTTTCCTGCAGTGGACAAGGTGCTTTTTGTGGACGATTATGCAGTGGGATGCAGGAAGGACCTCAACGGCATCCTGCTCCTCGACACGGCCCTCCAGCCGCCCGCGGCCAAGCCTGAGGATATGGTTCAGCTGGAGCTGCCCGTCACAGAGGTAAGACAGGGACTGTATGTTAGTTTGGCCTTTTGTTTTTTATTATTCCAAGATGGACACCGACACCGACAGCAAGGAAGTAACTCACACAGGAATCGTCATTTTCATCTCAATGCTATGCATTTATTTGTCAGCTAGGGTAAACTCGGCCGCCGCACCTCGGCTGTGTTTGTCCCACTGATGATGTCACAATGTCTATTGTGTCTATAATATCAGGGGTTTTAAACTCATTTTAGTCCACGGGCCACATGCGACCCAATTTGATGTCAAGTGGGCCAGACAATACAAATCAATAATCAATAACCTATATACTGTAAATGACAAAACCTCAACATTTTCCAGTTTCTTTTAGTGTAAAGCATTAACAACCCTACAACACATAGGGTTATCTCAGTTAGCATCACGCACATTATCTACTGTCTGTACTGTGAATTACAATCAGGGGTGTAGTGGAGGGTAAACGCAATTTACACAATTTACACACCCTTTGAAATAAGTTTACTCACCTATTTTCAGATCAGCTGTATCATCAATGAGGGCAAACACGGTGGGTAAACTACTCACCTTGGATAGTTTACCCACCTCTGTATTTATCACTACACCCCTGATTACAATTGGGGGCAACTGTGCAATTCTATAGTCAAGCAAAGGTGATGAAAATAGCTGAACATTTAGTGATTAATTCAGATAACATGAATAGGCGACTTAATATTTAACTTGCTCCTGAAACCTGGTGCCTCTTAGCCTTCAACAAGTGCATCACATTGGATTGAAGGACTTCTCAGTGCAATTTTCACACTTTGCAAAGTCATCCTTTGGGCCGGATTGGACCCTTTGTGGGGGCCCGATCTGGCCCCCGGGCCGCATGTTTGACACCCCTGAATTGTCATCAGTGACATCATTATTGACCAAAATCATCTTATGACATCACTGATGATGTCATAGGCATTGTGACATCATCAGTGATGTCATAAGATGATGTTGGTCAATAATGATGTCACTGATGACATCACTGGTGATGTCATAGACATTGTGTTTGCCCAACTTTGCATCACTGATGACATCACAATTGCTCGTATGACATCACTGATGATGTCACAATGCCTATGACATCATCAGTGGGACAAACATTTAAACAGAAAGACAGACAGACAAGCATTGCCCACTTGCTCCCAGATAGATAGATAGATAGATAGATAGATAGATAGATAGATAGATAGATAGATAGATATACGGTAGTTCTTAATTTGGATTAGGCAGATGAAAGGTCACTGCCAACTCAGTAAATCTTGGTATGGTATGGACATTTTCTTATTGATTTATGATGATTCACGCAGTATCTGACTCTATACACAAAACATATTCCTATCACACCTAAATTTATATTAAGTATATTGGCTGATAAAATTATTCTTAAAAAAAAAAGAAAAAAAAAGGTAAATTTAGTTACTTTTGGGCATTTTGGCCTTTATGAGACACTAGTGAAGAAGAGAGACAGGAAAGGTTGGGAGAGTGATGACATGCATTATATTTGTATGTATTTCAATCTCAGACTAATTCCTTTTTCTAGTAAGGCCCCATTCACATAATCCTTATTCATGTAGGCTTTTGTGGGAATATGTTATCCACAGATTATGTATTTGCATTTTCAGAGACCATGTTCATTTCATAAGATCTCAGGAGATCTCAGGGAATGGGAATGACCTGTGCGGATATCAATGATGGAAATGGGACTCGTTCAAGGCCTATTTTAATTGATCCGTGTCAGCTACATGATACCCCATCAAATCCCAACCCATTTAATTATTTAATTTCTCCCCATCTGCTCCATTTACACCAATTGTTATAAAAACAAATGTATATATACCCTAAATCAGCCATTCCCAACCTGTGGGCCGCAAAGGTATTGCAAGTGGGCTGCCAAATAATTTGCTTTTTTTTTTTAATTATTATTAAGTATGAGAATGCATTTCTCCATTGTTGAATTATATCATTATTTAAATTGTAATAAATTATTTGTTTATTATTTTATTAGCCTATTGCAGACAGCACACCTCACTTTTCGTTTCTGATTTCTGTGCGGTGCTGATGGACAGCTCTTTTTAGCGTTATAATAAAAAGTGCTCTGAGAACGCATTATTTGGCCTCCATATTGTTTACAGTCGGATGTGGGCCGTGGACATTTCCGAGGTTTTCCAGTGGGCCATAAGTCAGAAGAGGTTGGGAATGGAACCGCTGCCCCAAATACCGTAAATTCCAGACTATAAGCCGCGGCTTTTTTCCCGTTTTTTGGCCCCTGCGGCTTATATAACGGTGCGTCTTATCTATGGATTTTTTCAGAAAAAAAAAAAAAAATACAAATAAAATCTCTCTTTTTTAGCACTCTTTCTAACTATAAATCCACTTCTGTTTTAATTTCCTCTCTTGCCCTCTTTTCACCACACCGCGGACACTGTGTGCACTGTAAAAATAAACAACGGTGGTGTTGTGTTATGTTGTTTTGTTGAAATGTTACGGTAATACGGTAAATGGGAGCTTCCTCAAACAGCCATCTCTTTCCCGACAATCCCCTCTGTTCGTGACCACTTACATATGGTAATTACGGTAAGCAAACGGCCACTCGGCCATCAACTCCCTCCCCCGACTACCAGGAGAAAATCACAAACTTCGGCGAATTCACACAAAGGAAGATCAAGGAATATTCACAACAAGACGAGCAGTAGAAGCAACACTCTCACTTACCATGGGGAAGGTACGCAGAAATTCACACGACGCAGCTTTCAAGTTGAAAGCAGTCAATCTCGCATTAAAAGAGGGAAACAGAGCAGCCGCGCGTAACCTGGGCATCGATGAGTCAATGGTGAGGCGTTGGACGGTGCAGCAGGAGGAACTGTCTCAGCACGGAATATTATAGGAGTGTGAAAACATCCACAATCACCAACGGGTTCCAAAACGCTGGACTGCTGCGGGATGAAGAGGATGACGCCGCCACAGCTGGCGCTGAGGGCCGTCAGAGGCTTCAGAGGCTGTTCGATGCCGACAGTGATGAAGAGGAGTTCGTTGGTTTTGAGTGACAATGAAGGAGAGAGGAGAGTGGTTGACGAAGCCACCCTGAACCTGTTCGTTTCCGACACTGAAGATGAGGACTTTGGTGGTTTCAGTACGCAGGAAGAAGAGGAAGACGAGGATTAGTGACTTGACTTCTCTGGTTACAGGTTTGCTGCACATATAGCCTATTGTTGTGTGATTTTGTCTGGGGATTAGTGACCTGACTTTTGTTTTGTTTTGTTGAAATGTTAATAAATGGGAGCTTCCCCAAACAGCCATCTCTTTCCCGACATTCCTCTCTGTGCACGAACCCTTTCATATGGTAATTAAACATCAAAACACCCGCGGCTTACAGACCGGTGCGGCTTATAGAAGAAAAAAATAGTCAATTTTGGTCCCGCGGCTTATAGACCGGTGCGTCTTATAGTCCGGAATTTACGGTAGATGTTATCAGCACACCTTACGGTGGTGTGGCATGGAAGAAGTCACACCATCATTTCTGCAATGCTGATTTATTTAAATTGCTGGCAGAAAGCAGCCCAACAGCTACTTGTAATGCTGGCAATGCAAAGCTTCAAGGAGCGGCAGCAGCAGAGCCAGTTTCACTGTTGGTGTAATTGAAAGGAATATTAAGCCTACTGTATCTTTTCCTCGGTTTATTTGTTTTTGCTTATTTTAGATCCGTCAGAGGCACTTGTAGTCCAATGCAGCTGTTTAATTGTTAAAAGAAGTGTAAAAAACTGGAACTGGGATGCAGTATCGTCGGATACACAATATTTAATTACTCAAATCCGTTGGGGATATCCTTACCTGTGATACAAGGTGAATGCAATTAATTGCATGGTAGGATAGAAAACCAGCAGAGCTCTGGTGGACCTTTGGATCCACAGTACAAAAGTTTGGCTACAAAACACTTTTTAAATTATACAGATGAGCTTTTTGAGAAATGTGGGCATGGTGTTTGGTTTTAAGCAAGGCACTAAGCAGTTCCCAGTGGGCAACAGTATAGAGGGAATGCACGTGACGTCACGGACGCGACAGTCAGTGCGGGTACGCCCACTCAGCTGCAGTGAGTGTCAAAACGTCTAAACAAGCCAGGTGGCGCCGCCGGGTCACGGTGTTTAGAGTTCAGCTTCCGCGAGAAAACAACGAAAATGGTAAAGTGCTCTTGTGCCATTGACTGTAAAAATAGATTCAACAAGGCGTCGGAGGTATCTTTTTACAGGCTGCCGAAAGCTAATGAAACGGCCCCGGTCTTCTCTGCAGCTATCCAGGGTTTCAATGAGGGCTCATTCATTCTCTGGCTGTGTTCTACCTGCACAGATATAACGTTACATGAGTGATAGTGTTCACTATGAACAAAGCTAGGGACAGCGTATGCTATATTTTTCTTAATAAAAGTTGTAATAAAATAAATATTTACCTCTCCACATACAACCAGAATATCCATTGCTGTCCTCGTTACTTTAATGTCGCCAACAAATCCAGCCTTGAAGTACGACCACGCGTCCAGGCTCTTGTATGCTTTCATGCTTTGGTTTGTGTATTTCCCCGGCGTCGATATTAAGTACATATAAATGTCAGGAAACCCTATTCCTGGCCACATGTCTACGTCCATGGACCACTGGTTCTTTGGCAAGCTGTAAGGGTCACATTCGAGTCCAACTGCCTTTATTTTAAGCAGATAATCGTTTATATTAGCCGTGGTTTCGCTACTACCCCTGGCAGAAGCCACGTTTGTTTTGGAAATTTGACACTCAGTGCTGCTCAGTCCGGCTGAGGGGGCGTGTTCGGGAGGGGGCGTGGCGTCGGTGCATTCCCTCTATAAAGGCATGGTCACATTAGCATGAACCTACGCAGAAATTTGCTTCATGTCCCATTGACATAAATTGAAAACCAAGTGAAAAGGACAAAAACAATCGCTTCCAGTTAAGGGTGTCAAAAGTATCGGGAAGTATCAATACTAAAAATTTGAAACGGATACAATACAATACTCAATACGATCATCCCGGCCCTGCTGCACGAGAAGCCCCGCCCAGCTGGGCGTGCCTGACTCCATCAGCAGATGGTCCACAGACTTCCTGACTAACAGGAAGCAGCACGTATGGCTGGGGAAGCATGTCTTCTTCTCCCTGTACGTACACCATCAGCTACACCTCCAGTCACCAGTCCATCAAGCTCCTGAGATGTACAGATGACACCACCCTCATAGGGCTAATGTCTGATGGAGAGGAGTCTTGGTGCAGTAAAAATAACGTAGAGCTCAACGCTAAAAAAAACAATGGAGATGGTTGTGGACTACAGGACTTGCTGGGGGTCCATCATCAGCTGGGACCTGAATTGGGAGCTGAACGGCAGAGCTCTCACCAAGAAGGACATAACGGAGGAAGTATTTCCTGCGGCGGCTGAATAAATTCAAAGTGCCAAAAGCGACAATGGTGATCTTCTACACCTCCACCATCGAGTCCATCCTCACCTCCTCCATCACAGTCTGGGATGCTGCTGCTACCCTCAAGGACATCTCCAAGCTGCAGCGCATCATCCGCTGTGCTGAAAAAAAGGTGATTGGGTGCAGCCTGCCATCCCTTCAGGACCTGCACCCCGCCAGGATGTTGACGTTGTCAATGAAAATCATGGTCGACCCCTCCCACCTCGGTCATAAACGTTTGTCAGAAGCAGAACCTCTCATCACAAGCACAGCTTCTTTCCAACTGCCACCTGCCTCTTCAACGAGACCCGAAAGCCCCCACGAATAAGAACTTAATAACGCCCCCCCCGCCCCGCCACTCGAAGTTAGAAATTCTAGTATCGTGTCAAGTCAACCCTACTTCCTGTCGCAAATCAATTTTGTATTTACCATAACCGTTCACCACACAATGATCTAAAATCATGAAGAGCTAGTTAGCCAAGCTAAGTCATTAGATAGCTTGAAGGCTGTGTGCCAAGCAAACACCATTTCCTCAGATTTTTCCCCTTGCACATTCCTTAGAGCAGTGGTTCCCAACCTACGTACGCGTAGGTGGTACTTGCGCCCCCTGCTGGTGGTACTTGGAAGGCTCTGTGGAGATTTTTTTTTTTTTTTTTTTTTTGGTGCAAAATCCATGGTGGTCATTAGTAGTAGTTTTCAAACATGTGAAAGTGAAATAATTATTATTATTATTAATATTATTGGCAGTGTTTCTCAAGGTAGGTGGTACTTGCGCCCCCCCCTGCTGGTGGTACTTGATCCCTGGAATCCCAATGTTTAAATTATGAAATAAACCCAACTTTAAAATCAATTGTAAAACATGTTTATCTATCAAAATAACACTACGAATGAAAATAAACTTGTGATCATTGAAATTGAGGTTTATTTTGTTGTCTTGAGATTTAGAAACAAATATTTGTTTCTGACGGACACTATACCTGTTGCGCATGCACAATTACCTGCCCGCCCCACATGGTTACACAAGTGGTGAACAAAGACGAGGGGGGATGCTGAAGTGGATCAAAACGGGAGCGAATCGTAAAAGAGCTGTAGTAGAGGAGAGCGTATTTTAACGTCGGTCATATGGTGGTACTTGGAGAGCCAACTACTTTCTCAGGTGGTACTTGGTGTAAAAAGGTTGGGAACCACTGCCTTAGAGAGTTTGGTGCTCTTGTAATCGGAGCACAAAAAGATCTTGAGTGCACAGACAGACCATAATAATGACAGTCTCAGCACTCAGAGGGGTGTTTTCCCTTATTGATATGCTCTGTACGTGTCAGCATATTGATCTGGTTTCAAACGAGCCTCTGACATTGAATGTAAGGATTTTAGTTGATCATTTCAAAATAGTCTATTTAAATATTCATTATGTGTAGTTAGGCCTTTGCCACACTTTTTCACTCATTGCCAAGATGTTCAGCACAGCTGATTCAACACGTACTGTAGGCCTAGCCTGTGCAATGAAGTCCTCCTGCACACTGATGGACCACCAACAATGCCGTTGGATAATAGAGCTCATCAACGGTCACGTGACGTGACGGTTTCCGTGACATCACGGTTTCCGAAAGAGTACTTCCCCGTTCATATTCTGCAATGAGATTTTGATTATTAGCCATAATGTCGTAACCACCCAATGTCGACTTGCCACGGGTCTCCCAGTGGTGAAACGATGGTGAGCCGCAAATCTGTAAGATATCAATCCTTGTTTTATTTTCAAATAAACAATGCAGTTGAAATTCCCTAGCAAAGGGTTGCACAGGGTGTCCTGGTGGCTTGGTGGTCGCGGTGTTCTGGGTTCGGGTCCGGCCCATGACCGCTGTCGCATGTCATTCTCCTCTCTCCTCACAGTTTTTTCTGTCTCTCTCCATTTTCTCTCCACTCGGCTATCTACTGTATCTAATGATTGTGTGTGTGTGTGTGTGTGTGTGTGTGTGTGTGTCTCCAGGCGCAGCAGATGCTCTGTGCCTGTCAGGAGAAGATTGATGTGTCCAACACAGAGGGCTATGACCTCTTCATCACCCAGCTCAAAGAAGGCCTGAAGAATACCTCGCATGAGACAGCAGCCAATCACAAAGTGGCCAAGGTGAGTTTTTTTTTTTTTTACCCAACGTGGCCTGTGAATAAAGTGTTTCTATGCTGTTGTTTTTAGGGATGGGCAATGAATTTCGAATTTTCTAATAATCATTTTTAATATCAAGATCGACTTTTATTATTGAAAGTCGAAAATCGTTTTCTTGACAATCTTGTCTTAAAAAGTACGTTTTCCATTATTTTTTACTCGCGCCTGTCTCTTTAAGAGCAGCAGGTTTGTCCATGTGACATTGCCGTAGCTGCTGGCTGGAGCGGTGCGCACTCCCTCGCGCAAGGAGCATAGCGACAGCAGCACCCAGCAGCTCCTTGGTAGAAACGTAGTAGAAATGGTGTCTACATTACATCAACACTCAGCCACAAGCAGGGCTGGGACGGATCACGGATAATCCGTGACCCGTACGGATCAGCCCCCACGGTTCGGCACACGGTTCGGAACGTCGTGGTCCGCGGACCCCCCCCCCCCCCCCCCCCCCCCTTTCGTTTCATTTAACGTTTAACGTTAGTGTATGAGAACGCCTGCAGCGCAGCCAGACACAGACAGGCATCATCATGGCAAGCACAAGTGAGCTTCCTCATCCCTTCGCTGTAAAGTCTCTCTGAAGGCTGTGGCTAGTGGCTACTAAAGACAGCAAACTTATTTCAACACCTCTGAAAAAGCACAGGAATGCGAGCAGCATGTTGCGCGCTGCACAAGATAGCGAGAGCCACAACACACGCACACACACACACACGCGCACACGTTTCACGAACACATATCACCGGACGGTGAAATGTTGCCTTGGACACATAACAAAACAACACGTGGGGCCACCGAGTAGCATAACGTAGCATCAACGTTATGTTTCCAGACTCACCCGGTCTGGTCTGTAGCCTACTCGTGTCAAGTGACTACGTTAGCACGCAACAGCCAGGA